>NW_010973369.1:3384294-3446731 GCF_000737465.1 Haliaeetus leucocephalus | reverse complement strand
GGAAGAGCAGGCGGGGGGGGGGGGGGGGGGGGGAAAGCTTAAAATTATTCATTATATTAAACAAATATCCAAGCAGCCAATGCTAGACCTAGTATTCTGCCACCTTCACCTTTCATTGCTTGGCAGACTGGGGAAATGCTGCCACTCTGATTAGGCAGAATCTCACACACTGTGCCCATGTTGCTTCAGCACAGGGGGCAAAGCAATATGTAAAAAAGTCAGAAAAGAGGCCTCTAGCTGTGAATTAGGTCCTCAGTCCTGATGAGACACACTGACCTCCATTCTATGGGCTAAGGCACAGGAACATAACCCAGGAGGAAAAAAACAGGAAAAGAACCATACAGTGATGGAGCATCACAGGGAAAAGACTGAACCCTTAAAATATCTGACAACTTTCAGCATAAGCACAAGCACTTATACCCCATATTCCTTGCCAGGAGCTGCTGCAGCAGGTGCAAGAATGCCTTTGCAGTAAATGGACAGCTAACAATAAAATCTATTGTGCAAGAGACACCTTAAGGAATAGTTGTATGGCACACAAGAAGGAGGGGAATAAATGGATTGACAGCCTTTTCCTAAAGGCTAACATCCCTACTCTCTAAATGAATGGCTTCATTCTTTTCAAGGGGGGCTTGGTAAGCCTTAGGTAGTCATAACTCATCTGTAAGTATTTGAATTTTCTCCACTTCCAAATTAGGACAGAAAAATCACATGCCTGTTTTGAAACTAGGAGAATGCAAAGCAATTGGAGTTAATGGTTTCAAATGGTCTCTGCACTAACAGCTAGTTTGTGAATCAGATGTTTTCCTAAGCAATGAATCCATAAGATAGCTCAGTGAAAATCCAAGCCTTGACTTGGCTATGCTGCCATTTTCTTTCTTGGGGACAGAATTTCACTTTAAGTCCTTATTTGGATATCAGCCAGATTAATATCATATCAACTGCATGTAATTCTGGACAGAGATTAGGGACCATCATGTAGGAAACTGTTTTATATTGAGTGACCAGCACATGAAAAACCAATGTAAGGACTAATACTTTTTTTTTCTTTTTTGATGTGAAAAATTTTATAAATATTTAGATATTATTTATCATATAATTTAATGAAGGTTGTCTTTTGCCATCTGATTCTTACAAGGAGTTGAAAACTCCAGTTTATGTGTATACTCCAATTCACATTGGTCATGAATCCCCCACAACATCCAGCCACAAGGAAGGAGACACCAGAGGCACAAGCATTAGCTATGAAACCCTGGAATATCAAGTGCCCAGAGAACAGAGATGTCATCCCATTTTGGGAGAAGAAAAGTAGTCTGAGAAGATACAACAGAAACAGCCTCCTTACATGTGACGGATGAGAGAGAAATAAGGGAGAATGGATTAAATAGAGCACAATTTTTGTACTCAGTTCGAAAAACACACATCTCCAGTAAGATCAGAAGAAACTGCATCCATTAACTAAAAACAAGGCCGAGATTCCCTACCAGACTTATTTCCTGGGAGATTGTCTTTTATGAAAATGGCTACAGCTCTATCTATTTAGTTTTAAACTCACTGAAGTCTACTGCTGTCATTCAACTGCCTTATAAGTGGGTGTCACGGTTTAACCCCAGCCAGCAACTAAGCACCACGCAGCCGCTCACTCACTCCCCCCCCATCCAGTGGGAGGGGGGAGAAAATCAGGAAAAGAAGTAAAACTCCTGGGTTGAGATAAGAACGATTTAATAGAACAGAAAAGAAGAAACTAATAATGATAATGATAACACTAATAAAATGACAACAGTAGTAATAAAAGGATTGAAATGTACAAATGATGCGCAGGGCAATTGCTCACCACCCGCCAACCGACACCCAGCCAGTCCCCGAGCAGCGATTCCCTGCCCCCCCCCTTCCCAGTTCCTAAACTAGATGGGACGTCACGTGGTATGGAATACATCGTTGGCCAGTTTGGGTCGGGTGCCCTGGCTGGGCATGAGAAGCTGAAAAATCCTTGACTATAGTCTAAACGCTACTGAGCAACAACTGAAAACATCAGTGTTGTCAACATTCTTCTCATACTGAACTCAAAACATAGCACTGTACCAGCTACTAGGAAGACAGCTAACTACATCCCAGCTGAAACCAGGACAGAGGGCCACCCTCAAGAGACAGCATAAAATGCATTTCACACTTCCAGAACCACAGAGGGAACCACTTTCCTCCGTTTTGTACATTAGGAGTTCACTGTAATCACTACAGAACATTTTAAATTTTTGTATACATTTCTCTTTTCCTGCTGTAGAGACTTTCTTCCCGTCCCTCTTATTCCTGTGTATTGTAGAGCCACATGTTTCTTTGCTCACTGCTATGCCTTCAACAGGTATTGTTTCTTAAATGTGGGAATTCTTCCTTTCCAATTGGGCCATCATCCAATCTTTACAGAGCATACCTTACATGAGCAGGTGCTTCATATTGAGCACAGATGCCCAGAAATTCATAAGCCGATACATTTGGGTAAGAAACCTTGCCAGCTCGAGCTTCCTTATTACATTTCAGTTCCATCCTAACTAATGCTGCAAAAATGAAGAAAACAGACTTTCTTGTTGAGCCTCAGCACTTCTGTAGCAGCCAGAAGTGGTTATGACTGAGATGTACATCAACAAAAAATAAACAAATCTAGTATATTAAAAATAAATTATAGCCAGGTCCTGTTTTCAAACAGGGATTTCTTGCCAACAGATTATGGATGCCTTCCTCACCCAGCATTCCATGGCAGTCTTAAAAAAGTAGCATATATTTTTTATACACACATGCAATATAACACATTTTTGAAGTCTAATCATTAGAAATGTATCTGTGCAAAGGAGGAAATGTATGCATATGTTTATTTGTACCTGCAGGCTGAGCAACAATCAATTACCAGTCATCAGTGGCTTGTATACAAGTGCGCATCTTTGAGTGCCAAAGATGTATTAGACAATTCTGGCCAAATACAACTGGAAGCAATGTTGAGGCTCATGTACGTATCCACACTGATATGCTGGCACGTTCATCTCTGAGTGAGGCAATACCACATCACCCATTTTGCAGAACAACCATTTTTTTGTACTTGCAAAGAAGACAGTATTGAATTTGTGCAGTTTCAGAATTCCAGGGAACCAGTTCACACACCTTACGTGTAATCTCTCCTTCTGCAAGTAATGCTCTAGTAATAGAAGCCCTCAGTGTTACTGTGAAGTGCAGCAGAAGCAGGAAGAGAGACCAGGTGGATTTGTGGATGACTTAGTAACTTTAAAAATAATTAATTTTTTTTTTTTAAATCTTTCCACCAGCATCTTATTTACTGACATAAAGAGGAAATGGTTGTGGGGATGTAGCTTCTCTCAGTCACTGCCTTATTCAGTTGGAGTGGAGCTGAGGAAGCGAACCACATTCAATTTAAGTTTGTAGAGTGGCTGTTTGGATTTTTTTTTTCCTCCCCCTCCCTTTTTCTTTTCTTAATCCAACATTCAGACAGGAAAGCAGCACCGCTTTCCACTGAAGCCAGGGTGCTTTGGGAAACTTCTCAACTGGCTTTTGAAATCTTATTTCCAGGATCTGGGAGAACTTTCCAAAAAGTGCTGTGGCCCACCCACATCCAAACAACACAGACTCTGGAGGAATCATCGCCAGCCCCAGCCAATTGCAGGACACATGTGGGTGTGGGCCTCTGAGTTTTGGACATTTGCTGGAAAAAAAAAAAAAAAATTAAAAAAAATGGAAATGGAACTTCAAAGGGAACTAGCTGAAGCACTTCAGAAACTAATCATGCCTGGTGGAAAAGATGATTAGTGGCTTCTTGTGCTCTGTTTTTAAAGCTATTGATCTTGGACACAGGAAGGAGCTTTCATATTCTCCACAAGCCACAGATGGTCAAAAGGGTCCTGAGAGGAAGAGACAAAAAGCAACCACAAGGGAACTCCAGAGAGTAACAGAACTCAAGGTGTGTCCCAGGGACCCGATAATACCACTGAAAAGGATGCACTGGAAAATCAGATACAGCAGCAACAGCTTTTGCTGGTTTCCCTCTCTCAGCTTTCTCAAACCACTGCCTAAGCTTTCTGCCTTTGAAGCAGGTAAGCTCTATAAGCCATTTTCCAACACACCAAATACACCACACCAGAAACACCAAATAAAATAATTTTCCAAGACTTTGGTGCTGTTTTCGGATCTACAGACTATAAATACATGGCTCACAAGCAACAAGGCTGAGGCAGAAATCATAAGACAAAGACAAGGCCTTTCATCTAAACGAACTGTTTGATAACTGAAAGTAGTGGAGTATCTCTCTCTCTAGCCAATTTTGTGGACTTTCTGAAAACTGAATTTTCCACATAACAGGCAATTATTTCAGAAAACACAAACTATAATCCCTAAATTGCCTCCAATACAACTTTGTGCAGGGTCAAGCTTTCTTCTGGGAAGCACTGTCCATTTTCATCTCCAATCAAAATACAATTAGATGTAGCAAATAACCACCATTTCTCCACAGCTAAGATGATACATATTCTTGCTTTTATTATAGAAAAACACATAACTTTTAATGAACGTGCTAAGGAAACTTGAAATTATGTTAAGTAATAAAATTACGACAAAGTAAACAGGACAAAATTTCTCACCCAGGAGGTGGTGGTGGTTACTCACAAGTCTTTCTACTCTGAAGTGGGACTTACAGAGCTTCCCATTGTGGCAGGGGTAAGTGGCATCAGGCCACTCTTCCCATCGTTTGGAAACCCAGGCACTGGCCATGCTTCATCCTGAAATATATGAAAGCTTTTGTTTTAATACCTGTGTATTAGTATACTCATACTGGCCAAAATGAAAATTCAGGCAATTACATTTGTCTGTTTGCCATTTCCCTTTAATTACCTCGGCATTACACACCCAGTTCCCTTGTGGCAAAGAACAACAGTAATAGCACAATTACAAGGATGGAGTAGCAGAGAAACAAATAGCAGGTGCGTGAGTGAGGAGGGAAAATGGGGGCTGTTTAAGTTGGCAAATGTTCCCCCAACTATGTCTTTAGGAAGGAAGGTAGAAGCTCCAAAATATCTTCACAGAAAATAAAGCATATTTAAACTTCAAGCAAGGAACTGTTCCTCTGATCAGAACTCTTTCTGAAATCGATTCAAATAGCTGAGGCAGCATGGGAGCTATTGATGACTATATCAACATTTTGACATTTCTTTGCACAGTCACTGGAACTACATTATTAGCAAGGATCTAACAGCCTTATGCTCTGCTGTGGAATGGTCTATCAGGAGAGTGGAAAGAAAAGAAAAAAAAAATCACAGTAAATTCTTTCCTATCCTTCTCACAGTAGTCTTCCCACAAGAAATACAAACCAGTGCTTACATTGTCCAATCAGAATATGCCCCCCAGAAGGAACCATTTGAGAAGACTGCTACTGAATTTTTTTTAATATAAATAAGCAAATTTAAGAAAGCCATTTGTGTTTCATCATACTGGTTGTTTCGGAGGCTCTTCTTCCTACTTCCAGGGCTAAGGAAGACAAGTAAAAGAAATCAATAGTCAAAACACATTACCTGCAATATTTTTCAGTTGTTTGGGAGCAGACAGAGGAAGAAAAGGAAGACTGGAGAAACTGGAAAGCAAGACTTCCAGTCATCTCACAGCACAGGACAAGTACATTGAAATATAGGGTACCACAGTGCAAGACACCCTAAAGTCCCATCTGGGGAACAGAGGGGAATTTTCCTGCAATGCATCTGAGATGTTCAGGGAAACTGGGCTGCAGCAAGCATAAAACAAGTCCCTAATCACAACATGCGTGATTGAAAAAGCATCAAGCATCTAATTCTATTACCAAACAGAGCTGTGAAAAATGTTTCTCATCATAAAGTAAAATGAGTAAGTTTTGGCTACTTTACTGGCTCTGTAAAAATGTGATAATGTAGGTATTAAAAAAAAAATTGCCAAAGGAATTTTTGCATGCGGAGCAGTGTTGTCTGGAGGTGAGAGCACGGAAACTGGGAGACTCATGGTCTATTCCTGGTACTGTCATCAGTTCGCAACAGCACACCGAGCAAGTGCCTGAACATCTCTGAGGCTCATGTTACTCATCTGTTACACAGGTATTACAATCACAGCCAGCTACATCACTGGGGTACAGTGCAACTCATGTAATGAATGACTGCAGGGTGGTTTTGAGACCTTTACATACAACTGTCACAGAGGTTGTAATAGGTATAATTATTTATCATTATTCAAGGGCAGACTCTGAAGAGACATAAATACCTTTTCAAGGATTTTTTGTTGTTGATGTTTGCTTAAGATTTGCAATCTTTTAGGGTTTAAAATCTTTTTATTATGAAATTATTACCTCTCCTACTAACATGAAGGTGTCTAAATTTTCTTTTAAATGGCAAAGAAAGTCCCACCATCACGATGTTTACTAATTTTATACAATACTTTCAATGTTATAGAATTCTTCTAAACTGAGTGATTATTGCACTCTATACCCTTTTCCACATGCTAGGGAATGCTTTGGGAGGTGCCTGTTTCTCTGCTTCCAAAAACATTTTCTCATCATAGCATCTTTTGGATTTCTATACTTCTATAAAAGATAGCAAACAGCAGCAAATCATCTCACAATATTTTCAACACAAAATGCAAATTAGCAATTCAATAAACCAGTTTCCCCTAACTAGAGAATAAAATGGTAACATGTACTCATCCAATCCAAGATCATGCCAGACCTTTCTACTACAGCTGACATTTCCTTTCCTTCCTGTTTGACACTGGACCAATCTGCTTGGACCAATTTTCTGTAATTCCTGTTCAGTGCACTCCTTATAGCACTCCAGTTTCACTCTATATGAAATTATGTAAACTGCTGTTATTTACATATTAATTACATAGTGGAGGTTTTTTTGTTTTTTTTGTTTGGTTGGCTTTGGTTTTGTTTTTGTTTTAGTTTTATTTAAACCACTCTGGTGCTACGTTCTGCATTTATTCTAGTCCAGAGCTAACGAGCCCCAATTCTGCTATCGGACTGCTATCAGATCCTCTATGTTAATATGTTATTACAGGTCAATATTGCTTCAAAGGAAGTCGAGCAGAGTGATCCAGTTGCCTGATCAGGAGCAAAGTTCTCATCACATGATGGTATGGGACCAAATGAGTAACTCTCAGGAGAGGAGCAGCACCAAGTGAGTACTCCAGCCTCTTAATTTTCCTTGATCACAGCATTTTTGGTAAAGTACCTCTCAGTGAAGCCTTGAGACAATTAATTAGGAAGCACCCTGGACTGTGAACAACAGAATATTACTGTTATTTGAAGCCAGTCTTCATTAATCTCCCAAATTTCTGTTAGGAAAGGTTATATAAACTGTGTTCCATTATATTATACATATTTGCTGTGGGTCTTTCTTCTGCAGGGGAATAAAACTTAAATGCAGAGGGACCCTTTTGCAATCTTTTAAACTTAGCTGTTAAATATGACTTTAGTAATAACTTAGCCCATTTTGCCATCTGAATGAGCACTTCAAAAGGTTTAGATAAGCTATAGTGTAGGAATCAAATAAGAAATATTGGGTCACTTTCCACAAAATACTAATTTCATTTTGAAGCCTAGTAGGCACTACCAACCTGATGCCAATAGATGTTATAGTTTGATGTTTAAAGCATCTATAATGAAAAAGGCAGAAAAAGAAAGAGATCTTTAGTCTGAATGTCTCAGCTTTTCATGGGTGGTTGAGAAGCTGGGCTATAGGGTAAACCATAATGTGCCAAGCACCACGGAGCCTGGAGCCAAGAAAGGGATAATTTCAGGCAAGACCCAGTCTCTAAAGCCAAAACCACTGGCCTGAAAGCTTTTCTTAGAAGGTTTGTTCTTCCCATCACTGCTGGGATGAATTTTAACTCATTATTGATCAAGGGAATTTTAAAATCAATTTTAATTAAATGAAAGATTTCTATCATGGCTTGTTCTGTGTGGAAGTCACACAGATGACATATAAATATATGAAGGCAGATCATCCAGAGTAGATTTGTAGCAGTCAGGCCCTAAACAGGTGAGAAAGAAGCCGAAGTTACATCTGAAAGCAAATTTGTTATAGTAAATTATCTACAATACCTCTCTATTCCCCCCCATTTTTGCCTTTTCTATTGGAATTTAGTCAAGACCTGCTTTTTTTTACCAAAGCAAGTATTTTAATCAGGTTCTCTCTCAAACCCCCAAATAACTGGAAAAGGGATAAGGGAGCCTACTACATGCTAACTACTGAAAGCCATGGATTGCTCAGCTTGCCACAAACAGCCAAGTCTTAGTAGGGTGACGAGGAGAGCCAGGTCCTCAGCTAAGGCTCAATCTCTACAGACAACACTTCTTTCAGATCTCAAACCACTCACATTTCCAGGGCCCCCAGGTACTTAGATCTGCTGTGCAAGACATAACCAAAAGTATGGAAGTAACAAAATAAACCATCTAATGAAAAGACTGATCAACAACTTCAGGTAGTCAAGCAAAGCCACTTACTCCTTGCTGCACTGGAGGGAGCCTGGGCAGGCACGTTACACCTTCCTCCCATGAGGAGCAAGTATATGCCTTTGATCCGCCACTCCCTTAGCTAGACCAGGAACTGTCCTTGTGATGCCTGAGTTTCCTCAGAATGCACCACAGAGGAGAACAAGGGTTTCATCTCATTTCAGGTGCAGTCGGCTATCTGACCATGCTGCTTATAGACAGGCTCTGAGGGAGATCCACAAAGATCAATGGACTTCAGGCACTTATGCCCTTGTGCAAAGCTCAGAAAGAGCCAATCTGCATCTTTCAACACCTACTTGCTTTTAAGACTCCAGTTCCTAGCATTCTGCCTCAGGCAGAAGGTCATCATACTGCCAGTGCCATGGGTCACAAGTTCAATCCCCAAGCTCAAGCTTGGGTTCAACTGAAGTTCCAGAGTAAATCAATGCGAGGTGACTTCGTTATACACAGACAATGCTGTACATGCTCGTGAGACTCCTATATCATTTACCACTAACATAAGGCTTTTCATGTACTACAGGCTTTACAATTATTAATTCATTAACATTAATTCATTAGTCATCACACCAAGCTGTCTGAGTAGCACAGCCTTATGCCAGTTCTTTGGGTAAGAAATCAAAGGGCCAACGGGTTGAGTGACTTGCCAAAGGTCAAACAGAAAAATCAATGGGAAAACTGGAATTAGAAGTTAAAAATACCCAATTCCTTGCTTTGTGTTTAAATTACTTTACCTCACCTAATCAAAGGCAACAAATAAAATAAGCAAGGTCCCACAAGGCTCCTCATAGCCAGAAGAGCTTTTTTCAGCTGTAAGGTCCCTACCAAGCCCAGCTAGAATCTACAAGGCTTCATTGTGTTTTCAAATACAATGCACACTGCAGTAAATAGGTTATTTTACAACCCTGGCCCAGTTTTCAAAGTGGCCTCAATCAGTGTTGTGCAAAACATTCATGTCCAACCACAAAATTACAATCAGTCTTTGTTTGAATTCAGCCTGTGTCCCTGGCCAGCAGTGGTTAGTCTGAACTCTCAGGGTCTGTGAACTGTTAGTCAAAGGTTTTTGCAACGCTTTTGCCCTGCCTGGATTTGTCTGAATATTTATAGGCTGCTGTTCTCCAGTGACTTTCATGTTCAAACTGCGTTGGCTGGTGGGGGTGGAAAGGGGATGTAAATAATGAATAGTCACATGCTTTCCACTAGCCCCACTTGTTTTGTTTCCAGTAAGAGACACGTGTTGCAAGAAAACAACTGCAAGGCTTGACTGTGGGACATTTAAATTAGTATAACAGTATTTCTACACACTTGAATGTTTTCAAACATCCAGCTGTTGTGAAATAAGAGTCAACTGTTTGGATATTCAAGCAGACCTGTGGAATTAAAATTTGTAGCATTGCTCAACACTTTAGGAGTGGGGATGAGAAATATCCCTTCAAAAACTCTTGACAAGGACTGTGAAGTACCAGCAGAAGTAATTAGCCTGAAAAATCCATACCATGTTTTACTATGCAATCAATGCATCCTAAAGCAGGATGCACAAAGTTTAGTCACCACTGCATGGAAACTCATACAGTGTTGATGTGATCAATGAAGAACATTGAGCACATGGTGGTTACTGTCTTTGGTACTTACACAATACGAAGCAGTATGAAGAAATCAGAAAAGCATGTGTATTTCCAAATAACTTTGCTGTGCATAAGGCATAAACAAGACTTTACATCATACATATCTCCTGCTTCACTGGTCTCTTAAACTTGGTATACTTTGTGCATAATGGGAGGGTTTACATATTTCTTATAGGGTTACTTTAGTTCTGAGACACGATGTGGAGGTATCTCAATTCTGATGAACCCCAGGTCCACATAGATGTAGATTTGCCATCCCCTGTAACCAGGTCCACACATAATAATAGACTGTGCATGCAACCTTGGCTGTTAGATGGTTTGCTACTTAAAACACAAACACAAAGCCAATTTTGTACAGGAGGGAAATAAGCTGATGGCACAATCTAGAGCTGTTTTTGGAAATCAGGCCCTTGTGGGCTGCGTCCGTTCAAAACATTCCCAACAAGGGCTAAACAAAGGAAATATCATCCTTTCTTGTGCTGATGGCAAAATATTTTTTATTGCAAAAATTTGATGAAGTCTGTCCATATGGATGACAGTTCATGCTAAATGGAGATCTCTGCAAACCTCAGGTGGAAGCTGCTGAAACCATCAAAGTTAACTGTTGAAAAGACACGGCTAAGAAGCAAAACAAAAGAAAGAGACAGCCTATGGACATCTAATGGAAACTGCCTACAGTGTCAATACACAAAAGCTGATCCACACTAGTAACATGAAAATTTTATGTTGACCCAAGCCCCTTGTAAAATACTCAAATCTCTGAGGACTGCATGTAGAGTTGCTTCCTCTGAGTGCAAGTATTTTCCAAGACATTTCCAGTAATTCCTGACTCCCACCAGGACAAAAATACTAGGAGAATTGTCTGGTTTATGGTGCTTCTGTACTTTTATATAAATCTGTTCCAAAATCTAAAAGTGTACAAGGTCATAAGAGGGCAAAATATAAGGAAAGAGTATGAAATAGGCAATGGAATTGGTTTTGGTTTGCTTATTTTCTTTTCTTTCCCAAAAGTTTTGTTACTTTTGGTGTAACTGTTACGGAGAAAGGAGATGGATTTCCAAAGCTGGCCACTAAACACTCTTTGCCTGCTGCTTATAAAACTAGCTGGATAATTGCATTAGAGGTTCACAGAAATTTTCTATTAATGCAGACTATATTTTTTTTCCCCTAGCAATTTTGAATAGACTGTTTGTCCCTACAGCTTTTCAGTTTTGACTGAAAAGAGAAAACTTTTTGCTTTGTAGCTATGATGAAAAGACATCATTTTCTATGAAAACTTTTTTTCTTTTAACAAGATCATTCCTTTAGTAAAAAATTAAATTTTCCATGAAAAACTCACAATAGATAAAAAGTCTTTCATTGTTTCTAGGTCTTTGCTAATTCACTTTTAAGTATATGACAGAGGGAAGGATCTTTCCAGTTTTTGTTGTCTTGTTCTGTCCATCCTTCCTGTATTTGAACATAAGAGGATTTCAGCATTCATTAAAACTGCAATACAGACTGGCTGAAACACGAGCAGTGCAGCATATAGAGTAAAATGCAGTTATATTACAATGACCTTTCATGATTATCTTGTACTCTGTCACAAGTTAAATGAGGTCATTACTGATGTGACTTGCATTCCTTTTCCTTGGCCCATGACTTCAAAGACTAATGGGCCCCTTTTGTCACTGAATTCTTGTCAAAATGTTCAGTCCAATCAGGCCCCTAATAACTTCATGCAGGGTAACATTCAGAGATGAAAAGAACATGCAGACACATGCCTTATACATAATTAATCCTTCCAATGAACTTCATGAATTTCAAAATTACACAAAATGGAACAAATCCAACAGATAGTCTCCTGTGGGCATATGAGGTCACGTATCCTGCTAGAAAGGTGAGAAAGCATTATTCTAACATGGATACCCAGCAATGACTTGCACAACTTCATTAACTGATTTATTTTCTCTTCCTACTGTCATCTCTGTAGCTAACCTGAGCTCTGACAATGTTAATCGAGACACCTGTCTAACATCCCAGAAAATGAGCACCCAAAACTATCACTGGAGTCAAAAGAAGTCCTAGCCTTGCTATGAGTGCTGCTACCATCAAGATGGCAAATTCTGTGTCTGGCCAGTTCTAGTTATTCATACAATCAAAAAATTAGATTTCTATCCAGAAAGCTTCCCTCCCCAGAAATAACAGTATTGGGAGTGGGGGTGGAGGGAAGGATTCGTTCTTGGAAGCACGTAAAAGTAGTGGTTGACAATTTTCTTTCTAATGAAATGTTTGCCTAATTTTGTCCTGGCAAGGCCGTGTACATGTGGCAGCCACATCAAAAGCATGGGCACTGGCACGAAGACCAGCACGGCCTGAAGTGGTTTTCTGTGCTGCTACATGCCAACTGTGTGCTCAAACCCCAGCTCTCACACTTATGTCTGTCGTCCAAGCACTTATTAACATTGCGTTAACTAGCAGGTTTGTTGTATTTGTTCAGAATGAATCACGTGAACCTAGTCTTTTAATAACAACATTACTATTTTCCTCCTCCCTCTTAAGTCCACATCTATCTCTCCATGTGTTGTTAATGATAGGCATCAAAATATGCTGAACATATCAAAATTAAAATTTTACACTGACCTTTCCCAAATCTTATGAAGTTTGTTTGAAAAACATAGTTTTCTTTCTTTGTAAGTAGATAAAAATGTTCTAGAAATCTCAATATTTTCAATATAGGAAAACATCATTCTCCATCCAGCTCTGTGCATGTCTTAAAGCCAACACACATCCACCAGTGTGAGGCAAAATCAAACAAAACATGTAAGAGAAAAAAACAAAGTGGAAAACAGTCACAAAACCAGGTTTACGCACATGAGAATTTTAGAAGCTGAATTTCTTGTAGGCAAAATAGCAGAAATTGATTTTTGAGACAGATTATCATAGAAAAGGAAGATTCAAAAGGTCAGCAAGTTCTTCCTCTTGCACAACAGTTGGATAAATATTTCAAGACCGCTCCTGATTGATTTCAATCTAATTTGTTGCTAAAAATGTACAGTGAAGGAAATTCTTAGCCTCCTTGGATATATCTTTCAGTGCTTCATAACTTTCATCATTTAATTTTTCCTAATACCTTACATAAATCAACTTGCAACTTTGCAGTAATTTAATGCAATTACTTTTTTACTTATTCCATCTGACATGGAGAAAAATGTCAGTGTTTTCTTTATAAGAACTTCTTACATACAGCAAAAGTAACCACCTCCTAAGTTCCACATATGGTACTCTTGCAAATATGTACCAGAATAAGATGTCTTTTTTGCAACCACACCATACTTGACTCATCTTCAGTCTGAAAACTTTTACAAATTCCACATCCTTTTCTGCACTTCCACTGACTTGCCAGGTAATCATGCATTTCTCTGCTCTCAGTGTGACACTTGGCATTTGGCTTTACTGAATTCAGGTGTCTTAGTTTTAACTGTTTCTTCTATGTATCAGAAAGTTTTGAATTCCAGCATCATGCTAAAGGACATCTGCAGGACTTCCCAGCTCACTTTTCTTTGCAAATCTTGTACTTCATCTTTTAAATACATAATCCAAGATACCAATAACAATGTTGACCATATGTGAGCCAAGCACAGACAGCTACAAAACTACTCCTTTGATATGCCCTCCAAGTCTGACATCACACCTTTTTTAATCATTAATTTAATGTCCATCCCCATCCCCCTGCCACCAGCCACGTACCTACTGTATGGTCACTTAATCTTGACACTTCCCTCTTTCATCTACAAGATAACACTGTCAAAAGCCTCACTAAAACAGGGACCTATCATGGTTTTTTTTCTCCTAACGTACTGGACTGGTTATTCAAAAGAGAGTGAAAAATTGGAGATTCATTATTTATTTCACTTGCAGTGGAATTTAGGCATTTAGCTGAAAGGGCTATCTATACAAGTTACGTTTATGCACTTACATTTTGCAACTTACTAATCTTACCTGGGTAGTTCAGGACCTGTTACTAGGTACCTCTGTCCCGAAGCACGAGAAGCCCTATACAGTAATTGTTCCCTGAGCATTCTTAAATAGGTACCAATAGCATTGTGTTTAGTGCAAAGCAACAACTACAGCTCTGTTCAATGAAAAACACATCATGGGGAGGAGGACGCATTATAACAGCAATAGCATATTTTTGTGTAATGGTCTAGAGGTAGAAGCACTTACCCATCAGTTAGAAGACATGGGCTAAAGACCTTTTTCCTTCAGAAAAAATTCAAGACGACATCACCAAATGATTATAAACTTAAAGGCCAAGGATGAGCCATTGAAAATAATCACCTGCTACTGGAAAACAGTGGAATGTGCAGACCAACTGTCAAAGCAAGCGACGGAAGTTGCATTTCAGACGTCAGAAGGCTCAGAAGGCCAGTCTTAAAAAAAAAAAAAAAAAGGGAAGAAAGAAAGAAACCATGTTATAGTGAGATGCTTTTGTGTCCCACTTCAGTACCAGAATGTCTAAGAAGCTGTAATAAAATGTAAGGACCATTCTTGAAAGACAGATGCTGGAAGCTCAGCATGGGAAGAGGCTGAGATAAAAGCATTCTGTTGGAAAGATTATTTTGCAGAGAGAAAGCAATGGCAGATAACTTTCTCCAAAAAAGACTATAGCTTCCACTCCTAATAGAAATCATAGGAATTGGGTTTGGTATGCACAAACTAGTTAAAACTATATATTTTGCCCTCAACAGTTAGAAGGACAGAACTATAATCTGGAGTAACCACACATACATTTGCCCTGCAGCAATGGTATGTCAGTACAAGAGCCTGAAAAACAGTAGTTTACAGTAGTCTGCACTTAAACTTGAGGTTTTCGGTTTCTCAGTGGTTAGATCCAATTCAGACAAATAAATTCAGAAAACAAACAGCAAAATACGTAAAATTGCAGCAGCAGAGACGTTAACGCACTCCATAATTATTGGATTTGTTACCATTATAAGTAAAAAACAAAAGTCTGCTGGTACTAGATTTTCAGAAGTAAGGTTGATAAAATTGACTCCAACTAGCTATGACACTTCTCTAGAAAAGGATGTTTTCAAAACAAAATCCACCCTCTGTGGAAAGGAGATAGAAGGTCATAATCCTCCCAGAGGAGCCATAAACAACCCGAGATAAGGGCAGGGAATTTGCTGAAAGCGTGCTCTTGTGCACAACCCGACAGACTGTTCTACTTGTTGTCCTCTCCTGCAGATGTAACCTTGAAGGAAGCAGTCATGTGCCGCTGACTCATGACAATGCTTATGAAAAATAACAGAGGGGTTTTTTCCTCTACGTCTTGCACTTTATCAATCATCTGCTTTAATTCATACAGAAACTCCTGATCAGTTGCTGGGAACATACAAGGCCAAGTACCATCCCTTGGTATATACAATGGATGCCTGACCCTCAAGTCCTGAAGTATTTTCCTGAATTTATAGGGAGATATTTGCACACTTTGGCATGAGATTAGCATTGTCCATGGGCACCTTCCAAAGTATCTCAACCAAACCCCTCATCTTTGTGGTACATATAAACACCACTCTAGACACGGATCTGAAATTTTTAAATGGGCAACCTGTCATCGTGAGGCTGGGGTAGCAGAAGAGATGAACAAATCACTGCAAATCAAAATTCTAGAGTCAATGAAACCAGACCACATAAAAACCATTAGATAATTCAGCTACCCCCAAATCACTGTCTTCAACCAAAGTACCTCCTTGTGTCTTTGATGCCTAGAAGCCCTCAAGAACTACTAATAGGTTTTAGAGGAAAACTGCTTCCACACCATTCAGTAGCCTGATGAAGCATTTCACTTCAGTATTTCAAAAAAGAAATGCCACTTTCTCCACAGATAAAATTTGTTATTGGGATTCTATCAATAAATGTTATTTTGCTCCATCTCAGTATCTTCCATCAAGGAACATTAGCCTCAGATCTGGAAGGTCAGGTCTAATGACAAGGTAACAATTTATAGCTATGCTGAGATGCCCTAGAAAAAAAAGCATCTCTTAATAATTTGAACATAGAAACCTTGACTTCAGTAGTTGTCATTTTTAAGACAAAAATTACATACTTCTTAAAAACCATACTTTTCAGAGATTTAAAAACCTGAAGCCAGGCCAAGATGAATGACTAAATGTTTAAGTTCTGTTTTAAAAGCAGATTTTGAACACCAATACCAGCAGAGCATTTTTCTGAGGAGCTGCATATAGACCTTAGATCATATTATCTCCAGAGACAGATTTTTCCTTCTGCTGTCCCTCTTTTGTTAATCTTTAAGGTTAAGCAAAGGAGAGGATTAGCCCCTAGGTTTCCCCAGAGACCCTTACAAACTGCATACCGGGGGACCTCAGGAGACTTGTATGTAAAGAGAATGCCAAGATTCAACTCAGAAGTATAGTAGTTTCAAAGGACTTTTAATAGGGCCATAAACAAAGCACGCCACTATACACAGAGATTTACCAGCACTAGTCCCGTGCCTGTTTTCCACCCACAAATTCACATGGAAATCTCAGGAGCCTGTATAGGAGACAGTGGCTATTAAGCAACTATTTAGCTTTTTGTACTATGTTTATTTTGGGTGGAAAAGGTCATGTCATATAAGCAGTGACAAAATTACAATCTGGAAGTATTGTCAGTACAACTACTCTTACACTAGTGACTCTTGTTGGAATAGCTAAGTTGGCCAAAAATCACAAACCAGCCCATCTCTGCCCATCATGTCTCTGTTAGCAGATGTCAGTATTGTAGCACAGGCTCTGTTTGCAGAACTATAAGCATAGGTTTTCTGTTACAGAACACAGCCCTGAAACAAACCTGCAATCAACTCAAAAGTCAGAAACTGCAGAATAAAAAAAGTAAAAAAAAAAACAAATTGACTAGCTCTTTGTTTCTTCTAATTTCCCTAATGATACCAGATTAACTTTGGAAGTAGCCACATGGAAAAAAGGTAGAGAATAAAAGCCTTCCAGTTTAAATTGTCAACATCTTGATACCTCTGGCAGAGATATAACATTTGCAGAGCCCAAGAATTGGAGGCCATTCAGTTGGAAACTTTTGCATGTGAGACTAAATTCCTGCCCACTTGTATCTGAGAAAAACCTATGTGACTATTTATTTATATAAGAGACGAGCTTAGTTTTATCTTCCAGGCCAAGTGCCAGTGCTCCTCATTAAGTTCTGCCTCTCAAAGTTCCTCCTGCAATTACAGTTAAATCCAACCCCGTTCCCTCCCTGTCCTTAATGTTGAAAGCAAAACTCAGTTAAACTGCTTCAATGCTCCACTCCAGGGCTCCTTCTGTGATCGAGGGAAAGGATGCAGTATCTTAACTATCTATGAAAAAAGAATTCAGCTATTAAGATTTTCTCAGTTTTCCATAAAGTTTGAGGCTGGGCACAGTGGGGACAAAAAGAACAAAGAGGTTTACTGGAATGCAGATAAGCAGTTTGAAACATTTACTAACAAAGAGAGGAGGGTGAGACGCCTATCACTTGTGCGGATTCATGGAACACAGACATGCTTTAATTTAGTATAATGCTGTATAAACAAGATTATGAAGTAGCACAGCTGGATTTATTATCCTTTATACCTCATTCACTGTTTTGAAGACTAAAGGGACTCCTGTGCACTGGATTAAAGGAAAAAGCCATAAACATTACAATACTAAGCATACGCAGTATTCTTTATAAGTGTTTCAGAAAGACTTTCTTCTTAGACAATAGAACAGATTTTCTAAGTCTATTCTTTCTAAAGTAAAAAGGGGCTCTCGAACACAGCCAACTTCTCTGAGCTACAAGTTCCTGTTACAGTCTTCATCCTTCTGAGTTTCTGCAGAGCTCAGAAGGAAAAAGCCCGATTTATTTATTTGGGAATTCAACTTTTTAGACCTTTTCCTGGAAGAGGAGGGCACCAAAAAGGTATGGAAGAAGAAATACCAGGAACTCCACCTCCTTTCCTATATAAACAGGTTTAACAGAAGTAATTTTATCAACTTACTGGTCTGGCTACACCTGTCTCTGTGTGCTTTAGCCCCAGGCCATAAGAGAAACCTAGCCATTAGAAAACATTAGGTTCAGGGCTCTGGGTAGAATTTAGGTCAGCGCAGCATGGCCCCAGGACACAATATTGAGACTATTAGATGCTCTCATGAGACAGAGAAAGCAGAAGAATAAAAACTGAAAAATCCCTCCTCCTCACAAGCGAGAAGAGGTGACTTTCCTAGTTCACTGCTAAACAGCAACAGGGCAATCCAGTAATCTCATTTACAGTGATAAAACATTTGCAATCAATGCATTTATCCCAAACTGAGATCAGCATAACTTAAAACAAAGCCAACACGGTCTGTTTAAGATAACGGTGATGAAAATTCATTATGTCAAATCCCACCAGAATGAAGGACTGTTAGTAGAGAGATCTCAGGGAAACCTAGGATCTGAAAAGCCTTCTGATGGTGGCTTTTTGCCTTTACTGACTGTAGAAAGATATGGACAAGGATAATTAGCCTTCTAATTCAGATGAATTATTTAGTGCCTAAAGGTGTGGTTCTGCAAAAGCTAAAACTCTCCTCACTCCCTGCCTCCCTCCCACTGCTGTGTTCATGACCCTTCCCTTGTGCTTGTCTGAATTTGCAGTGAACCAGTTCAAGGAGCTAAACTAAAAGAAAATTAATCATAGAAAAATAGCCAATAGTTTGCTGCCAGCTTAGGTCCCTGAAGCAACTCACCAAGCACCTTACCTGATATAAGGGAGGAGAGCGCCCAGGGCTGTGTGCATGTGCGTGTGCACAGGCGTGCAAGGAGGGGGGAGCAGGACAACAGCCGCACAGACTGATACTGGTTTAAACTATTGTGGAACCAGGGCTCAAATCAGGTGGGATGAATCCAGGCCATGTGTTTCATCCAGAGATTATCTTAACATCAGACTGACTTTACAAGGTAAACTGAATGCTCTATAGATACGCATATGCATATAAACTCTCGTGCAATTTTGATTGTGGTTGGTACATAGGGCCTTACACATTCATCTAGGTACCAGAACATGCATGTAAATCACTAGTTTATGTATACAATGTAAACGTTATTTGCCAAAGGGTTTTTGGATTGCTCAAGGAGTTTAGGTCAAATACATTCCACACTTCAGGTTTTATTAAAAGCAAAAGAAATCTTGTTTTCTTAAAAGAAGTTGTCTTTTGTAAAGGCTATATCCAAAAGAAAGGTGTTCCTACTTTCTCAATAACATTGTGGTTTAAGCAGCATTTCTTTTAAAATATTCTTTTCTAGCACTTGAAAACACAAATTCTGGATCACTAGATCCAGATAGGATATGTAGGACTGAAAGCTTATGGGAAATTGGCTAATAAAAATGAAATTGAACTTTCATTGCCAAAATAAATAAAAAAGTAAGTAGAAGGAGATATTAAGAGATAGAAAACAGCTGTGAGGGGAAGAATATTGAGAACGTCAAAGGGTTAAACAAGTATGCGATAACTTCAAGCACTTGATGCAGAAACAAAAAGGCATAAACTAAACAAGAACATTTTAAAGATAAAATAGATAAAGAAAGAAAACCATCAGAACCCATAGAAATAAAATGAAACCAATGGAAACCAATAAAATGTTACAGGGAGTAGTTCAGATTACCTACAGTTAGAACCATGTTGTAGAGAAGTTCACCCTTCCCTCCCAATGGCACAGAGACAGAAGGTCCCTGTGTGCTTAAAAAAAAAAAAGGCAGTTATGAGTCTTCAGTTAGGTATTTAAATTCAAGCCCTAATTATTACTTCTGTAAAGTTTCTTTTAAACATTCTTATTTTTTGCTCAGTTTATGACACCTGCACCTTTGACATAAATACCTTCTGTATAATTTATTCCAGTACCCCAAAATCGAACCTCCAATCCATTGCAAGAAGCAATCTGAAACCCAAGGAGATAGAGCAGTTGAAGAGATGCTATTTGCAGGGGCAAGCCATGAATAGCTGCCTGTCCAATATAATGTTTCAGTTAAGGCCTCTACTGGGTAAACAGGCACAGGCTGAAGTCTACATGTGGCTGAATTCAAATATAGTCAACTTTAGCTTTTGAACGCTTGGTTAGCTCCTGTATATTTGAAGGATGATATCTGATAATACCATTTCTGAAGTGCTCTCAGATGTAGAGCATCCTCACTCCAGCAGCCCTAACAGGAAGATGTTTAGTATCTCTTCTCATCTCCCATTCATCTGGCTTTTTAATATACACAAGCCCAGTCCGGTTGCCAGGAAGGCAAAGAAAAGGTCAACAAACTCCTTTGCTGCAAGTTAGTTTGTCAAACTCTATTCTCGGCAGCATGACTTTACATGTTAATGTGAGTGTTTGCCTCTGTGTCAATAGCCCCTATTGTGTGCATTTGTAACACAAGATTTATGGTAAAGCTTGCAACATTTTTCAGGCATAATAAGCGTTTATTCACCATCCCAGGTCTATAAGCAGAGGCCTGACAAGTAATTATTGACACATTGTGCAGAAATAAAAGCAGTGGGCGAGCTGCCGTTGCGAATGGCAGCGTGGGTAGGGGGAAGGAGGGGCTGTGTCAAAGGAGTGACAGCCTTGGTGCCCAACATTGTCAAAGCCGACATTGACTTGCACTGTTCTGTGTGCCTGACTGTATTTGTGCTCCCTGTCACTTGGGTGTGACATGCCAAAACACAAGGAGTGCTCCTTTTCTCATGCTAATGCTTTGTAATGACAGCTTTGTGATCCCCCAGGCGGTGTTAGCACTCAACAAGTCAAGGTGTGACAGGCAGTAGACCCCTTTGTCAGGGAGTGCCGTACTGCCCTCATCAAATACCATATTTCTCCTGGACTAAAATGGACCTAATGCCTGAGAGAATACTAGCACCCTATTAGCATTGCTAAGCAGACATCTGGGGATATCGACTGTACATGTACCTGTACGCACAGCCCTGAGCAATGTGTTTGCGTGTTGCCTGCCACGCTAACTTACCTTACTGTGCTTATCACAGAGCCTTGTGCCACTATTA
Organism: Haliaeetus leucocephalus; assembly: GCF_000737465.1. NCBI lineage: Eukaryota > Metazoa > Chordata > Aves > Accipitriformes > Accipitridae > Haliaeetus > Haliaeetus leucocephalus. Next base: position 3,425,546 of record NW_010973369.1, on the reverse strand, counting down.
GATGAGAAGTGAATGAATTTGAAAATCTGTTCCCAAGTAATTTTTCATGAGCTGCTTCCCGCTTTGGGGTTCAAAGCTGCTTTTCTCTGTTGCATGGGGAACAACTTGTTAACTTCAAGCTAAGCCTAGGAAAGCTACGCAGCAGTTTTAGGGTGTTTTAGTGTAACTGGTAAACTCTGCTCAGGATTAATTCAACCTCTGAACAGCACAAGGTATCACCAGACAGGATTAGGATGTATTAGCAAAGCAGTGTGAAGGTTTGTTGCATGACACCTACTTTTGTTATACTTGGCTGTAAAACTGAAAGTCACATTAGCACCAAGTTCATCCAAAAAAACAAAGCAGCTCTAAAACTGTGCTTTATATCTGAAAAAAAGCTGGGCAGGAAAGGGCAGAGTTCAGGCTGCCTAGACTAAGCAATGAGTTGGTTTCATGGGATTTGGAGTTTGCAAATGGCTTGGAGAAGCACATGAGCTTGGCTACTTACATGAAGCTTATCCAAATGATCCAAAACTCAATGATCAGCAAAGCTGGGCTAGGAAACTTGCCAGAACAGGCTTTTTCACAAGATTTATGATGCTTCCTGCTTCTTGTTCCCAGGCATAACCAGGAAGTGAGTGGACTAAAAATGGAAAATATTTTTTTAGAAAATTTATGAATCTCTTTTTCAAAGGTCAAAGAAGTTCACAGTAAAAATTTTGTGTCAACTTTCAGATCTTTTTTTCTTTCTTATCCAAGTTTTACCCAGCAGCTGAGGGATAGATTATTAACCTGAAATGTTAAGGGTATTGATGAGAAAGACCAAGTTAACTACAATACAAAATCAAAGCCACCATATTAGAAAGCTCAGGTTACTTACTGTAATTATTTCTTACCCCCACGACACTACCAGGAACTAAGGACCCCCATTATATTAGGCATCCCACACACAAAATGACAATCTGCTCCATACAGCTTGGTCCAAGATTTCAGCACACTAAGCATGGGGGGGTTAAGGGGAAGAGTTGGGGGTGGAAAGGGGGACTTGAATGAAAATTATTTTATGATCTGAATTCTAGCATTGCAGAGGTTGAGATTTTCAAAGCTATGACATCTGGAGACCATCACTCTCCACAGAGGTACCACCATCTCATGAATTCCCAGAGCTGCGTTATAATCTTTTTCCTGCTCTATCACCCCACATGTCAGATGCAGCTGAACTATGATCTGCTGAGCAGCTGAGTCAGGGAGGGAAGTGCAGTGGTACTGCACAGCAGGAGCAATGATGCTCAAAGGACACTGCTTGAAGGTACTTGCCCAGCTGCAATGCAGAGTTGAAGCCCAAACCTACCACAAAGACCAGTAAACCAGATAGCCATTCCTGCCGTGTGATTTAACCCAGCACACAGTCTTGCATGGCTCAACTTACAGGAAGTTCAGGTGTCTGCACTCACATCAAGCCTGAAGAGAAGCCTTAAGAGCTTGAAAAATATGGTCTTTATCTTTAACTGTAAGGAAAAGCAATGGGTTTGCCCTCACGCTTCAATATGCACGTATGATTACGTTAGCAAAGGTTATCCAACAGAACCTGTAGTTTTGCATTCCCACTCCTTGCTTTACCCAATATCTCAAGATTTCTGTACAACACCTTTGGCCGTGTTCTATCACCATGTGACGTATTTAGTCTCCTTGAGATGGGCAGGGTATTTGTGTTTCAAAGTGGTTTTAGGTGCTCATCTAAGTGTTGATAAAGTCTGAAAACTTGTATATTTTCCTACTTCATATCAGATGATTCATTAGCTCCTGGAGGATTAAAATACTTGTAAGAACTTTGTTTTAGTCTGAGGCTGGATTCAGCTGGTTTGCACCAGAGCTTTATAAAGCTTCAGCCAGATCCACAGTCCGAACAGTTCAAACAAAGCAGCAAACTTCTGAGATCAATGTAGGCTAGAAACAACCACCCCATCCACTGGGGAGCCCAAGCCTCTTTCTGTATCTGAGTGCTGACCTGTATTTTCTTCTGCTCTTTCCGTCCTCACTCTTGACTAGAATTAGCCTAAGTCAAATGATCTTTCCCTGCTTTCACTGCAGATCCTATTATTCTTCTGACTTCTGAAATCCTCTCTTTTCCAACTATATGCTCTGATCTTTGCAAATAATAATTTACAGTGAACTATTAGCTGTGACTGCTGTTTCTGCTCCGGTACTTCCATACACAGAGAAATTCATTTGAGGGCTGTAGAGGGTCTCCACTGATACTTGCACCTTTCATTTTGATGACTTCTCTAATTACCCTCTATTTTTAGGTTTATCTTTGTCTTCATGAAGCCTGGGCTTCACAAGCAAAATCAAAACAGGTAAGTGCCATTTCCCTCTCTCAGCTCTGTTTGCGCGCCTATCTTCTTTGCCCTCCTTAAGTCTGAATTTCCGAGATAACATGTCTCAAATGCTAGAGATTTCAGATGGGCCAGTGCCACAGGCCTCAAACTCCTAACACCTGTAGATTTTCTTGGAGAGGAAATGGGAGTAATAAAGAGAAATTGGTGTAAAACTCAGCGGGAGTAGTATCATCAGATAGAGCTCCTCTGGCCAGGGCCCATCAGAAATACAAGATTCTGCAAGTCTCCAGCAACTAATCAATGTGCTGATACAAATCTGCTTTCAGCCGTTTGGAACCGCTCTGTTAAATTGCCCTGTTATTAGATATTCATTTTACATTTCCAATAAGACCCAACTTTGCAGCTAAACCTGCCTCAACTCTGCCTAGAGGAAGGCAGGTAAGGGAGGGGATGCAGTGATGTGGGGCAATGCTGTCCCAGGAAGAATTCAATCTGGTTTCAAGGGCTTCAGCACAGCCTGTGGTTGCAGTTAGTTAGTGCGGTATTAGTCAGAAGCCAACATTTTCTGTAAACGGACAGAGGATATTTGCCACATAAACTGTGGCTTAATCAATAAAAGAAAACCTTTGATTTTGCTTGATCTATTTTGATTTAATTAATGCTAAGGTTCCAGGACAAGAGGGTATTTTACTGTAACTATTACTGGGAGAGCTACTTTTGGCAAGACTTGCATCAACACTATAACAGGCTGGAAACAGAACGACAGGCTTCTGCGCTCGTGCTGTCACAAAAAGTCACATTTCACCAAGCTGCCTTGAGGCCAGCAGGAGATTCAGAATTGCCAATTTTAATCAAAGGCATTATGCCCCAAAGGCACCTCACCCTGCCCATCCACAGGGAGAAGTGCTGCCCAGCGTGGGAGCCCCCAGCACGTCATACCAAACACAAAGTCTGCTGCTTCCTTTTCATGCGAAACCATTTGGAACATGTCTGCTGCTTTTTTTTTTCCCCCTCTTAAAAGTGATGATATTGATGGATGGGTAAGGTCCTGTATGTGGCAGCCACTAAATACACAAACATACTGCTCAGTGAGGGTAAGCCTGTGATGTCTATACAGTAGCGCTAATGTTTTAGTCCATTGTTAAGGGCAATTGCTCTTCAACAGGCTGACAGGGTGCAGCTGCTGAGCTCTTTGGAAGCCGTTCTGTTTCCTCTTGGCTGCAGTCTCCCTGGGGAACGGCAGCATGGTAAGCCGACATCGATAGCCACACGGACTCGAGGGCAAGAAGCTCGTTTTCCAATTAATAGAGATTTGCAGGGAATTTTGACAAACGTGTCCATCTATTGTCCAAGATATCAATATAGCTGAGTTGATACGAAGCTGGCAGACAGTTGCTTGTCATTGTTAGGCCAGGTGATGGATAGCAATGTCTGCTGGGCTGCCTTGCAGGACTGAGGTGGGGAGAAGAGGACGCAGGAGGGTGTGATGCCCAGGGTCCATGCACCTTTGGTGAATAGCACGTATGACCATTCATGTTCACCAACTAAAGTTTGGCTTTTGGGGGTTAAATTGCAGAAGAGATGGTCAAATGGAAGGCCCAGGGAACATCACACAAAGGATGTATTTAGCCTGTCCGGGCTTAGACATCAGTTTAAACCATAGAGATATTATTTTAAATGCCAGTGCTCACAAATAGTATTATATTTGCTACTCATTAACATAAGCCTGCAGCTGAACACTCCCTAAAGTTTTTCCCCTCCTCTAGATTTTGGTGGTGCCAAAAGTCACCATCTCCATCAACATGGTGTCCTGGCATACACCATAAAACTACCCAGGAAAAGCAAAGCAAAGCACGCTTACCCCCAAAAGCTATGGCCTCCATAAGCAAGAGAGAAGTGCAAGAGGGGATGTAGAAGGCAAGAACATTTGCAAAGCCACACAATGGGAGGAGAATCAAGAGCAACACTCAGGTCTTCCAAATCTGAGGTCAAACCCATGCAGTCATGTGCACACAAATGCACAAGCATGAATACACGTATACTACAAGTACATATACATGTGTTCCTAGACAAAAGTTAAATTAAAATGAAACTTGGATTAAAATTTGGGCAAATATTGAATACTGAAATAATTTCAAAATCAATCTTAAGAAAATTCAGTGGCTAGGTTGAGCTAAAAAGAAATCCAGACAAATTATGATTCAGCATACATTTAAAGTATCCTCCTAACTTCTTCTCTGCCCTGGAGTGATGCAAATTGCTTTGGTTAAGGCACTTTAGTGTTTTGGGCCCAGACTTACCTACATTTAGTGATACCATACTTTCTAAAGAAAAAAAATTCCTAATTTGAGTGGGTCTGGTTCCAAACTTTTTTGTACAAGGTTCACATTTGCCACTAACTTTTAGATACTTTTTGCAGGTTTCAGAAAGACTGAAGTCAGTTGTTGGTTCGTATTTCACACCTGGGAACGACAGGATCACCAGGAAAACAGCTGTCTTGCACATACTAATATTCTGGCCTGGAAACATTCTGGTCTAATCCAACACTTCCTCTCAGAGCTTTTTGGTTTGGGTGTGAGCTATCGCAGGGATTGCTCCATTGCTTAAGCCACTGGGAGCCCAAAGAACACACATTACACAGCACTGAAAGTCATCTAGTTTGCAGGTAAGAGCCATTTGAGCCTCCACCCAGATCTCTATGAGCACAAGATCAGACCCTCTGCCAATTGCAGATGGAGGGTCTATAACCCAACAAAACCAGAGCCAGCACTGCCTGGCTGGCCTCGCCATTTTTGAGGGTGCCTGGAGAATAACTTAGGCATGTAATCAATTGGTCCTGAGCCCTGCCTCATAGTAGTATATGATCATGCTTTGAGCAATCACAGTATACGTAAGTAGAAGCAAGTATTTGTGTCAAGAGGAGGAAGATCAAGTGTCCAACCACAAATATCTAGTGGAGAAAGTGATATTCCAGTTTCTTTACTAACGCGTTGATTTCTCAAGTAAAGAAATCCATTCTGTCAGCACTATAAGCACTTTTTGTAGGCCTACACTGTTGTCAGGGCTCATTTCCCCATTCCTTTTAACTACCCCATGCCATAATTTAAAAGTAATCAGCAAGAGGCCTTGCAGAGAGGCAGCCATCTTTCAGGGTAACTTTGGGGAGTTATAAACTTGCAAAGACCAATTTTATCAACGCTGAACGTAAAACATCTCAAGTTAGGAGCCTTCCAAGTCCTGCTGAGCTATTCTATTTTCCAGAAAGCAAATGACTTTGAAATGTTCTCTTCATCTGACACACTTATCTGGCATCTATTTACATGCAAATATAATAAGTGGTATTTGCAGTTAAAGACAAGATCACTCTAACCTAGCTGTCATGGAATTGGTTTCCTCTTAGCAATCTTTTTTTTTTCTTTAAATAAAATTATTCTAAAAATATTTTAGCATGTATCAGATCCTTGTTGAACAGGCCAGGCCAGTCCAGTGTGTGTTGGAAAGGGAAATGGTACCAGACAAACCACTTTGGCTAATGTAACCTCGACAGATGAATGGCTGATCTATCTTTAGGCTGATCCAGTTTCCATCAAGTTCAAAATAAGGGAAGGCAAACCAAGGACACCCTTCCTCTGTCATCATTATACATTTACTTTATTCAGCACAGTCGTCCCCTCATACGTCTATGCAAAGATATATTAAATAGTCTAAGTTTTCTAACCATAATAATTCACTTGTAAACTTCTAGGAAATTCCATTAGTACAAGCTCTCCTTTAATTTAGCTTCACAACATCTGGTGAACACAACAATAGTATCACTCACCAAAAACCTTTCAAGTTGAACTTCTAGTAGGTTTTTAGGGAAGATGGAGGGACATTGTGGGAGAGCTGAACAGTGATCAGCACACAGCAAAAGTTGCAAATCACCCCAGGAATTCCAGGGTGATTAAAACCACTTTATATTTTTTTGTCTCTAATTTATGACAGCTGATATAATTGGTAGCATGAGGAAACAGCCTGATTCATCAAAAGTAGTACAAAGCTTTGTGTACAAAGGGCCGGTTTTTCTCCCATTGAAATAATTGACAAAACTCCCCTTGTTTTCAATAAGGCATAATTTAGATTCTAAGTCCTGTTGATGGCATGGTTTGAAGGTTTGCCATAATGCCTTCCTTTACATCCTTATGCTCCTGAAAACACCCACACACAGATAATATACATGATGGGACTGGGCCAACTTCCACTCCACCCCCAGTAGAATTGCACAATTGTCCCAGTCCCATCCTGCTGTTAACTGACCACCTCTGTGTTGAACGCTTTTTCACTACAACAATAATTTATTCATTATTGCTAACTTAACCCACACCAGCCTGAGGAATTCCAGAGTAACAGCACAATTCAAGCTTACATCTGATCCAACCTCTCAGCTGCAAAAAAGAAAACAACCCCACATTCCACACAGATCCGTTAAAAACCACACTAAAATGATACAGAAGTATGAATTAATGTTTTTATGCTTATCTGTTCCTTCAGTGTTGTTCAGTCTTCCTGTCTAGGACAGTTCCATATACATTTAAAATATCAATCTAATCTGCCCAAAGAGCTATTGATTTATCAGCCCCATCTCGGTGTCGCTATTGAATGTCTTCAGAAATCTGCCAAATATGTCTATCCTTTCCACTACTTCTATCAGTCCTCTAGCCTCAATGTCAGCTCATCTATTGATCTGAAAGCAGTTCTGGTCTTCCAGTCTACTAGCTCTCTCTCCTTTCTTCATATTATAGATGCACTTGTAATTGGCGCATAAAACTTAAGGGTAATACTAGTGCTCCCTCCCCAATAACATTCGTCTTAACAGTCCACTTCCTCTGAAATAAAATTTATGCAATGAAACTAAAGGGGGGGGGGGGGGGGGGAGGAAGAGAGAGAATAAGTTTTAAAATATATGTGAAATAAAGTAGGAAGAAGTGTATCTTCCCCTAGTGTATATTCTTATTATTCGTTTCAGTGAGTATTTTGAAGAGTAGCCTAATTTACTGGGGATTCAGTTTTTACTAAAAGTCAAAAGAAATCCAGAACTTCCTTCACCCTACCTTGCACAATTCCAGCTCTGTTTGCTAGAGCCGATCCTATCCTTTCTCCATTAGCCTGACCCAAGGCCCTTTGTCTAGAAATCTCTTGAGACATATTCATCTTTCTGTCCACACACTACCTTTGTAGATCAGTTCTGAAAAGACATTTCTGCCACAATTCATGCAAAATATGCAAAAAATATACTAACTGACAACTTGAGGAATAAAAAGTCACCCATTCCACTAGCGATTGGCTGCTATTTGTGAGTGCAATTAATCTATAATTAATGATTATTCCCCGCTTGCCAATGTGTTCCAGTCACCTATGACTTATCTAACAAAATTCTGCAAGAGCACAAGGTGGAAAGGGGAGCTGTTGTTTGTTTCCATCTGTGCTGCTTTGTGAAGTCAGAGACATCTGGAAACTTGACACAGCAGTACAATGAAGCAATCCCCAGTAGAAATGAATGGCTCCCATTTACAGGACGTCTTTCATACAATATACTGCTGATAACACAGAAGTAACTCAAGGAACCAGCTGAGAGGCAAACAAACTTAGCTTAACCTCTCTTTCCAAATTCCATTTTAATGTTCAATTCTTGGTTTCATTAAGAGTCCAATGTCTTTTGAAACTTGAATTCAGTTGACTCGATTTTTCAGTAGTGGGACTTCCTATGAGCAAATGCTGTATAAAAGCAGACTTCATTTCAAGGAAGCATTTCACAAGCCTACTAATTATTCTGCATGCAAACATGCAGAGGGGTAACAATCACTTGGGTAATCTCCCCAACAGCCTTGTTACTAAAGAACATGCACTTTGGGGAATGCTAAGTTAGGCAGGCAAAGTGTTGGTGTAACCACTGTGTTTATTTAAGAACAGCAAAGACTGTGCCCTACCATGTCTGTTTGGGGGACTAAATAAACCAAAAAGTACCTGGAGCTGTTGGAAAACTTTTTAAAGCAAAACAATAAAAACTATTAAATTATAGAACAAACAGTTATAAAAGTGAAAATTAATCAACTTCTGTTTCTAAACCCCATTGAACAACTGCTTTTACTATACTGAAATGTAACACGCTTGGGAATTAACTGTGATATGCACTGTTGGTATTCGTTCTCATCTCTGTATATATAGATTTTACTGACAAAAACATTGACTAAGGATACTGTATTCCATTCTGTGTTTCTTCATTTTTTTTTTAAACCCATTAAGTTACACTGATAAAAATTTTAATGAAGACGCAGTTATACTTGTATAAAGATTACTTTCTCTGGCATAATTATGTCACCGTGAATACAGAATTGAACACATCTTTAGAAAGCAACCGTATACAACCATACCTGTAGAGGATTCAGCACTTTAAACTTTAACAGTATGTTTAAAGCAGTATGGTTTTCTAACGCAGGCAAGGCTGTAAACTGTATTTATAAGCTTTGCCCTCTGCAGAAATCCTGTGCTTCATTGAGTTATACACAGAGCTCTTTGCAGGATTGAGGTCTCCATAAAGTAGCTTATATACATAAATAGAAAGCTGTTTGCAGAGAATCTTGCACTCAGCTTCTTTATGCAAAAGGAAGCCACAGAGGTTTGACTGGTCCTAAATCGTGTTTTAGCTCTTCTTTTCTTCAAATAATTTAAAAAAAAAAAAAAAGAAAGAAAGAAAAAATGGGGGATATGGTTGAAAGAGAAGGAATTATAACAATATCAGCAAAGGTAAGCTTTGGATTAAAAGTAAAAGGTTTGATAATTTCAATATCCCCTCTTCGTGGCCATACAGGAAAATAACAAAGCAGAACCTATTCTTTGTGCTTTGCTGTTCAACAGAGCAAGTTTTTATCAATATAGTGTTACAAGGAAGAGTATTTTGGTATTTAGGAAAGATCTGGCCTAGAAGGGAAACTATCAGAGACAACAAGAGGTGTCTAGTTATCTCAGTAACAGTGACTCCTCCCTCCCTCCCATGAAAAGCACAGCAAGCACTGAAGTGGACCAGACCTAGACTCGTTCGAACTGCTGACTGTCCAGTGGATAATCCAGCAACTAAGACAACCAAATAGCCAAGACCTAATATCTACCTGATGCTGTCACTGGATGTATTGCATATCTATACCACTTGATTTCTTGCCACTTCATACAGATTTATATTCTAGGACTCATATATTTGATGTACGCCCGGGTGGCTCCTCTAGTTCTCCCAATCAGTTACTGCTATGGAACTAAACTCTATCACCTGGAAGGAACTCTGGATTTCTTTAGGAATGTCAGCAGCCTGCTCCACCATCACCACTCTTCCACTAAAATCCAGAGAGATGACCCCTATAATCTAGCATATAACTTGCCTGAGCATACAATGAACCCTAAAGAGACGAAAATTTGAATGACATTATGAAAAGAGAAGTGGCCAGAAGATAAATATTTACATTGCATTTCCAGTGCAAGGAAAACAAGTGGTTAATAACCAAGCTGCTCTATCTTCTGTGATCCTAAGTCATAGAAAGTGGAGAAGGAATTCAGAAAACAAAAGCTTCAGGGTGTCAGCAAAATAGAAAGCGAAAAACAAGCAATAGTAATCAAGGATTTCAGGCCCACAGTCCTGGCAAGAGTCTGATGCAAAAGCATGTGTTGTGCTAAGCCTGGCAGAATCACTCCCGCAAAAGGTTCCCTTTGATGGTTTATTTACAAACCAGAATTATAGTCATAGATGTTCTACCTTTTCAAAACCTGCTCTTCTGCTCCTGCTGAGTGGGGGGGGGTGGGGCAGCAAAAAGCCTGGTCCCACAAGGAGGCAGAAGTGCTTGTCTCTCGTCTGAGTACACTCAACTATGTACAGGTCCAGGTCAGAACTCCATGTTTGTGAAAAGGTTTCACTGAAGAAGTTTAAGTATTTGCTTTTTTAGTCTTCGTGGTTTATGACACCCACTTAGAGAACAGAAAATAACATTCTTTCCCCCTTTTCCAAGCATGCGTATTACTAGGCTGTCAGACACAGGGAGCGGGGCTGCCCACGGGAACATCAATCCTATTCCTAGTTCTCCCCTTGGCTGACTACACACATCCATTGCAGTCAAAGGAAGTAACAGCAGCACAGCAATGCTGGAGGGCACACTTCTGCCCAGGCTGCCTGCCCAAGTCTTCTCCATGGCACCAAGAAATCTCTGCTGCCTATGGTGAATCTGTGCTCCTGCATCCCATCCTGTAAGGAAAGGCTACCCGAGAGCCATTTGACAGATGGTAGACTTACACTCAGAAGGTGGCAGAGAAGCTTGTGGCAGAATTGAAATCTGAAACTAGATTTCCCAAGCCCAAAGTTTATATGTGTTGCTGCATCATCTTTCCATTGTACTAGCTAAACTTCCTCAGGTCACTTCACCTTTCTGTTCTCAGTCTAGCAGCTCCAAAAAGGGAATGCAGTTCCTTGAGATACACAACTAACAAAAGAGGCAGCTGCCCCTGAAAAAAAACTGAAGGCATCTTTGCATGGGATAAACTTTTTGTTTATCTTTGTGTGGATTCTAGGACTTGGTAAGAACATGCCCCAAGTGAATTACCCTGTTATTGTAAGGTAATGCGGCTAATGCTGCAAACCTGATTGGACATGAGTACAATCAATAGAGATAAGCAGAAGCAGCAGCCAGATTTGTTGAATAAATGAATTCTTGCAAGTTACTTGCTCAGCTGTTCCATCAATGACAAAACTCCCATCGATTTCAGTGGGAAGTAGGATCAGGCCCTGATTTCTGACACTGCCGATTTCAGGAGTCTGTTATATAACAGGTGATATAGAATTAATTAGAATTAAAAAAAAATAATTAAAAGAAACCTCTTTCTCTGCCCCCAAACTTCCATGGACCCCTGCCCTACGATTAATCATCTCTGTTATTAATCTTTCCCCAAAACTGTAAAGCAACAGAGCAGAAAGGCAGTGCCAGCATTCCTGTTAAGATCTCACAGCCCTCATTAATAAACTTAATAGAGGCATTGGAGTATTCCAGGAGTATAGTAGGTTATAGACTAAGGGCCTTCCTTTGGGTGTAATTTTATGTTTTTGCTTCACACAAAGTAATGCATTCATTCCAGGGTCTTTGTCTTTCTGTTTGGTTTTGGGGTTTTTTTAAGCACTCAGTAATGCTCCTTTATGATATCTGCAAACTAATAAACACAGGGCTGCCCACTTTATCAGCTGAAAAAGACAAATTAAACCCAGGATTAATCAGCTTGCATAGTGTGAAGATTTACTCTCTCACCTTACAGGTCAAGCATCTTTGGGGCTGGAGAAATCTTGACTTGTGCCCTGAAACTGCTCCTTCCACAGAAGCAGGAGGCCAACACAGAAAATAGCCATGGGCTAAAGCCAGCAAACAGTCACTTACCTTTGTAGACATAACTATATGGAGACATAAGTTATATCCCTGTTTAAATGGGTGTAAACCTAGAACAGTTAAAGTTTCTCTAGCTTTCTACCTTTGCCAATGAAAACAACTCCAGACTGTGAGTGCTTGTACATCTTGTTGTAACTAGAATAGCACATTTGGATGAAAAAGAGTGTAAAAGAAGAGAGGTTATTACTGCTACCTGCCCAGCTGATCACTAACTGAATAACGAGATTAAATAAAGCCACATAATCTTGTCAGGAGAGAAAAAGAAACCTCAGAGAGAAAGTTCCAAGTCACAGCTCAGAATACAGTTTTATAAAGAGTCTTGAAAGCACTCTTCTCCCACTTATAACCTCCCTCTTGCTGATGAAAAAGCATCTCTGTAGCAACCGTAGAAATTGACCCCCTGGAGGATCAAAGTTAATATACTTTTCAGCTGTCTAACACAATGCAAAGACCAGAACAAACCTGGAGTTAACATGGAATCCCCAAGCAACAGGATATAGTAGATACACAAGAGTAACAGAGCACTGAAGGAACATCAGAGTGTTAGATAGACAAAACAAGACAACTCTTTTATTGAGGAGTCTTGCATGATCCGAGCAAACCTTCACTAAAATGCATTTAGTATTACTGCATCAAATGCTGCAGTTGATGAAAAATAAGGTTAGGGCAGACATTTCAAAATAGCTCTGCATCAGCCAAATTGTTCCTAAATAGAATCTCGGTCAAATTCATTAGAAGCTGAGTTTGACTAAATGTGAGCATTTCTGAAAATCTTTTGACATTCAAAGGCACTTTAGAGATATCTAATACTAGAAGCCTAAATATTTTACTTATTTTAATGTTGTTTGACATTTCTCTTGTTCTTTTATCGGTTTTTCTTTTTAAGGTGTGAATGTGAAGTAAATGGGGTACAAAAATAGAGGCCAATAACATACTTTGTACTATCCCTGGGGCACAAGGAGATGTGTCCAGCAGTGTTTGGATTAAAAATAACATTTTGAAGCAATATGAATAACCCAAACCCATCAAAATGCAGTTACTTTAATTCACAGTTTTAATGTATTTATTTATTTCAATTAGACCATGATGGCTTTAGTTCATTACCTAGTTAATAAGGTGAATTAGATAATGTTAGTGCAGCAGTTAGCACTAGTGCTTTCTATTTTTCTAACTGCCCAAGATCTATTTGTCAGGAAAGTGATGCTGTTTCCATGGAGAGATTCAGCAACAGTCTGACATGTTTATAATGTGATGGGTCAGTTTTTGATTCTTTTCTTCCCCCTAGGAAGGGACCAACACTAAAAGCAATTCCACTACTTCAGAGGAATTAATTCCTTAAGGATTAAGCATGATCAGCCAGTATTTTTAAAAAAAAAATCTTTTTTTGTCAGCACAAAACAATATTCTATTTAAGACTTTCCTAAATGCTATTCACTGCCTTTCCTCCAACATGGACTGCTTTTTACAATATACTAGAACATCAGAAATGTTTTACTCCAGAACAGGTGTTATCTTTCTAAGAGTTTGTAAACAGTCTTATCTACACCCTCATACTGGATGGGAAACCATAGAAAACCAACAGAATCTGAGTAAAATCTACAGTTGTGAGAACTCAGGCTACTTGAAAGAAGTACCAATACAAAAATCATGGAGATTCATGACTTTCTACACAGCTACACTTAATATATTTGGCTTTTGTTTAGCTTCTGGAACTCAGCACTTGGTTATACTAGAAAACAGATACTTTTTTTTTTCTGAATGAAAGACTTCTTTTGAGAAAAATTATTACAGTAGAGATACAGTTCGGTGTGTAGAAATTTGTTTTAATCTACTTTCTGTAGTGACAGACAAAAGTAGTACTCTCCACTAGGAACAAGAGGATATAGGAAAGGTCTTACATAACATAATCAGGTATACAGGAAAGGAAACAGAATTTAGACAAGAGCTTGAAAATGTTATGACAATCTTTGCCAGGCTGAATTTGCACATTTTGTAAATTAAGCTTATTTCTTCAGACACCCTATTTACCTGCTGTTTCCTTCTTTTTAATTATTACACACTCAACACATGAACAGTTCCTCTGCATTTACCTTTTTCTTGGGTATGCAAGAACTTGAAATGGGCTCAGAGGTCCTTGATGGAAGTTGCATGTCTTTTCTGTTTGTCTCTCTTGATGATCCTCCTCTTTTAGCCTGTGTAGACACAGAGAAAATGGGGAGGAGGTGGGGGGGAGGGAAGGAAAAGCTCTCATTTATCTCCACCTATGAGATTCTTTGGAACATGAAAACAACATTAAAAATGGATCTATAACCTACAGATTACCAGGAACTACAGAGAGTGGATGTGAGTTTTCTCTCTGTCATCCTAGAGCCTTGGGAGAGTCCATGCCATTTCTACCCCTTGTGTGCCAGTTCATGAAGTCTCCCTTCCTCTGCTTCTTTCTGTATACACTCTCATATCCACACACACTCATTTTGCCCTCTGAACTGAAGCAATGACCCATTCTTTGTGATTAAATTAGCGTAAGTAATAAGATATCATAGAGCTGATTGATTTCCCCAGCAATAGTTATTAACCAGCTCAATTCAGAGGAAAGCAGAGCCATTATTCTAAACATTGATTCCTGAACAGGACTGCAGGAGAGGAGTGTGCTCGGATATATGTAGTGTGCATGCAAACAACTCTCAGTCCAAAAAAAAGGGGAGGCTTCCAGTCCCAGCTGTCTACACTGAATCAGTGTCCCCATAGAAAACAAGAGACATGTTGGGTGATAAAAGAGGACTACGTGAAAGATGTGCTGAAGTTGCCACAATTATGAATTTTGTTCAAGGTAGCTGAGACTGAAATTTGTTTCACTCAGGCAGTAGGTGTTTAGGAGTTTAGGCTAACCAAATTGGGGAGCTTCACCTATTTTCTCATGGCTGACTCTTCTAGTAAAAGACATAGCTGGTGCAGCTGCATCTCTCTGAGAGCCTCCATCAGTCCAATTCAGCACATGATCATCCAAACACAAAGACACTTGGCCTCTGAGAACACCCAATTAAACACCAAGCTTACTATTCACAGACTTGCCCTCTCTTCTTTTGCATCCACTCCTCCAGCTTTTTTTGCAATCCAAAAACTCCTGTTAGATCCCTCCTACTGCCTTCAGCTTTCTTTCTCAGCTTCTTTCTGCACCATTTCATGCCACACATCAGCACAGCATGGATGACTATGGACTGAATTCTCAATTTCACCGTAAAGTAGCAGTGTTGGCTTTCCAAGTCAAGAAGCCCAAATTCTTCTGTAGTATTCAAGGTCCAAAGATAAAATGCCAATCTTCTAGCTTATATTCAGAGCTGGAAGACGACTGCTTTTGATCTTTCTCTCAGTCTTTCAGCATCACTATTTCATCTGCTTGGCATCAGTGTGAGGAAACCCACAGCCACTTTTCTTGGATTCCTCAATCCCAAGAGCTCACCGAGTATGGAAACACCACATCAGCACATACAAGCACTTCTTCTGCTTCCCACAGATACTCCCTTGAGTCTCCTGCCATCCTGATTCTTCCTGGGCTCAAGTATCCTTCCCATTATAGACAGGATAGCAAAATCCTCTCTTTCTCATGGCTGTGCTTCACCTGTGAGAAGCTGTCACCCATCCCCCAGTTCTCCACAAAAGAGTACACTTAGACTGTGTTGTAATCACCATTGGCTTCTCTAGTGAAGCTTCACCAAGATTCAGCATGCAAATTTTACTCTGAAAGGTCCTAAGGCCCTGACAACCAGGAAAGGCCTGCCTTCTTACAGAAGAGATATCCAGATATCTCTCACGCAGCTACACATTAAACTCTTTCAAAGAGAACATTCAAGCCATAAAACCTTCCTGCAACTAATGGTATGGTTGCCATAAGGTAGAAGCCAGAAGAATAAGAAACACTAACTCACAGCACCAAATAGAACGTGTTTCCCTTCTCACATCAGTCTTGCTATTATCAGCCCTAGAATAGAAGAGGAAGGAGTCTAGCTGTAGGTTCAAAATAAAGGCATAAAAGGACCCTTTGGGCCATGGGTCTATCGGGAAAGGGTTCATGGTAAAGCAGCAGAAGTGGGGGAAGGCACACCGTGATGCTGTTCTAGAGAACCAAAACACTCTTTAAGCTCTTGACCATGTCCAGAACATGGGCTTTGTGAGCCAGGAGGATTTTATTGGGTTTAATAGTCCTAGATGAATTTTTCTTC
The DNA here is from genome assembly GCF_000737465.1 of Haliaeetus leucocephalus. Taxonomy (NCBI): domain Eukaryota; kingdom Metazoa; phylum Chordata; class Aves; order Accipitriformes; family Accipitridae; genus Haliaeetus; species Haliaeetus leucocephalus. Next base: position 3,409,559 of record NW_010973369.1, on the reverse strand, counting down.
CATTAAATAATCTGGAAGCTTTTTGTGCCCATGTGAACTTTTTAGTATCGGTAACATGCTGTGGCAAAGAGTTGCATAGCTTAAATCTTTTTTGAGGAATAACTTGTATCTGTTTATTTTGAACTTTTTTCAATGGCTTATCTCATTTGAAGCCCTCCTGGCTCTTCTAAGGCAGCTAGAAATTACTATGTTGAGGGGAAAGGCAAGTATATTAAGTGACACAAAAAATACATGGTATGGGTTACCTCAAGAAAGTAGACTGGTATGGACTACAGACAAAAACACGATAGAAGTCAAAAGGAAGTTTGTAGTGCCAGTGAATGAAGCAGTCATACATTCAAGCTATTAGAAACACTAAATAGCAACAAATAGCCCCACAGTAGTTCAATTATACTGCCATCAGTTTCAGTTCCGGTCCAAATAGCTCTCTCCTCTTTTAGAATTCAAAATGAGATGTATTACACTTTAAAGAATCTGTGTGAGTGTATGTGTGCCTATGGGACTTGAAAAAGTCACTTATTTGTCTGAATGCCATTGATTTTTCTCCTAATTGTTATTCACTATGCTAATTTCCCTCACAAATCTCACATGCTATTGATCAAAAAGTAATAAACTCTCCAGCAAACAAAACAAGCATTATTGCAATGTTGGGAAAACATCATTTAATATCAATACCATATTTACAATTATCTTTAACCCAAATTTCACCCGCGATGCAATGCATAATCAAAATCAGAGAGCTACAGGCAAAAGGGTAATATTAAAAGACTCCCACTAGACTATTTTCTAGTAGATTATAAGAAGAAAGGCTGAAACAGGACAATCCCAAACAGTTTAAGATATACAGTTAATGCTATAAATAAATGCTGCTGAATAAAGCATAGCCTCCCTAGTCTGTCTCCTTTCTTCTGTTATTTGGAGACAGTCACCATGAAGATAAAACAGAAGTAAGGGCAGCATCAGAATCTGTGCCAAAATACCAACCTATGGAGAATCAAGCCTCATTTAAATTGTGGTTTCTGCATTTCATTTTATTTTTTGATAAGAGCACACTGGATTCAATCCAGTTTCCAGTATATGTCTGCTGATTTTCCTCCTCTTAAGTGGTAATGGTAGTAGCAACTAAGTGGTAGCAATTTATGATCATTGCAGTCCTGAATCTTGTTCCAAACATTATGAAATCACCCAAACTATCAGTCTTCCTTTTACCCCATAATTTTCTGGATTTTGTCTTTAATTTCTTTTTTTTTTTTCACGTTAGCTTGAAAATTATTGGTCCTTTTCTTCTCTGACGTACTTTCAATGAAAACTCTTGGCAAGTTACTGCAAAGTCAATGAACTCAACCTGGTGTAAAGTAAGTACAAAGGAGAAGATCAGAACCTGTAGGGGACCACAGACCTACCCCAATGTGGATGGTTAAGTCAGATTTTTATTAATCCAGCTCTTCTTTTGTTTCCTCTATCCCCAAAGTATTTCTTGGTAGAAATTGACTGTTCATGCTTCGGCTCACTGTGTACATTTCTGATGAACTCAGATGGGAACTTTACCCTGCACTGGATATAGTGAACTGGGTTTGACTGCTGACTGCAGACAAAAAGGCAGCACTGGAAGCGGATATATAACAACTCTTAAAGGTTGGAGGGTAAGGCAGCTAGACAAGAGCAAGCACACACAACTGGATGCCAGGACCAAGACACATAGTTGTAGAGAATTCAAAATCTGATTGAAATCCCAGAAGATATCTTTATTTGGCACCATGGCACATCTTTATTTTAAACATGAGCATGGTTTCTTATATTTGGGTCTGAATCTTCAAAATTCATAGGGTTTGGGTCAAATGTTCCAGTTCAGTCCTACTCTAAGGGAATCTAAGTTTCCCAGATATTTTCCTATAGTTTTCTCTTCCTGCCCTCTCTGGACAGTTTAAAATCTATCTTTCACTAGTCCAAACACACTCAGATTCAAAGATATTATTTCCAAGTTGCATATTTCCAAGAGCTACATGTCACAGAACGTGACGAACACAGAAATCTGTAGCGTGGGTGGATTTGTGAAAGAAGAGCTTTTGAGTGTGGCCTGCCATTCAACTCTGCACCTGGCAAAGAGTAAAAACAATCCTAGCAAGCCAACTAAAACAAAACAAAAAGCAGGAATGGAATCAGCAATCTCAGGGCAACTCTTGCCACAACACTCCTAAAGTTTCACAAATCCCACATTCCCTCCAGCTGGAAGAGTAGCCAGGTTTCTGTCACTAACCAAAGCCACCAGCATTTGTGTGACTGGCCACCTCCCGAATGAGGATTATTGAGGTAATGGGACAGTTCCCTCCCTGGTGTAAAGTGGCATCATGCCAATCATGACATACCAGCTAAGGATCCAGTCCATGGGGTTTTGCATCTTAATAGGCAGAGATGGAACTATTTTGTCTCTGCAATTATTTCTGACTAATTTCTGCCATTATACCTCTTTGCATCCAGCACACCCTGAGGGAAAAGCAGATTATTTCTCTGATGATATCAAGCTAAGGTGCCAATCAAAATAGAGGTTATCAATATAACACTGAAAAATATCTCTAATTAATTTCATAATATTTGAAATTCACATTCTGCTCCCCACACACCCACTTCAGTAGAATTTTGAAAAGTCGTCAATTTTTGGAACAATCTGCAAATCCCGATACTAATAACATTCAGTAAATTGATGGCACACCCTTCCTTGGATGGCTATGTTCACTCCTCACTCCATTTCAAAACCAGATGTAGCGGAAATAAGCAGCCCAAGAATGGACAAGGAAAGGTTTTAGATTCAGGAAAAGGCTTCCATATGATATTGGTGAAAAGACTTGATTTAGTGAGAAGATCAGGAAGAGTGAGCAGCAGAGAGCATAGTGCATGTGTTCTTTTTTACCCTTATAACACAGAAACAAAGGAACATCAGGTAAAGATGAATGAAAACAAATTCAAAACCAATAAAAAAAGAAAGAATTCTGTTTCCTATGCAGCCCACAACCAAGTTATGGAGCTGATTGCCTCATATAAAATATCATTGATTTAGGTATTTATAAAGATCCAAAAAAGATTAGTCATTGGCATTGATAATCAAAACAATAAGTTACAACAAAAAGATAAAAATACGGTTGGGCACGTGCCAAGTATTAACTGCCTGAGATAAAAATATCTCACGTGCAAAATGCAACTCCACAGTTATAGGGTATCATGTAGGGTTTCTTCTGAAGTGTCTTGGCTGGCTACTTATGGAGGCAGGATATTGGACTAGAAGGCTTATGGATCTGATTTGCTGAGGCAATTCGTAATTTCTTACTTAGTGATTCAGAGGACAATAGGTGAAGTACTATGGTGATGCCAGTCAGGGAGTCACTGAAATGGGTACTAAAAGCGTTTTCAGCAAAGATGTCAATGAATAAGGATTAGATACCTAAGACTAAAACATTCTTTTTTGATGAAAAAAATAAGAGTCATGTAATGGAGGAACCTGAGGAATGTGTGTGCTGTGCTGCTACTGCTCAAACTGTGTCCAGCACACAGAGAAACACAAGATTTCTGGCTCCTAGCACCTTTTGTGTACACTAAAATTAAATAAGAATTTGTAGCTGTTCAACTAGTGTGTGCATAAAGCCTACACGCATACGCACACACCCCTTCTCCTCCCTAGCAAAAACTATGTATCTAGTTCTCAGTTTTGATTCCAGAAAAATAGTGTCAGGCTGCCAAAAGAAGGAAAAACTAAAGACAGGCTGCAAAGTTTCCCTGTCCTGCAGAAAACTGAGATTAAAAGGAAAAAAAAAAAAATATCAAGCTATTGTGCAGTGCAGAAAAGGACATTCTGCATTTTTTCCTCAAGAGTTACAGACAAGAACAGTGCATAACCTGGTGGTCAGAGCATTTTCCACAGATACAGAAACTTAGGGTCATGTCTTTGTTCTGCCTGATCTAATATCTGATCAACTAGGCTTTCATTTTAGTTAAAATATCCCACTTTTCCCAAGATACCTTTTCTGAGAAAAATGCCATCAGAACTGTTAAGGCCTTGAAAAAAGTTTGAAATTCAGTAAAGAATTTTATTTCAATAACAAGGCTTTCCTTCAAACCGATAGCAACTAGCTTTAACAAGGCCAAAAGCTCTGAAACACCACTAAATATTTTGCTTTTCTTTCTGCACAAAATCCAGATACACCAGAACACCCTAACTATTCAGTGTGACAACTTTCATTTAGTTTAACAGCTTGTTCATCTTCACTGGTGTTCCCTCCAAATTACCATGGGCTATAGGACATGATCGACAACAACAACAAAATTAACCTAGCCAGTGAAAGCACCACCAAAAAGCCCTCACAGAACTCATCCTGAGACTTGTATTTATGAAATTACACAAGTCCTTTTTATTTTTCTAGTTATGGAAGCACCTCACAGTGTAGGGTAAAAGCAACTTAGTGTATCAGAATCATCTTCTTGATCAAACTTTGCTAGATACATGTTTAAGTTTTGAGCCTTCCTTAAGCAATCACAGATTCTCATTATGAGATGTTATTCACCAAATGGTTCAAACAAAGAAACACAATCTGGATGAAAACAGTTTGTGGTAACTTTTGCTTTAAATATTCGTAGTGTGTGTTCAGCCACTGAGGGTCATCCTTAAAGCTGGATTTTGCTCGGCAATGCTGCTATCTACCCAGTCACAGATGATAATGTAAATCTTGGTGTAAACAGCACTCCCTCATTTTTATCAGCAGTTCTGAGGCGTGTCTTTTTTGTAGCACAGAATATCCCAGCTGAAGAGATAGTGTTGAGATGAACACACACCAGCTCTTCCCATTAGTACTACTTCCACCCTTAGTAAGTGAATAACAGAAAAGTTCTTTTTTTTTCAGAGTGATTCCCAGTTATATTATAGTCAAGCGTACAAGTAAGACTTTTTTAAATTTGGCATATTTGATAAAATAAAAAAGAGCCAAAGCTACTTATAAATTCATGACAAATTCACGTGGAATAATTTTTAGGGCTACATTCACAAATGCAGAGGAAGAATAGTAGTTGGTGACACTAATTTCTATTCAAGAAGCGCCTGCTAGGTTAAGGTGCTCATCAGGAACATGGGAGATATCTGGCTTGTCTACCTAAGGGAACATGAACAGTCAACTCTCACCACCCAGGACGGTACCTTATCTCCTGCGTTACTGGGTGGTTAGTATGGAAATTCCTCAGCATTTCTTGTAGGATCTTGCATCCTTGCCTTAACAGATATGCTGTGTACCAAGAATTGCAGCCCAGATATCCCACTTGCTAAATGAACGTCCCAAGCTTATGTTAGAGAATGAGTTTTGTACCCCCTGTAAATAAAAACCCAGCACCAGTAGGGGAGGGATTTTCTACCAAACAATGGTTGAAGTACTCTCCCACAAGGCAACATCACTTTCCCCAAAGCAGAGGAAGAAATCAAACATGGATCTCATGCATCTATTGTTCAGAAAGCCTCTCCTACCACAAATCTCTCCCTTCCAAGAAATACGCAAGTATGTCATGTCTTATCAAAACAGTATTGTTTTGAATGAAAAAACAAAGCTGGAAAAAATACATTATTTTTGCCTACATCTGAATCATTTCTCACCACACGAGATTTTTTCTGGTATCGAAGACACAAGGTGCACTGGCTCCATGAGCAGAAGCAATGGTGTAACTGCACTAATACAAGATAGAAAATACCAGTTTTCAGAGTGAGTGTACATGGGCTTACTGCTTCTTAATCAGATGTGCTCCTCAGGAAACCCCAACCTTTCTTCTCCCCAACTCTACAAAAAGTTGTGAGGATGCCTTCATGAATATTTCTGGGATTAATGCATTCACATCAAAACACCTCCCTTTACTGTCATCAACATGAAAGAATATTTTCTAAAATCTGTAAAAGTCAAGGAAAGGGGATACATCCATTTGTTTTCACTATACAACAGTGAACTAGACTACGTGGGGCCAGTCAGAAATCATATTCCTTCGACTTCCCGAATTCTGTTGTCTCCCTTGCCTAGAACCTGTAACATGTCCACAGTCACCCTGGTACAGAGTTGTGGTTTTTTTCTTACTGAACCAGTTTATTCTATTTTTCCACTCCCAATACAGTCCTCCTTGGTCAAAAGTTATCTTCAACATAGCTTAATAGCAAGAAACATTCCGCAAAGGCTGCATAGCATTATTTTGTTCTGAACGTACTGGGAAATGAAGTGTGTGGGTTTTGGATTCTAGGATCCAGACCATCTGTTAAACCTATCAGAGGTTTGAATTCTAATTTACTGTTGATTTAAAAATAGTCCCAGCATTACCCTGTCATTTTCTGTAAATTATATATTATTTAGTTTGCCATTTTTAAATATTATAGCGTCTTCTTCTCTCTTCTCTTATGGTTTAATTTAGATTCCTTATCATCTGCACTAGTACCATTCTTCCCTCGCAGCAACTGATCCTTGCCTCTGGTCTATGCCAGGGAACCTACCAGACTACTCACAGGCTTGAAAGCTCAGAAACTAACACTAATGTTATAAGCTAAACACAACTTCATCACTGCTGCAAGATGTCATCTCTGTATAAAAAGCGAAGACTGACAAAAGTTTATTTATTCTGTGGATTTCATCAGTTTACCTATAGTCACCATACTAATAATATATCTTGCAGTGACTTGTATTACTACTTAAAAGACCAGCAATTAAGGTTTCACTGCCACTATATTAAACCGACAAGCTTCAGAAAAAATTTTCCAGAGTGCCTCAATCTGCATTTTTCAAAATTAAGATGGATCTCATTCTCATTTTTTATCTTTTGCACTGGACTCAGCCCATAGTATCACAGACCCTGACATGGTATTGCCTTCTCAGCCATCCCACAACATTAAATGCAACCTATTTTCTCAGAATATAAACAAAAGGGCTTCAGCTCACTCCTAATGGGTCTGCAAGAAACTAGTCTTGCTCGATACAATACTGGCCTTTTCTGCTGAAATGGCTATCAGCTAAAGCACCAAAAACCAGATGGTTTAGTTGTATTGCAGATTATCTGGATGCTTCTGTAAAGTCCTACAGAAATTGCTTCTATTTGTATTTACACACATCACAGAAATGAAATTTGCTGTTCTCAAGCTCTGGTTGCAGTAGGAGACAATGCAAGCTCATCCAGCAAACACAACAGAAACTGGGACTGATTTTGGTTTAAACAAAACCTAACACTGCAGTTCCCCACTGGCTCAGCTTAGTAAGGGATGATAAAGCAGAGCTTTGTGAAGATGAGGATGTTTTACGCTTACTTGTTGTATAAACCCAGCCAGGGAAAGACAGACTCAAGGTCCACATTTTATACTCTTTCTGAAAACAGTGGCATATATAGATATTTTATTTCCTGATATATTTTATGCCCCCTCACTTCTGACACCTGATAGGAAAGAGTACTTGGCCCAAAGGGAAGTATGTGCATGCTCTATCTTATTAATTATTTGTAAAACACACACGTCTAAAGCAGTGATTCTCAAACATGGCCAGCATACAATAAATTTATTCCTCATTACTGAGTTGTATTTTGGTTTAGCTATCAAAACTGCAGCTGTCATGAATTTGTGTGGCTGCAGATGCGGCCACATTAAAAATGAATTGTGTACAGTGGGTTACATACAAGCAGCTCCTGCCCCTATGAATTCACAGACTAAGCAGGATGATAGACAGACAACAGGTGGGAAAAAAAAAAAAAAAGAAAAACCAAGGAAATAGTAATCTGACAATTCTTGGGAGTTTATTTAACACATAAGCTGATTTTTTTTTTCCTATTACTAATCAGTCCCAAGGTAGGCTATCTTGGAGTTATCATCCCTACATGCGCAGAGCAACTCTACCTCTCAGTCACACTGAAACCAAACTCTAAACATCTGTGTAACATTCACTGTAGATAACTGACCTACTGCAAACTCTGTAATCCTCAAGACAGTTCTTCCCCCAACATCTAAGTTTTCCTATTACAGATGAATAAAAATAATCACCAAAAATCAAAGTAAAAGGATGTTCTTAGATGCAAAACCAGCACTGCACCCCTCCATGCACTGAAATCAACCACTGCCCCAAGTGCTCGGTACCCCTAAAGATTTGACCAATTTGTCTCATCGGAGTTTATAACAGTTTATAATGCAAATAACCTTTAATATCTTTAAAATTATAGATCTTAGTCCTTTAAAATTGCAAAGATGAAACATCATGATTTTGTCCTCTTTTGTACGTCAGCCTTAGAAAGGACATGCTTATTATTATGAGAAGTGTTTTGGGGATTACAACCAAAACTATCATCTACTGACCCCAGCTCTGTGAATGCCAAAAATTCCTACCACTGAGCCCGTTAGTCACAGTCTCTGGATTGCAAAGGTTGGTGCATCTCCCAGAAGTTCAAATTACCATATTTTTCCACATAATTTTAAATCTCCAGTTACAGATTTGAATAATCTAACTCATTTTTCAGTCACTTTCTCTTTCCACGTCATAAAAACACAATGCAATCTGACAGAAGTACTTGTCCGCATTTAATGAAGATGTATTTGGAGTCAGGACCGAGGCTTCTAGGAAATGTACCACAATAAGGAGTTCAACGCAGCTGGCTTCCACTGCACTTCAGTGAAGTTTATGTGACAAAATACATCTATACTGACAAACAAATTACTAGGGAGAAATCACCAATGAAACAGTCATTTCAACCTGCCAATTGTTCCAGGGAATTAAAGACCAAGAAGGTAAACAGGAAAAACTAAATTGGAAAAACCCAAACAAGAACAGTACAGATAATGAGACCAGAGAAAACAAGCCAGGCGGTACTAAAATGGACAGTGGCAGCAACCTTCACAGAGAAGGAAATGGGACTTCACCACTTTCTCAGAGAGGTTTTAGTTCCCTCCATGGATCAACTCAATGTTACAGCAGCTTCTCCTAATACTTGATGTGCTGAACTTTAGCTGCACACTGAAGGCTGGACCCATGAAAGCCACAGTGACTGGCATTTGGCAGGCCTGCTCTGATGAACGCCATGCCCTGGCTGCTCAGCCTGCCAGCACTCTGCAGCTGGAGCAAGCTCCAACAGCTGCCCCCATCCTCATTCCTGAGCTGGTATTTGCTTAATGTCAGAGACAGACACAAGAGGACTGTGGCAACACATGGTGGTGGCCTCCGGCAGACTCTTTAAACCATAAGTGTACATTAAGACTTTGTTTTGGCCAGAGTCTCCTTTGGGTGGTTTATTTTTACTACTTTTTAATTACTCTAATTGAAGGGGGAATATTTCCCTTCATTTCTCCCATTCAGCCGCTTCACCTCCTCCCACCCACTACTCCCTTTTGAGCCTCTGCCTGCAAACACCACTGTTAGTCATATTTCTGTGTTACGCTGAAGGCTGGTTGGGCCTTCCCCCTCCCTTCAATTCTGTTGGAAAATAGAGAACAGATGAGTTTCATTAACTCCCTTGGCTTGTAGGTTGACACACCCTACTACTCGTAAACACAGGGATTAGCTAAACCCTTCTAATAAACAGAAGAGCGGAAAACAAGGTCTGTCCACTATTTGTTTAAGGGATCTTGTGTTTACAAAGGAGAGGGGAGAATATGTGAGCAAACCTGCTGTTTAGCCCTGATTGAAGGAGGGTGAGTGGCCCATAATGAGGAGAGAAATGCTCTCCTCGCAACCACTTGATCTTTAAGAGTGTCCCCTCTACATAAAGGCTGGCAACCATGCCCCTGCATGGTCACCTTCACAATCCTTTATAGACCAGCATCTTTGCAACTCTTGCAAATACTCAGCTAGAGCATTTTTTTGCTGGAAACTACAGCTAGAACCCAGATCTGCACAGTAGGTAATTAACTGGACTGATTTCACTGCTTTTGTGCATGCACTCAACTAAACAGCACAAAGCAATGCTCCCCATTTGGGTAGATGAAAGAAGGCAAAATGCCTCCATGCTCTCACATCATGTGGAAAGGACCAGGCTCTTCCAGAATAACTTGGGAAGCATTCAGCACCTGCTTCGTTAACACAGAACAGGCTTCCAAATCCCTGCAGATTTTTTCCTCAACATTTGATAGCCATTTTTCACATCCAATTATTAATCTGCATATACTGAATTCTTTGGTTTCTGCAGATCTGCCTGATTATTTAAGCCCTGAAACAAGAAGGCAGAAAATGAGAGAGAAAATGAAGATCTGATTCCCAGATGGATGCTAAAACTGGGAGTGAGGTGGGGACACACAGACTTAAGTCGTCATAATTCAGGATTTATTTCTTGTACTGCGGCCTTACTAAACAAACATTTGGATCAGAAGAGGCAGGGTAGTTTGGGATTTAGTAGTGATTTCCATGAATGACCCTGATTTATTCCAAGTTCTCAACACTAAAGCCTCACATTTCAAGGTCTTCCCCATCCTCTGTTATTCAGGACCGTCGGCCTCATTTTACATTTCAACTCTTAGAGGAAGAGCCAGACTTTAACAAATTTATCACTACTGATATAATGGAATGCCTTTTATTTTTAATGCCATCAGGATATGCACTGTTATAGGCATTCCCAAAAATAGTGAAAGTGAAGAAGTATACAAAATAATGTCAGCGATCAGTTTGTAAAAAGACACTTCTGTGGATAACCTCAGGTTCTTCTGGCCAGGAGAATAAAACTTTCAGACCTATTTTTGTGTAAATCGGTCTTTCCACTAATACCTTTTTAATTTTCACAAAACTCCGAAATAAACAAGCCCACTCCTCTTTTAAAGATGTTTTCATTTTGTGATAAGGAATCAGATCCTGGAAAGGTCAGAAGCAGTACCAGCAGATTAGTAGGTGCTTCCACTGATTGCAACTGGGTTATGCAAAACACATCTCATTTCCTTTGAGCTCTCAAGCCAAGGTTTGAATACAGACAGTGAGCAAATATAGAAGCACAGCTGCTTTAAGCTTCCTCCGATCCTCACTCATAATGCATAAGTGGTGCTCCTGCACCAAACTGTGCTGCGATCAAAACCAGCTGATCCCGAGTTTATCAGAATGCTACTGTCTAAATTGCACTTGAGTTTTTACATTTTCCCCTAGTGTATTTTACAGGGGCCCTTGTAAATCTGATAAAATGCTGGAGCAGCTATAGCTACTAAGTGTTGCTAATGTTTCCTTTCACAATTTTTTCTGGTGCTCTCCACTGCCTCGTGTGGTCATTGGGGTTGACTGCCTCTAACTCAGCTCAAAGAATCTTTATCTTGTTCTTTCCTTGTTTCAACGGATCAGAGATAGACACATGAACACCCTTCGTGTGCATATCCCAGATTGTTTAGCACTCATTAAAATCAAATTAAATAAGAGAACATAAATTGCAAAGCAAGGCAAATTACATAATTCTTTAAGACTTGATTTAAACACACTCAAAAACACAAAACAGCAGCATGGGGCGGTGGGGGGGAATCCACTATTACATTAATTCAACTGCTTTACCCCACCAAAGAAATAAAAAAAAACTGGGGGGAAGACCTCACTTAGCTAGGTGGCACATAAGGTAACACACTGACTCACCTTGAGTAGTTCCAGGTCATATACAGCCAGCTTAGTTCATGGAAAAGATGACAATTTTTAGTTCCAAGCTTTAGGAACCATGTTAACTGCCTAGAAACTCTGAAGTGAGTGTCTAAGATCAGCTACCAATCTCCTAACCCTGCCTGGCTGCCTATGGACCCAGCTCACTATACTTGCATCACCCAGCCACCTGCATGGGCTGCGAGCCGATGTCTTCTGCAGAAAGAGCTCAGGAGAGATTTCCTACTGGCCTCATGGTAAGTTTTGACTTGATCGTCATCTGTGTTCAATGGAAAAGCACACACCACATGCAGCGTGTTTAAGATCAGATCATTAACACCCATTTCACACAATGCTGCTTGGAAACTCCTTGAGTATCAGTTGTAGAAAACCTTCTTATGGTTATAACCCCCTTTAGCTCACAGGAGACTTCAGCGACAAGGTCGTCTGCCACGGACTAGGTTGCAGGATTTTCTGATGGCAGTGATGTGAAGCATGTGTCTTTTCAAGGCTACGTTGCATTCCAGCAGTGACCATCAGGTAATATTTACAGGAGCTGCTGTTTTAAGTGTGCAGTGATTGTGTACTCTGTTACTCCATAGCACTAAGTGTGCCCGGTTCACCTTATGTGGCAGAGACAACAAGCAAAGCTGTTAAATTGTCCTCTTTGAACTTACAAACCTTTCCAAAGCAACATCTATGCACATGAGCAGCTTTGCTCCAGCTCAGATGGCTCTGCTTATCCATGTTAAGCCTGCCATGCAGGAGACCATTTCCTCTTATTTTCCCCCCATAAAAAGTTAAATTATTAAAAAAAAAAAAAAGACACATTTTCTTGAGTGGTTGCAGGTCACTCTGGATCAGTGAGGTTTAACTTTAGTGTGTTGTGATGAAATATTAATACCGAGTCAGTGTGTTTATTTCTTCAAGCGTCTGGAGCCGCTGAGTGTTTATGCCTCAAGATTAGCAGGAAGTGTGCCCATGCATAGCAGCCCTGTACTTAGAAAGTCCGGGATTTCAACATTTGAAGACTGTCCACAGCAAATCAGCTGCATCGGATTGTGTGTCAGTTCTGCTGTGAGATGGAGAGTTGTTCCCACGAGATTTCAATCCCATAACGAACCAACAGATTGTCAGGTTAATAACAGTGTTAGAAAGGCATGTCTCAGTCCCTTCATTTCCACTGGAAAATATTTGGACTTATCTGGAGCAAGCAAAATTAGGCCATAAATTTACCACCAGCAGCTGAGAAGGTAAGAGGGTCCCAGTTTATTCTTTGTGACAGCACATACCCTCTGGTCAGGTATAGCTTGCTTTATGCTTAATCATCTAAGACATTACCTGTTAAAAAGAGAGAGAGAAATTCAGTTCTCTAAGTTTTGAAGAAAATATATGAACTCATCATATGGTAAATGGACAGCATTCAGTGGGTTATAAAAGACTTCCAGAGTGCCTCCTGTAAGATGCAGCAACAGCAAATGCTCAGAGAGGTTGGCCGGGAGAATTGTTTGCCCAGAAGGCCGGGACACCGAGGGTTGAACGAGTGCCAGGAAATCTATAGCCTCCCTCAAACCCAGCGTGCACCAGTTCGCTCCATAAACATGCAGGACAGGAAGCCACTTGCCTTTCCCATTTGAAAGGTTAGAAGGGTCCTAAAGGAAGGGCAAGCGTAGGAGCAAAGGCAAACGTAGAGGAAAAAGGATACTGCAATGTCCTGCCCCAGTTTCACAGTCTGTTTGGGGGCAGATCCACTTCCCCTGTTCCTACAACAAGTGGAAACAGGATCTGTATTTTGGCTGAGAGTCTCTCTCATGTCATTTACATGGGGCCATCTCAGAATTAGTCTTTTTAGGTGGGTGTTTCTCCTAATGTATGAGTCACAAAACCAAGGTCCTGACCCCACAGCAATGTTCAGTCTAGATTTCCTTGCTATAGTTTTCAGTCTGGCACTAACAATTAGTGCCAAAGCAGCTAGAGCTGCTTGAAAGGAAATGCAAGCTACTAGACCAATTTGGCTTTGCTGTACAGGAGGAAATACAGCACAATGCATTACAGCTTACTATGCAGAGCAATTTTCCTGCAAACAGTAGTCCAAGATGCCTTTCAGAGTGAAATACAAAACGTTAGCGTGGTGAAAGAAGAGTTACCAGACATAAGGATTCTTATGGGACATAAGGAATCTCTGCATGTGCAGAGATAGATCAGAAAAATTTACAATGCAGAAAGCTAAGGGGATGCTGCTCAGCAAAGCTGCCAAGGAGGTGGCTCACACCGACAGCGATCGAACGTGAGCAAGTGGGCAGAGAGAAGCCAGACCTAGTTGTCACAGGAGGGACACACTGGTGACGTTTCTGAGGAAGGCTGATGTTTCAGAACAGCTCACTTTCACACAGGGAAGGATAAGGCAAGCTCAGAGCAGCAAAATCTGCCTGTTTTCTCCTGTGTTTGTGCTCACATTTGGTGTTCAAGCTTGGCGTATAGGTGATGTGAATATGGCATTCAAACTGGCTGAGTTCATGTCTAGTGGATCCTTGCTGACATTAGAGAGCAGTTTCCTAAAACACTTGAAGATGATTCAATACTCCGCCAACTGCAATCTAGTCTATATACACTCTGGCGTTGACTATTTTTAATTCTAGTCCAATTATGTAAGAAAAAAATTAATGAACATAATTAAAGAATTGATCATGTCTACCACCTTAAAGCCATAAGTCAATAAATATTCCTTTCTAAAGAATGGTGCCAACTTCACTGACGTTATACATACCTCAATATATATTAAACTAATTTATACCTGCAGTATACAGCTGTGTAAATTTGAGAGCAAACAGAGATGCTGCTGCAATTCTACAGAACTGTAATCATTAAGATAGCAGCATGGTATTCAGAATGGGGACTGGTTCTGCCCTTTTAATGATTCTTTTACATATGTGAAAAAGAAGGGAAAGGCAAACATTCATGCCCCTTTAAAAGCCTCTCCAAAATTAAAGATACGTATGTAGACAGAAACACACACAAAGAGATTATCTCCGCTTGATGCGAACACTTGCAGTGTAAGTACTAAGACACACACAAAAAGAGGAAAAAATAAATCAGATAAGTCATAATAGTACTATAATAAAACTATAAAGCAGGAGTCTGCTCCAGGCATTTGACATGCATCTTGGCACTTTTAATGAGGGAAAACAAAATGCATCCTCAAGAGCTTATGTGTGCACATCTATGTGTGTGCATGTGAATGTGTGTGTAACAGGGAGAGAAGGCGGTGACAGTTCTCGAGGGGGAGGACGATGCTGTTCACTGAGGCCCATCAGGTAGCAGTAAATCTCCACTGCTGGGCGCACCCTGCCTTGCTCCTCACGCTACATTAGGCATGTTGTACTCCCTTTGGTTTATGGAGGGTTGTGGTGCTAAATGAGCTAGAACAAGAGCTGCAGTATCAGGGGATCTAGTGACTGTCTCCACCAAGCAGCTCCACTAAGTGAGGATTTCTCCATTTCCCTCTTCCTTGCTTAGGATTGTGCCACGAAAGGAGTCAAACATCCACCCCCAACTCCTGCAAGTGATTTATGCACGCTCCAAGTTTCTGGTTCTGTATTCTGCATTCCAGGCTCTGGGAAAGGTGTCGTTTATCTCTGCTGTCGCTAAAATGCAGTTTTGTGACTTCTTTCTTAATTTGTTAGCCTCTACTTTGCAGAGAAGCAGAGCATCTGCAAGTTCCTACCAAATCACTGGCATTTTTGGATGGACAGGACACATGGCAACATTCTTTGGAAAAGCAGAAATTATGTGCAAGCATACATTAAACCCATGGGTTGGAGTGTAACACTCAGAGCTGCTGCTGCCCTCTGGCATTCTCAACTCCTCCTGGAACCAGCTTTCATCCTATCTCTCCCTCACTATCCTTCAGTTGCCTCTTGACCTTTCAGTATTTTAAATCGATTCATTTTCATTTTTTATTATCTTTAACTAACAGCCACAGCTCAGGCCACTGCTGTATTATTTTCATGCCGTAAAAGATCAAGAGCAATTTTTGCACAAGCGCGTAGGCCACGCAGGAATATAGGTGGGCAAAAATCCAAACCCAAATCATTTGCCAGACATTCATAACATTTCAAAACATGTTTTCATGTCACATTGGGGCAAAAAAATCAAAATGTTTTAATGAAAAAAAGAAGTGAGATGGGATGTTAGAGTAAAACAGCAGTCTGTACATTTTTAATGTACTGAATGTGGATTCAAGTTCCTCATGGAAACTAAAGATGCAGCTTCAACCTTTGGTTTTCAGAGTGTTTTATTATGGGACTGTGTATAATAGCTGCTGAATTCTGACCAATATTTTGAAAATGTTACTTTAACAATCACACTGTTGTCTGCATTAGGGAACAGATGTCTCTGCACTGTACACAATAAGAAAACACAATCTGAACTAGACCTACAGGATGATCAGCTTGGTATTAACTACCACATCTCAGAAAATTCATTGTGTGTTTGTCAAAATCTAACCAATGCTTAGCTATAGATGAAGAGCAAACAGAAAGTTAGCAATTGAGAAAGCCAAATAAAAAACTTCATTTTACCGCCATTGACTCCAAGATCTTGAATATCATATGCAGTTCTAGTTGCCTCAGAGAAATCTAACAGCAGAATTACAAAAAGTACAACAGAAAAAGCAACAGGGTTGAACTGAGATATACAAGAAGGACTAGAAAGACTAAACAGACCTCTAGAAAAGAGCATGACTAAGGAGGGATTACAATAGAGGTCTGCAAAAACAGGGATCAGTAACAACTACAAGACCATCAACCGTATGATGACAGTTACTAGGAAATACTTATTGACTGGTTCTAATCAAGCAAGAAATAGGGATTACCCAATGAAACAGAAAGAGGGCTTCAAACTACAAAATAAAGGATCTTTTCATCCTACATGTATTTAAACTGGCGCTTGTTGCCGAGGGATGTTCTGAAGTCCAAAAAACTATAAGCACTTTAAAAAAAAAAAAAGGAATTAGAGAGTTTCATGAGGACAGGTTGGCCCACATAGACAAGTATTTGCTGGGAGCCTGGGGTACATCAGGACATGCAATCATGGTCTTGTTGCTGGAAACGGAGCACCTATCTTGGATGTCACATGCTTTTGCAGCAAAATTTGGTTACTTTGGTCCTGCAATTACACCAAACATACCACAAACTACCTGTCTGCCTTCCTAAACTCAGGTAGGCACCCCCAGATGTGCAGGGGAAAGTAAGTCAACTGCAGGACACCTAAGTTTCAGCTGATCATAGGAGGTTTTAGACTGTAACCTCCTGCACTTGCCCCTTTATCTGAGAATGCCATGATTTTCCCTTGCTCAGCATAAAGACTTTCTGGGGCTGTATGTTTGTTGGATACATATGACATGGTATCTAGAAAGCCAGACTGCTAACCAACACCACCACTGTAGCAGACTTTTAACATAAGTTTGTTTATATATGTCTATCTATATATATATATATCAGAATTTGCAATTTCAGGAATGAAAAAATAGCGCAAATCTTTAAAATGTCTACCCTGACTCTGATATGAACCCAATTTTGTTGGTGCTGGGAAAGAAAAAGGAAATTTATTTCACTGTTACCCTAATACCCTGTAAAGTTTTAAAAAAAACAATAATCCAAAGACCCAGCATGGAAAAAAACATCGCAGAGGTTTAGTTCTGGTTTCTTCCCACTCCGATGATGCCATTTGTTCACACAGAAGAAACATTCTCTACAAATATTCAACTTACTGAACATACCGATGGCTATAATCACCCGTATGGAGGGCATTATGATAGCCTACCAGGACAAAAATAAGGAAAACGATTTAGAGGCAATGCTTAGCAGAACATATAGTATCCCACCCTCTTGCTTCCTGACCATCTTGGTAAGAAAGTATTTGCTTGATTGCTTTAAGAAGTTCTTGGCCACACCTCATTTAACTTATTTTCCAGATCAATCAGGTCAAGTCCCTGAAAAATTCCCTCAGGTTGCCTTTTTAAACGTTGACTTGTTGCCTTTAAAGCAAACAAAATAGAAGTTTCCTTTTCAGCTGGCATGAGCTGGAGTCCAGATGCAGGGCTCCAACCCAAAAACAGCATTCAGTAAAGGACCCACATACCAAGCAGGATGACTGATTTTTGCCTGCACTTCTCCTCCCCTTTTTTTCCTGCCTTGGGAAATGTTTGGGATGCACAAGTAGATAGCCTTTTTTAGACATTGCCTACTTCTAGGAAGAAAAGAGTGGGTGAATGGATACAATAGGCCCAGAAAGTAGAGCTGTTTAATCAAAACCAGTCACGAACAAAAGAAAGCCAAGGAGCCCAGGAGGATAATTATATTTCACACATCAATTAACATTCTTTCGCTGCCACTTAAGAAATCCCATTTAATTGCCCTGCCTAAGTCCTGATTGTATAAGATGTCGTACAGAAGGTGAATTGGCTGCAGCAGAGGGTGCCATGTTATAGAAAGCATACAAAGCTGTATCAGTAGAAAGTCTGTCTTTCTGGTGTGTTAACCCTGCCTGTTCACTTGCATGGATAGCACTAATGCATACTTAGCCTTAACAGGATCACAGGCAGTGACCCCAAATCTAATCTCAGCCACCCTACAGTACCGACAGCGTCAGCTCTTTATATTCATATCACAATAGCAGCTAAAGACTTCAACAGATCTATATAAACATAACAAGACACTTTCTCCCTGATAATCTTAAAGGCAATGAAAAAGGAGTATGCCTTCACTAAAGGCAGGGAACTCGGCCTTGGACAGAGTGAGCAATTTAATTAAGCAAGGTCATGAGAGAAGAGCTAGGAAGTGGCCTCAGATCTCTGTGCCTCCATTTCTTAATATCAGGTATTTTTCTTTCACTGGGATTTCTAAATACTACAGTAACTAGAAAAAAGCAATCATCATCATCATTCTCAAATCCATTTTTCATTTAAAGAAGAGGGAGTTTGGGAAAAGGTCAATATGCCCAGTGTTTTGCAAGCATAAAATACATTTTTCCGATGCATAGAAACATCAAAAAAAGAAAAAGTTTGAAAGCTAAGCAAACCATTTCTACTGGAAAACCTGTGAAAAAGCAAGCCAAAATACTTTTATGGCTATTTATTGGAACACATGTAAACATCACATGGGTGGCAAGTCAATGAACATCCTCTGCCAGCCCTCTGGGTCACACCACAGGCATCCTCAGCAGCCCAGCAGAGAAACAGTTCCCAAACCTTTACTCCCATCACACAGCAACCCTCCTCCTTCTGGGGTAAGATTTTGTAGCATTTTTTTGTTTGCTTTTTACTTATTAGACTACATTTTTCAGAGGTCATCCTGAAATCCCCTATGCTGTCATTCCCATAGGAACACAGACCTGCCTCACACAGCAAGACTTCATAGCAGCCAGCGCCGCGGCTTCCACCAAAGAGTTAAGCCAAGATGGTTCATATTTGCCATTTCTTCTCCCTTCCCCCAAATTCTGCTGAAAAAGACTGTGTAATTGCATCTGCAGGGACACTTCTACTAACATAAGTGTGTTGATTTGACATCCAACTCCTACTTCTTCCATCTTCTTAACCAATTATGCCAACACAACTTTTACATTTAGAATAAGCCTCAAATATAGACTGGATAAGATATAACATTTAATAAATTCAAAGCACCCTAACACCAGGATATCTACAGAATTACAGATTTTAATCCAGCCACCCAGAATAATAACTTTTAAAAGTCTTACAGGAAAAATAAACTCTCCATTTAGTAAGGATAATGAAAGCTGAATTGCTCAGTGTGTCTTTATTGGGTGCTGTATATCTGATAAAGGAAAACCATATTAAAGATATAGCACGTTGTTATTTTTAAGTCATGCGATTTTCTCTGTCACTAAGAAGTAACAGATTTTATTGAACAAAATAGTTTAAAATATATGGATTGTGACAGCCACCAAAAAAATGAGTAAACAGGAAATCATGAAGATTTTTTCCTGTTCTTTGAAGTGAAGACACTTTTTTTCAGCTAAAAAAATACTAAAAAGATTTAAATTAACTGAAAACACTACTACTTTTTTTGATTAATTGCATGATCCTTCCACAAAGTATTTGACTCCTTAGGCAGTCTCGCCATATGGACTTAAAAGTCTCCGCGGATGGACTGCAGCTCCACCATAGATCTGTTTCAAATCAGCTCTCTACGCTAAGTGTCTACAGAAGGAGCTATTTATGAAAAGGGACTTAGGAACTTCTGATTTGAACATACTGATTTTTTTTTAAAGTATTGAATTGCCAATGAATTTTACTTGCTATTATCAAATAAGAATTATTATTATAATTATTAATTTCTTATTACACAATTTCATGCCATTTTTTATAACTAAGGGGGGGGTAAAAAAAAAAACAAAGGTAAGTTTTCGGTTGGTAAAACACATCTTTAGAGCACAGAACAAACATTATATAAAATTTAATGAGCTACAAACTTGAGCTAAAGAAAACACAACGTCTCTACTTTGTTCATGAGGAGAATGACACAGAAGATACATTTTTTATTCGAAGTCCTCTGGTAAAATTTTTTTGACAGGAGCGAGACTATAACTAAGGAGTTCCTTGCTCCCCATCCAGCACTTACTCTGTGAATTCATGCTGCCTTCACAAGCTTCATAAAGTTTCACTGTGCAGTGCAAGTTTGTTGAATAGAATATAATCTCCCTGTTGCATCAGAACCAGTATTTTAAACAGGCCAGCTGGCTCCTCTCCTGACATTAAATCATGCCAGGCTCCCTACTGCATTTCAGTAGTTAACACACACACACACACACACAGTGCCTTTTCTCTGAACCCTCATGTCTTCCTGTGCAACTACTGGGGAGGAGAGAAGATAGGAAGATAAGAAAGCAAATGCAAAGGAGGACTTGTAAAGTACTAAGTCACTGGGCTGGTGATGCCAGAAGGGCAAAAGCATTCAGAACTAAGCACTGTGTGAAATTTAGGGCGGCCATTACAGCCACAGCGCGCATACAGGACAAGGCAGAGTATGAGCACACTGGTAACGCTCAGAGCAGTACCTACCCCAGGCTGTATCAGATTGCAGGAGCCTGCAACAAGGAGGCACCCAACAGCTGTTTTCCAGTGCCCTCTGCAAAAATAGCATCCTAGACGCCCACAGGCTATGCATTGATTTTAAGTTTCATAGCCATCATACAACACTTTGTAGCCACAGCAACAATAGGTCTGGATATCTCATCTCTACATTTAAGTGTCCAGATCCATTCAGAGTTTGACCCATTTGCTGCTGTGAATGGTATCCTGAAGTCAAGAGGAACTGAGCTCATGCTTAATGTTTAGTCTGACATAAAGTGATGTTTTTTAAGAAGGATGAGAGGGGCTTTGGATCTGATTCACAGAGGTACTAAGGTGCTTGTGCTGTTTAATAAACCTATAGAAACTAAACAGAAAGAAACCCCAGGCATCACTTGAGGGAACTAAAGCAAAAGACGAACTTTTACCATCATTAATGAGGGTGAATTAAAATAGAAGAGAGGTCCACCATGGTGTTCCTCTTTTACTGAACAAATGTACACCAGCTTTAAGGTGATATATACCCACGAAACTATTGAAGCTTATTTTCATATGTAGCCAGCATTTTGTGGAAGCTATTTTACATCTGCAATTTCCTCACTAAGACATGTAACTCCTTGTCTTACTCTATATACCCCCGCCTCATAGTCACAAGCCTTGTTACTGTCATTTCTGAAAACAGACTGCAAAGGCAAAAATGGAAGTAAACTTTTTGTGAGTGCAAAATCATATCATGCAAAGCTCAGGAAAGACTAGTGCTGGCAAAAACAAAAAAATGCAGATCATTCCTTTGAACCTTAAGTACTAGTGATTTGTTAAATCAGCATTGTAGTAGATTAGAAAGTGAGAATTTCCAAACCTGAGCTGCAACACTGATACTGGCAAGAATTTTGTAGTAATAGAGTCTCTTTCCTCAAATTGCAGCGAGTTTTACAGGGTACCTCATCAGTAACACAGATTATTGCAAACACATCAAACGTGTCCCCTGTTTCTTCAGTGACTTTCAGCAGAAGATCTAATCAATCTACTTCTCTGTCCTCATCTTAATGCCTGGACTCCGAAAAATCTAAATATTTGAAATGAAGGCTGCTATGGATAATGAATACCACCAGGAATTAAGGACCACCACAATCCCTACTGCCTTCAGTCCTACATTCGTAGCACTTTTCCACCTTCCTTCTCAAATAGAAGCACAGAGCAGCACAAACATTTAAAGTCAAGCAAAGAAACAAAAAGCCTCCAAACAGGCTTTCTGAACAGTAGAGAATGCAGCCAGACACAAAGCCCTTCCAAACAAAGGATAAGATTAATAAGCCCATGACACATTAGTCATATCTCTCAAGGCACTATAGTAAGACACTTGCAACTAGGCTAATGAGGGATATATAAGGAACAGGACAGAAAAGAAGGGTGGTTTAATGGCCGAAGGACTTCACTGGGAATCAGAATGTTTGTTTTCTATTTTCAATTTGCTACAGACCTCCCAGATGATACCAGACAAGTTACTTAATTTGCCCGTCTGTTTTTTAAGCAGCATAATGGCAATAGCTCTTCTTTCCCTATCCCTGCATCTCCTGCATCTCCCGCATCTCCCTCTCCAAAATCTCATTTTCCTTTTTTTTCTTACAGATTGGACTATAAGCTTTCTAGGACCATCACACTGTACATCATAGACAACACACCTTCAGTCAAAATCCTGTTGAAATGCAAAGATTTTTGATTATGCTTTTTTCAGCAAACAGGCTTAGAAATCACTGTCAATCACAACTCAATTTTTCCATTTATTATTATTTGTTACTAAAACCTGTTTTATTAACATACGTATTAATACAGAATAAGTTTTCAGACTACTTCTTACTGAAAAAAAGCACTATTTTTTTGTCATCGCTTTTTAAACCCAAACTGGCCCCTTATGTACAGCTCCTGTATTGGGATACATCACCTTCTGATTTGAAAAAAGACTTGATTCTCCTCACTGTTCAGAAAAACAGCCATGGCCTCCTGTAGTCAGATCAAGGCCAGCAAAGGCTGGCATCGCATGCCAGGAGTCTGGACCGAAGCCCAGTCATGTTTGAGCTATTAGAGATCTAAGAATGTAAAGGGAGACAGAAGCAAATGAAAAGAAAAAAAATAAATAAAGGAAGGTGTTTAGAGGAGGGCTGGGAAAAGAAAAAAATACGGGCCCTACTGGAGATTAAAACTTTGTTCAGTGTCCAAAATTCAAAAGCAGCTCTTCTGTGGGTTGGCTCCTGCTTCTCTACAAACACGTTGGCCCTGCTTATAACCTGGATTAATTTATATAGCCACCAGTAGTGCCAGAACCCGTACAAATCCCTGCCCTGCTGTTTGCTAAACATTTAAGAGGCAGATAATTTTGAGTGAATTGCTAGTCGGCCACTTGTCAATGATCTCCTTTCAGCTACTCAGGACACCTCTCTCCCTCCCTGCTGCCCACTCTCCAGCAGAAAATGGTGCTGCTGTCCTGCCTGGGACAACCCCGGCTGAGTAACCCCAGAGGCATCCAGGCTTACCACGGAATGTCCCTGACGTGCGGAGGGAGCCCAGTTTCATGGCCAGCTCCTCCATGCATCCCGATAAAGCAGTGAGACATAGGAAGGAGAAACATGCATGGGGAAAAAGGACAGGATCACCGTCTCTGCTCCCCCACGCACACTGTTCACTTGTAAACCAGTTAAAAGCCATTTTCAAACACACATCCTCACTCAGAATGAACGCAGTGTGATTCTAATTAGTCCCCAACACTGTTTATTCGTTATGGTAGAAAAAGATAATCTTTATTATGTGGCATGCCGAGGTCACCACCGTTTGAATTATGTGACAGTGTGGAATGACTCCCTGGTGGATTGCTGTCAGGGACTGAGCTCCACTCCTGGGATCTTTCTCTCTCTCAAATGGAAGCAAAAGAATTTACTATTTTAGCAGGTAATTGTAAGCAAATTTACGCACCTTATAGACTAGCCACCTAGTGTGGGCACAGCCGACTTGTGTGAATTACAAGTCTATAATGTATGTACAACATCCTAGGGTGCTACACAAGATTGATTACCCAGACAGTTTGAAAGCCATTGAGTTCTCCCCACCCCATGCGAAGACATAAAAAGATCAAGCCACTTGCTTTAAAATAACCAAACAGGTGACCAGCCACTTCCATTCCCACTCTGCTCAAAGTGGTTATAACATCACACACACTGATGCCTTTGAGGATACACACTACAAAGCACCATTTCTATTCAGAACATAGGTCTACTTTTTCTCTGTCACTGCTAACTTTCTGCATTAGTTTTTTCCAGGTTGCTCCTACTAATGAGCACCTGTGAGGTTCAGACTGCTTCTCTCCAAAAGCATTCAGCTGGGTTTACCCAAAATCAGTTCAGTTTTCTTGTTTGCTGTCCAAACTGCTGATTCTTTCTGTATTCCCCTTTGTATTGTTCCACCTTCCTTACAGTTAGTGTAAATACATACCTAAAAACATGAACAGTTCAGTGCAAATGAAAGAGAGTCATTGAACACTAGGCAATGATAGATACCAGAGTAAGGATGGATTAGAAGACAGTAAGTTACTTAACTATGCCTCTGCTAATATAATATTAGTGTTATGACTGAGGGCCCAAAATTTAAACATGCAATTTCAGCTGGACATTTCCCTTTTTCAGAAACATTCCTGTTCTCTTCTTGGTTTGGGACCAACATTTTAAGTGACTGAGGAGCACATTAAGAAATCATGCACATCAGTAGTTTTCTTGGTGAATTCAGAAGAACACAGGCAATTACATACAACATTCAGATTTTATAGTGAAATCATCAAATATAAGTCTAACATTACAATTTCAAGTGTCCTGTTGTTAACTAGATAAATACATTAAATTGTGCAAACAAAAACAATGATGGCAGCACAAGATGCCAGTGAATCACCTACAGTTGCAGAACTGCTGAAGAAATGCACTAAAAAATGAACAAATCATTAACATAATGAGTTTTCTGCTTCATCATGTGCCAATCAGGACACCAACAACAAACAAATTAGTAAAAATATTTGGAACTAGGAAAAGGCTCATTTCTTGTGATCAGGAGAGAACTGCACACTCTAGCATAGGCAGTAGAAGCTGCTAGATTTGGGGCTCCAGTTACTACACTGACAAAGTGAGGAAACCAATGTCATTCAAGAGCCAAATCAGTCTTCCAGATTACTGCATCATGTGTGGTCTTTATGGAAACCCAGCTATTACCTCAATTTTGGACATTATCAAAGATGTTATATAATAATACCTTTTGCTGGTTGTACAACATTTGAATTGTAACAAAGCCATGAAAAAGCCTCAACATAAGCCATGCTGCCTGGGAAGGAGGCAAAGACAGCCATTCAGCCATCTTCTAGAAAGCAGAGTGAGCCTAACATGAGGATACAGGGTATGAAGTCAATGTGCGTCGTGACTCCAGGCACACCTAACCACGGCTGCATTTCCGTTTATGCAGCCAACTGGTGTATTAGCAGTTCTGCTTAGCCCTAAGTTCCACAAAAAATAATACGGGAAGGGGGGGGGGGGGGGGGGGGGAAAAGCGCATTCCATTTAATGGGTTCTAAT
>NW_010973369.1:3254371-3384284 GCF_000737465.1 Haliaeetus leucocephalus | reverse complement strand
AGGAAGGAAAAAAAGACGGGGCGGGGGGGGGGGGGGGGGGGGGGGGAGGAGAGCCACCACACTCTTTTGAGACTTATTTGCACCCATTGGAACCGCAAGTCTAATTAGCATGAGAGGAGCTCACATCGGGGTACCTGCTCAATGTCTGCTAGTCTTGTGGCACGGCTCTTAAACTGCCCCTCTGCTGAAGCAGCTCAGAGAATATCCTGGGGATTCCCAAAGCACCAACAGGGATCAGAGCTAATGCCAGGTATTTTCAGTCTGCTCTTCACAGACTTCTATGGGTTTTTTTTTCTTTTGTAAACGTGTTTACAAAATCTCACTCACAAACTTAACCCCTTTGCCAGAGCAAGAGGTGTTTTTATTTTAAGCTCATCAAACGATTAAATTGTACTCGGTTACAGCAGAGAGGCAGCAAACCTGAATCAAAGGTTAGGGATGGATAATCTTCTGGGGTCCCTGCAACTGAGAAAAGTTTGGGGTCCCTGATGTTCAGGCATGGTTCTCTCTAAATTTCCAGAGTGAATTTTATATGCCATAGAGCCCTGGCCTCCAGCTACTCCTCTAAAAGGTGCTGGCCTCCTATAGATGGTGTCACGCCTGCCATACCCATGTGAACATTATATTACATCAGGGTTTTCAAAATTATACTAAAATATATATTAAAATAATATATATTATATTAGATAATATTTAGTTAGCTACCTTTCTTCCATCCTGACTGCAGAAATAAACCTATTTTTAAGAACATGTTAAGAAATTGCATGCAAAGTAGTTACATCTGGAATAGAGTACACCAATGCCACTCACTCCAGAAACATACAGAAACAAGCTTGACTCCCCAAATTTTGCAATGGTTTGCCTAAGTTGCATGTACTGATGCTCAAGTGTGAAGTTCATGAAACTCTACAGTAGCAATCCAGGGTTTGGCATTTGCACTTAGAAAATACACAGTTTAGTTTTGCCATTCACCTGTTTATTCCTATTTGCTACTAGTAGCTTGTTCAGAATTTACACCTCTAAAGAACTTTTAATGTTTGTCCTTATGGAACAGAAGCAGCTCTGGAAGACTTCTGTGCTTACGCTTACAACCTTTACATTGTCATGGGCCATAAAATTCACACTTTGCTGATGCAATTGTGAGCTTGGAGACAGCATCTTGCAAAACTGGATTGACAGCGCAAGAGCACATCTGCTTCTATTTTGATAACTATCTTCACAAAAGAAATACTTTTTCCCTTTCAAAATGTAGCAAAGTTAACATGGAAAATGCAGGTCTGTGATGAGCCACTCCTTTTGAAATATCCTCCAGCATCAGCTTGGAAGAAGTAATCCCCTAAATAGCACAAACTGCACAATGAGCTACCATTAAGGGCATAAATGGAGCATAACTTCAATACAGATCCCATCTCAAGTATCGTCAATATCTTCATTTCTTAAAAGAAATTTCGGAAAAATACCCAGCCTTTTTTCACATGCAACAGTTGCAGTGCTCAATGTGAACTCAAGTTGTGCGGAATTTCAGAGTCCAGGTTTGAAATACTTTGTAGTTGTTAGAAATGTGGGGTTTTTTTCTTGCCACTTGGAAAGCATTGGATTGAGGGGGGTTCATTCTACAGCTTGGGGTTTTGGAGGTTTTTTACTCTCACATAATGCAAAAGAAATTGCTGGATTGACTTTGCTCAGTATTTTGGAGAGACCATAATTTTTGACAGTCATCAAGAAACAAAAATTTCAGCCTAATAGGTAGTTTTTTCCAAAGGTCCTGAGCACTGAAAACAGTGTCATAGTGGAAGATGTTTTGCAACCTTAACTGCAGAGTGGTTGCTCCTGGCGCCTGCTCTGTTACACGGACCTTCAGAGATACATATATAGTGAAGAGGCACTATAGATTACAGTTGATCCTTTTTTCCTCTCTTTTTAACTAAAATTATATGCTGTAGTCCATCAGATGAGTTTGCTGGCTAGAGCTGTATCTGAAGGAAACTTTGTCCTCATACTGCAAAAGGAAACCAAAAATAGAGGCCTTGGCAGTCTTGGGCTTTCCTAGCAGCCCACTTATAATGAATGTAGGAAAGGACATGGTGGCCTACTTTTAAAAGGATATTACTGCCAAGTCACAAAATAATAAGAAAAAGAATTTATGGTATAACCAAGAAAATAAATATCTTTAGGTTATGGAAATTATGACTGAGGACATCTCTTGTCCCTGTTGCCTGTGATCTATTTGAACATATACAAGACCTTAATTATAGACTTGCAGTAAATGATCAGGCTTAAAGCATGCTCTCAGCCAGAATGGAGGAGCAATCCAAGCATAGGAACAGAGTTGTATTAAGCAGAAGTGTCAAGGTACTGGAGGGGAGGCTGAACCCAGAAAAGAGGTTGACTCAAAGGCACCAACATTTGTCCTACTGCCTTTTAAGAGGGGCAACACATTCCCACATACCAAGCTTTTATTAATTCATCCTCCTAGGAAGCCAAAAAATGAGCCTTCCCTGATCATATACTTGCAAAGCTGAAAATGCAGTAAAAGAAAACAGAAAAAAAGACCAAGTTCCTCAATATAAATATGAAGTACTGAAGCCAGCAGAATTACTCCACATGCTTGCCCCTTCCCAAGCCGAAAATATCCTCTATCTTCCTCACAGAGTAAATGCTTTTCCCTTAAGTAAAACATGATATAGAAACATGTCACTCAAATAAACAGGGCTCTCTTTTTCAAGACTTAGTCATTTGGGGAGCCTGACTTGAGACATCTTGAAGGAATTCTAGTCTCAGAAATCCCATGCTCCTGCTCCCTGGAAATCAGATTACTTTAAAGCATTAATTTGAACTGAAGACTAAGGTGCTTAAGCACGCAACTCTTCTGAAGGTCTCTGGCCAGAAGGATAAGCCATATCGCTACTCTTCCATGCTGCAGAAAGCCCTTTACTCCTACGGTACATTAGAGTGCATAACATCATGTGCACTAATATGATTGGTAATCTTCCTCTATTCTCTCCTAAAAAGGACTGATTAGAAAAAATATATTTGTAAAGAACTCATCTCTCATGGAAACAAGGAAATGGACAGAAGAAGTTAGCTCATAGCACTGAAGGCAAAGCAGGTTAGCAATGTGCTACACACACAGGGAGAGCTAGAAAGGAATTTCCTGATAAAATGTGAGAGGTTTTATTTTGTTTTTTGTTGGTTTGGTTTATTTTGAAAAACCTGAATGTTTTAATGAAATATGCCTGTTCAGTGCCTCCCAACAGAAACAGAACAGGGAATACAAAAACCCTAAAACCTCCAGCTCAAATTGAAGTTCTCAGACTCCTGAAATTGCTCTTAGGGCTCAGCCAGGCTCAAGGAAAGGAGTTGTCCATGTTTGGAAGCAATGTTAATTTTTAAATAGAGAACATCTGATTTTTCCAAAACACTCTTTACTTTTCTCTCTATAGGCAGATTCTATTTCTATTTACATTCCCTCTTGTACTTTTTCAAGCACCCATCCAGACTACTAGAAAGATGCAGTCTGGACGTGTACGTTACTAGCCTTGTTAAAGTTCTACAATATGTGTTTACTTTAATTATTCTGAAGCATCATTATTCCCTTCTCAGAGCTCATCTCTTCTTAAGCAAAAGAATTAAATCACTCAAAAACGGTCAGTGAATATGAAAGTGAACATACAGGTGATGAAATATGCAAAATGTAATTTTTTTGTGCATCTTCAAGGGCTGAAAAATCCAGTTCTAAAATTATTATCTTTGCAAACACAGAACTTTGCTTTGAAACAAACACATTTTCTCCACAGACCAAACATATGGGATTATAATTAGTTGTTGTAAAGAGTGGAGACACAGTAAATACCAACTACCACTTCCCGGGTGAGAAAACTTCTCTTCTTCCTTATATATGTATGTCTCCCACTGAAAAAAAGTAAAAGTTGTTCATCTTTCAGGCTGGGTTTGATTGCAGTAAGTCTTGTGTCTAGTATTTCTAGAGGCAAAATGAATGCTTTGTTGTAAAATCATCATCTCACAAAATTAGAGATTTGCAGAAACAGATTTCTCAAAAATGATTCAGTTGTGATACAATAGCAATTGTCAGCAAAAACATTCCAGAAAGTCTTACTTGGCACAATTACTTATTAACGTTATTTTACCTTAAAAGGGGTGTAAGAAACAAAGCTAAGCTCTATTCTTACCAAAACAATGAGGCCGGGAGGGGGGAATCTTCAGCAAGAAGATGACAAAGACCATCTTTATAGATCTTTCACAGGTGTGAAAGAGCCCTTTCTGAGAAATCCAGAAAGCAAACAATATAATCCTGCCTTATATATACCTGTCTCATATTCCTGAGCCATCCTTTGAAACCACCAAATAAGAGCCTGAGCTTGCCGTAGGGTAGGGTCAAAGAAAAGGGAGCTTGGGGAGAGAAGTGAAGCACCTTTCTACCCCCTCTGGACCAAGGAAGGGCCACATACCGGGCTGTCCTCAGCACAAACAACAGGCCCAAGGTCCATTTCACCAAAGATGACCAAATTCAGGCTCACAGAGGGAGGTACTCAGATGCCACCAGGCTTAAGTATTTTTGCCAAAATCACGAACACAGAATTGATTTCAGCTCCGAACCTTGCCTAAGGAATCTCAAACATCTCTTTAAGATCGTCCCTCGCCTTCACTTCAATAGTACCCAATAGACTTAACAGGTATTTAGTTTTGCAGCCTGATATGAAAGGTCAGAAGTAGCAATAGATTTCTGCAAGAATGGTTGAAATTTGACAGGAAACATCAAAGTCTGTGTTTACTTCAACTGGCACAGAGAAGATTGTGCAGATTATTGACTAAAGCTTGTAAGACGGTGTCAGAAATGGCATACAATGGCTCAGAACAAAAGGTCACTGTAAGGAAATAAAACACAAGGAACAACTGTCTTCACACCATGTGTAGCCAAGCTCTTGCATTCATGGCTATACAAATGTGGAGTTAAATATTGTAGCTAGACTGCCACAAAACCTAGCTGATTCTGTGACCAGTAATAAGATGTATATCTACAGAATCTAAAGCTGGCTGGATTTCACCATACACGAAGTAATCACTGGAGGGACCCTCTCCTTCCACATTTACTGTTATGGGTAATTACCCTGAAGTAATTCCCTCTACAGCAGGCTTTCACTTTCCTCTGAAACATCAAGTACTGGTCAGTACTAATATCAGTGTGCAAAACTGATTGGAGTGGTGAGTCCAAAGGCAAAAACATGTAGTTGTCTAGCACAGTACATACACATAAATCAGACTTCACAGAATATTTATTTGTTTTTTCCCATTTTACTAACAAAGCAAGCTCTTTAAAATTGGAGGTGGGGGAAAAATAATTTGCAAGACCAAAGGACCACTATGAACATCTATTGCAACAGCCTACGTAAAATAGGTTACAGAATCCCACCTCCAGTGGAGGAAGATTGTGCTTCCCTTCTACATAAGTAAATATGATTTTGCACAGTACCTTGAGGCTGACCTACAGCCTTTTTTGTAAAAAGACCCAACCTCAAGTTAGAAACCAAGTGATGATGGATTTATCACTTCCCTTGGTAAACTGCTCCTATAGTTAATTATCCTTACTATTTAAGTCATGTCTCATTTCCAGTTTAAAAAAAATTGCTGAAGGCCTCATAATATTTTTTTTTTTACAATTTGTGTCTATATGCATGTGGTTTTTTGTGTGCACACCCACAGACATATTTGTTTAAAATAATCCCACTTTAATTCCTAAAGAAGGGTTCTTTTTCCACACACAACTTTGTATCATCACTGGATCTGAGAACTTGGATTTTAATCCAGAACTCTGCTGGACTGATATCTAGCTGCATGGCAAAAGATTCCAGTTTAGTACCCAAAGTCAGGTTTCTTAAGGCTAGGGACATCTAAGCAAAAGCAAACTTAAAACCAACACTTGGATTTCCCTTGGAAAATTAGGAGTAGCAAAAGATGAATATTTTCTCCTACAATTTTAGGCACAGAATTAAATGTGTATGTGTACTTCATCAGTTATTGCTGCATATTTTACATTATAACTATTAGGAGTCTGGCCACTGCTTATAATCATTAAATGTATGCTTATATTCAAGTTTACATACGGGCTGTGAGATGTCTCGAGAAAAGACTCTTCAGCCAACTTATGGTCAACATGTTTTGGGTTGTTGGTTAGTTTTTTTTTTTTCCCAAAGGTCCTGGAGTTTTTACAGTTTTTCTTTTGTGGTCCTGTCAAACTTGCTATTATTAATTTTCTGAAGACTTTTGAAAAGGCTGGAAGATAGGAAGAGGTATCGAGGAGACTACAAGGAAAGAGAGAGCGCTTCATCTCCATTCCTGCAAAGTTTCTGCTGTCCAGCTGCAGTCTTTCTCACAGACGATGAATCATATGCCTAGAAAGAAACTACATATCTGAGTAAACCACATTCAGTTACTGTCTCTGTTTGGTTATATATTAGGTAAACCTAACCAATCAAAGCTCATCAGCTGAGACAGAAGCCAGTGGAATTAAAACACAGACATACAAAAATTCTTGTAAATTATTAGTAGGGTCATACGAGGCCTTAAATATTGAGAAAAGCAAAACAATCTATTAATAACTGAAACACTGATAAAGTTTCTGCATAGTCTAAAAAAGAAGACAGAACCAGAAGGTAAAGTTTCCAAGTTTTTGTGGTCAGTGAGTTTTTAATCTGATATGAAAATGCTTGCGTGCCTCCATGTCCTGGGACAACCAGGATTCAAGGTCCGAGAGACAGTTCAACTGGGGGTAAATGTATTAAAGGATTATGGACAAGGGGGAAAAACAAAGGTAAGCAAAACACTGTAAATTATTCTAGCCATATGCGAAATGAGGCATGTGTTTATGCAACATCAGAAGCAGATGAGTTGGTAACAGTTAGACTGACCTGGCTGGTCCAGCCTTGATTGTTTCTACATGCCCTACAGTTTTCATCAGACCTTTGTGATTTTTGCTAGCTGGAGATCAGAAGCACACTTTTCAAGTTCAAGCACACTGTCTGGAGATATGAAATTACTGGGAGGGCTATCGCGAAAGAATAAGCAGGATGCACAAGGCAAAAAGAAAACGGCATGTCCTGCTAAGCCTCCAGCAGCAGGATGCAACACGGTGCTCAGTGGTGCAGAGGTACCCTCTGCTGCTGTGCTGCAGGCTGCGTGGCCAGAGCGATGCATCCTGCAGCATGCCAGTCTACCACAGCCTGCAGCTAGCATGATTAAATGAGCTTAGCCTGCTGGCAGTTAAACAGCGTCTTCGGGAAAACTATGGTATTATGTGCAGCAGTACGCCGTGTAACATGATCCAGTCAAAGCTTGTGTCATCTCAGGTCAAAAATTATAGGGAAGGAAGAAACTGTGGGTTTTGTTTGTTTATTTGGTTTAAATATGCGGCTGGTGCAAAGCAGTTGTCAAATGGAAAACATTGGTTGAAAAGTATTGAAGAAAGAAAATAGTCCCAAGAGAAGAGTCCTCTGTGGCACAGTACAAAATCCACAGGTCCCCAAACTCCTTTAAGGCTCTATCTGAGCAGGTTTAAACCAGATTCCCTACAGATCCTAGAAAAACTGCTTTGTATTATATCCAAATCCCAGCATTAGGCTGTAGAGCTGAAAGGCATAAGCTGGTTTGCATTGGAAAGAAGGAAGTCTCCCTTAACACCAAGTTATCAGATAACTGTCCTTTCCAAGAATACATAAACTTCCTGCTGAAGTAGCATCTGGTTCTGGCCACTGGCTGGAATGAGACATTGGGCTGAATGAACCAACAGCCTGATCTGGTAACACTAATTCCTATGGCTCTGGTGAGCGCCCAGCAGAGATACTACTTGGAGCAAGGCATTTCCCCATTCAAGTGCAAGCCATATGTCAGGAATGAAAAATCAACTTCAAAAAATCATGCGGCATGCCACTGTGTTTTTAGAATAATAGCCTGGCTATCAAGTACTTGCAGCAAGGGCTATCAGCCTTGCTTCTTTTTCCCATTTTGAATTGTATCTAATAATTATTTTGGAGATATCAATGCCCTGTCCACAGCTTATAAAATACTTCAGCATCTCTTGGAACAAGGTTTTGTTGATATAGTGGATGGGTCAACACCATTGTGTCTGACCTGCCTCAGGGCTCCAAATCCAGTTCACTGCCCAGCTACACACTTTGACTCAGTAGATTACCCCTGTGTGACAGTTCTGGGACAACCTACACAGCTCTTTCAACAACCAAACTGCCTGTGCTTTCAGCACACTCAGAAGCACACGAACTCCCTGCCATGGGGACAGCTGTAGAGGTATGTGCCTGGTGCAGCAAAATTTCTCTCTCATCAGCCTTTGAGGTGTTGCTACAAAACCAGCACTGGGTGGATAACATGGTCAGGAATTTTCATAAGATACACTGGCATTGAACGTGATTTAAAGACAGACTGAAGCTAGGCTGAATCTCTAGAAAGAAAATGGGAATGAAACATGTAGGGTCTTCGGAGCACACCAAAGTTCAAGCCAGCTCTTGAGATCACCCAACACAACCAAGTGCAGCCACTGAGCCTCAACCTCTCACGTGATAATCCATCTCTCCACCATTCCAATGGGAACTTGCAAATAAGCCTACAAGTGAAGTGCTGAACACTTCTCATGTGAAAATCTCAACTCCCTTACAGCTGTCATTCAGCCTGTAATACCAAAGTATCACATCACTTGGGTGGAAAGCAACATCAAACAGCTAAACAGGGATTAGAAGATAGAACAAGAGAGCGTTCATCTCTCCTTGACAGATCTGCCAAATAAGATAATTTAAATGAGAGTTTTGCCAGGAACAAAAAGCTGGTGAGTGCTGCAAAGCAGTGATAGCCTGCCAGCCCAGCCAAAGAGCCACAGGAATGTTGAATCAATGCCTCAGATGGCTAGTGTGTCTAAATATATATTAAAAGGCAAACAGAGCACACTTAAATAGAGCTGCTGAATCTATGCTGCCGGGCCTGATGCA
This sequence comes from Haliaeetus leucocephalus, assembly GCF_000737465.1. Taxonomy (NCBI): domain Eukaryota; kingdom Metazoa; phylum Chordata; class Aves; order Accipitriformes; family Accipitridae; genus Haliaeetus; species Haliaeetus leucocephalus. The sequence goes on along the minus strand of NW_010973369.1, from coordinate 3,375,273 downwards.
CTGTTTCCGTCACCCTCTGTGCAAAATACAATGCAATTCATGGCAGCTTTAAATACAGTGAGGGTAGAAGAGATGACGAAATGTGATGCCTTTTTTTTCCCCCGTAACATGCAACGAAGAGGTGCTCAGTTACTCTGAAAATTAGGCCCCCAGTCTGAATTCAATTACTTTGTCCAATAACTGAATCAGGTGCAGCTTCCTGTTTTCCAGTTGCAAAGTAAGCCTGCCAATTAAAAAAGTTATTTTTTTATTTTAAATCAAATATTATTGAAAAATACCATATTTTTCAAGTTCCTCTGATGTTCGTTTTGCATACCAAGCACCCATGACTTACACCTTTTTCCCCATGACATGTATAAGGAACACAGAGAATCATCTACCACGGCCAGTTTGTCCGCTTCCTTCAAAAGAAACAGAGATTGTTTCAGTTTACCCTCATTAACATTTCAGTCTACCCAGTCATAAGTGTTTTGTTGTTTTTCAGGGGGGGTGGTTTTGGGTTGGGGGGCGGGGGAGAAGGTGAGGGGAAGGACTTGAAATAACAAGAACAAATCTAGTGACATTTTTAGAATGCGAAACAGCCCCAAATGGAAATAATTATATGTCAATGATGGACTGATCTCCGTCCTTACTTTCTTGAGGCACAAATTATGGTCAGTATTTTAGTTTAGACCCAATCTTCAAGTGCTATAAACTCTCATAGATCCACGTTGACTTACATTGGCAGAAGATTTGTCCATTATACATACGCCTGTAACTAATACATTTGAATGGAACGCTGAAGTCCAAGCAAGTTGAGGGAAAAACAAGTTATTACAGTAAAGGCACCCAGTCCGCAGGCCAGCTGAACAATCCTTGAATGAAATCCAAAAGAAAAATTTTGGACTTAGTCCATTTGAGCTCCCATGGGACTGGAGAACATGCAGCAAATGCCAGATTACAGTTCAACCTTGCTTTTATCCTTTCCACCTTGTTCCCATTCCCAGAACGGCACCAACAAGATGATGAATGTTATTCTGCAGTGACCCCTGCTCCGTAGAAAGAGCATGGCAATCCCTCCCACTCCTTTCATTCCCAACCCCTTTTCTTTTCAAGAATCACTTTGAAGGTTCATAACATTTAGCCCTGAAGGCAAGAGGGTTTTTCCAATGTAAATTTCTTTTGGTCACTGCAATATGAACAGAAATCTTGGGCAGCTCTGTTCTGCAACAGGGTTTTCATATTTCCTTTGCCTGCCCAGCTATTTATCATTTTCCAATAATCCTATGCCCTGGAGACAGTAGCACTCAGCAAATGGCCCTACCTCCCCTCCCATTATCCCCCCCACACAATAATGTTTCCATGCCTGAAAGTCTGTCCGTCAATGCTGATAGGAAAGATGTTTATCTCTACATATGGCAAGCCACAAAAGTTAGAGATGGAAAAATATCCATTAGATCATTGAGTCCAAAACTCTGCTAGTGAAGGACAGAGCCCCCAGAGAATACAGAATTGTTTTTAAACAGATGCAATAAATCGTCCTTCATGATGTGGTGACCAACTGAGATATTTCACTTCCTTGACTTTGAGGTAGGAGATGCTGCAATGTGGAAGTTTTTCTCCTTTCCTAATAGATTCATAATACGAAATTTGTTGTTGGTTTCTGCTAATATGCTCTAGTTTCCAAAAGACAGACCAACCACAACCAGAATTCTTCCGTCACTGCCTGATCCTAATTTATTTAAGATACTTGCTGAAGTCATCACTTGGACTGCTCTCAAATGACCCCAAGCTAGGATCACATATGGAAATATGGAAAAGCAATATGTTGCTACAATCCAACAATATCCTTCCAATTAAATCTTAAACTTTGGTAGGTTCAGTTGAACACCACCTCTTGCCCTCATATCTGTCTCTTGTTTGGTTAAGGGCTCACACTCAAATTCAGTGCTCTGAAAATGCCCTGAATGCATCAGAACCAAACAAAAAATGAGGCTTTGTCACTAGTCTTTATTGCCATTCAAGGGATAGGGAGGGCACAGCCAGAATTTTGCTTATGAAAAATACAGAAGAACAAACATCTCTCAGACTAATTCAGGTGTCTAAGAAAGCCACTGAAACACATCCTGAGAGTCATGCATTCTGTGAGCATTCATGTCTAGGCACAGTGGCTGGTTGTACCTAACAGATAAAGGCCGACCTTTGGGAAAGGAATAATCTTAGCACAAAAAGTAGCTCCAAGGTCAGAAGTGTGGTTCTGTGTTTGGATACAGTTCCAAATAGGTATTTAAATTACAGAGCACATGGACTAGGCTTTCATTATTATCAGATTCATTAACATATTTTAGAAATTAGCAAGTGCAGTTCAATGTTAAACCTAGAGCTATAAAGAGTTTTGTAAAAGTGAGACGCCTCATGGAAATGAATCCCAAGTTCCAAGCTCATCTGAGACTGCATATCAATTCATCCCAACTGAAGACATAAGCAGGGACAAGGCACGCACATGCACCTAACCAATCCTCTGCAAATTCTAAGACTGCAATATTTTAACGGCCCTCTGGACTTAGCTGCACTGGAACAAGTTAGCACGTTTTGGAAATGCTTTAAGTGTTTAATCAACACATTTTTTTCAGCAATAATTAACAGATAGGTAGGAATGGTCAGAGTAATCTAAGGCAGTTGCACATCGATGTATGCCTATGTAACATCGAAATTGGCCATGTAACTCCTTTCACTCACTATCAAAATCCTAGCTCTAACAAAAAAAAAAAAAAAGCCTTAGTTAAAAGTGGATTCTGAAAGCTTCTAAGAATATTCATCTTTTAAACACAGTCACCTAGAAAATAGGGATGCTTGCTGGTAACTATTCCTCTCTCAAGTCAAAGGATGCATCTTGTTTCATGCTGGACTCAGCTTTCCCACCATCCAGGGAATAAATGCAACAGCTGTGGACTGTCACAGTCTTACTGCCTTCCACACCAAGAGCAGACTAACACAGCCTAACTTTTTCTAATATAGGCACGAGCAGTGTATACATTTAAAAATAAATAAAACATTGCTCCACTGGGGAAATAGAAACTGAAATGTGTGTGACAGATGTAAGTCATGTCAGTTATCACAAAGTGTTCAGATTTGACAGCAATGAGGGCAACAAAAAACTACATGGGGAGTTTGTCTGTGCTAGCTAGTGTTTCACAAAAAATTCTTCAGATCTTTCATTTCCCATTTTGTATATAACCCTTGATATAAGATTTGACTTTATATATTGACATACTTGTTCCCAGGAATCTGGTCCAAAATTGCTCTCTCATCTCCCCCCACCTCCACCCAAACACTTTTGAAAGTAATATTGACACAACTGCAAGTAGTAGCCTTTCTAAATTAAAACTGCTGTATATAGCCTGGACCTACAGTACAGAGCTTACAAGGCTCTGTTAAGGACATCAAATACATTTTGAAAGACTGTGGTTATACTGTCTGTGGTATTAGTCAAGTAACATACTGCCTGTCTGGAACTTGTGTAACAAGCACTAGCAAATAAAGTGCTCAAATTGTATTGCATCTTGCAGTCAAGTCTTGCTGTGTTAGATTCACAGAGGAAACCCTTCAGACTATGCCCCAACTTATGTCTCGAGGACAGAGCTTGGGCAAATCACACATTTTGTTGTTTATCAGAATGAGGATTTCAAATACTGGCTTTGTGGTTTACTCTTGAAAACCCAGGACAATGTTCAACTGGTCCATCTGTGCTGGCACTGAAATCCCTTGGGATTTGCACATTAGGAACAGGTTTTCGGAAAGCCAGAGAACTAAGATGACATGAAATACCCCAAATTGAGGTCTAAATATTCAGTACCAAATCCACTCATCCCTCAAAAGATTATTCAAGGCTTTTCAGGCTTCAAAAAGAGCAATGAAATCTCCATGCCTCATTCACATTTGGCATTGTCAGATTCCAGCCAGGAGCAGAAGCAGAGTTGCAGGGTTACCACAAGTTAACTTCTTGCACTCATAACTGGCCTATGGAAATTCTCATTAGCCTTTCCTAAAAAAAAGCAAAAAGACACATTTCATGGAGATAAAGAGCTGGTAGGGGGAAAGGGAAAGAAAACCATCTCCATTTAAAACACCGCAGACATTGACATTTTTCTCTGAATTTACACATTCTTTTCATTTTTGTCACATGACCTTTTCTAAATACCCTTATTTTCAAAACAGATAACATTAAGTCAAAAAGATGGTAACAAAAACTTGTCAAGAATAAAAACCAGCAGCAAGACATGATTCCTTTGTATTGAACAACAGAGAGAGAAAAAAGAAAGGGGTATCAAGCCCTGAAAGACTGAAAAGTTTCAAATTTTGAAAGAACTATCAAAAATTTTAAAAAATTAGGTAACCATTCAGTTTCAAAAGCAGGTTATTTTCCCTTATAAGAAGTGCAAAAGCATCTCGGAGTCATAGGGTGCTGAAAAACAAACAAAATATCAACCAAAAAAATTGAACCAGATCGATTTCTTGTCTTTCTGCCTGGCCCAAAAAGCAAAAATAAATACCTTCTGAGATTTTTAATCTAGTTTAACAGTCCCAAAAGACTTGAATCATTAAAATATCATGTAAGCTTTTATTCAGACCAACTACTTTGAAGTCCATCTGTTTATATCAGAGTTGGCCTCAGCTAAATTCTGAGAACAAAACACACACACTGTGTGATACTGAAAACAGATCCAAGTTTTCTTGGTTGGCCCCTTTTCTACCATTTGCTTTGAGTCCATTAGTCAAAGCCACTCTGCCCAAATGATGTGGGGAGCACCTCTTTCATGGTACCCCCTTGAGACCTCTAATACAACAATAGGCCTGAAAAATTAATCTCTTGTCTTGATAGCAGAGAAGAATAACAAGCAGTGCTCGATCCTACGTTTTTCTTCCATTCCTATTGCACCCTGGTATGTCAATCTGCTTTTCCAGCAAGCATCCCACCAACAGCCAAACGCACGCATCTAGGAGAGCTTATTTTTTTGCGAAGCACTGCCTGTACTCTGAGCTATTCCCCTATTGCATTCCATGCAACCAATGGGGTGAGGGTGCAGTTACCTATCCCAGACTACAGGCAGGCATTGGGCCACTCTCTACTCTTTGGTATAGGCTTTGGGGTTTTTTTCTCTAGTTAGCTTAACCATACCACAATAAAGAGGCTTACAGCTGCCTCTTTGTCTAATTGCATTGGGTGTGAACTGCAAATGCTGCTTTTTCCAGTAATTTTTCCCTTTTCCCAAGTAAAACTCTACATGTGTATATACTCACGCACGCATGCCCTCAGTCATACACAGACACGTTTGCCTTCAGAGGATATTTCAAACCTACCCAACCTAAATAAGGAGAACTTTTAAATGTATTTTCTCTCCCCCTTGATGTGGTGAGATTCACAGGCTGTGGAAAAAGAGGCTGGGACAAGACACGGTTGCATCTGGAGCGGGGGAGGCATTCTTTTTTGTGGTCGTCTGATGAATTATCAAAGCCGACTTGTAAGGAGTTTGGGGCCCAGAACTTTAAACAGATAGAGATTTTCCTCTCTCCTTCCCTTTCTGTCTCCAACTGTCCTGGGGATTTGACTGAGTCATGTTACACTAGCTGTGACTTCAGATCAGTTGTATCTGGCTTTAATAATGTCCTTTTTTTATTGCTGTTATTTTTGGCTGCCTGGGTACTCTTAAGTGCTTTGTTGTTGCACTCCCAGCAGAGGCAGCAGCATGCACTCAGTGATGGGAGCGCAGAGATGGGAGCGATGCAAGGACAAGACTGAACTAGAGACAGAGACGTCCATGTGGAGTCTCTCTGGGCTTTGCTTAGGGCCAGTTCGGAGCTCACATGGAAGCCCAGATAGGGATGCCTGGCATTCCCATCCCTTTGTGCAAGATGACTTATGGCTTCTCACCTCAAACATCTCCCCAGCTGGGCTGCACAGAAATTGGTTTTAATAAACAACCAGACATTGGGGGTAGGGTAGGGTGGAGGTAAAGAGCTCCTGGGACGTGTGAAATACATGTCCAAATGGTGCGGCTCTGATTCAAAGCAAAACAAAACCAACCAACCAACTAAGGTCAACCTCAAAGGCTGCAGCTGACAGGAAATCCCTCTGGGGAGGTCCAGGTGTTAGGCAGGAAAAAAAAAACCAAAACAAAACAAAACACCAAAACTTCCCCACCCTTCTTTTTCCCCTTTTTTGGTAACCATTTTTAGAGCCTGAAGGTACATGAGCATGCCCCAAAAGAGACCAGGGAAAAGGGAAGGAAGGAAGGATTTTCACAGGTCAAGTCCGTTCCATTACATGTTTTTATTTATTCATTTATTTCTAATAAAAGAGACAGTACATCTCCAACTTTTTATAAGAGTGCAAATATGAAGCCAAATAGCTTCCTGCCCAAGGCAGGAGGCAGAGACGGGGGCAAAAGAAGTGGAATGGCTTATTAGTGGCTACTTTTCATCTTTCAAAGGATCATATTGGAGGCCGTCCCAGAAGGATCCTGCTGTGTTTCAATAAAATGACTACAGGGATCGAAAGCCCAGTCAAAGCACCTAAAGAACTGAGCCAAGAAGGCAACCTATACCATTAGGGATTTATTTTATTCGTGCACAGAAGTTACAGGGAGCTAGGGGAAGACTGCTGAAACACATCTTGGAGGCACAGAATGCTGGAATACCATGGAGGGCTTTAGGGACTGAGGGTCTTCACCCATTTCACCAGTAGAATATCTAAAATATATACGTGAGTTCTAAACTTCCTTGTGCAAATTAGTTCCACTACTAAAATCCTTAGATCTTATGCTAGGGATCTCCGAGAACAGGCCTTGGAAGAAACAAAAGTGGCTTTTATCTACAAACATAACTTCATTTCAGCTGCTTACCAAAAATATTCCACTAGCATTCATAATACTTTTTCTTCTTTGTGTCAAGCATGCAAAGCACGAACTTTCCAACACCTACAGAATGTCCCCAGAAGCCAAACTAACACATTTATATAAAAGAGAAGGGGAATTTCAAGACAGGAAGGAAAATATACATTTCAAACTTGTTATTGCAGAGCAGGAACAATAACATGCGACTTACACAGCCATTGTTATAACAGCAATGCCAAACAGCAGAATGGAATTTTTTTTTTTTCCCGGGGTGGGAGTCGGGGGGGATGTGGACCAACACTGGGTGGAAAAGCAGAAAGTCTAAAACTCCTAAAAAAAGAATATTTATTAAAATCAGCAGTGGTTTATGAACATGAAAATGGACATGACTGGCATCAGATGCTCACCCCAACTTTGGGTTGGACACAGGCATTACTTGAAGTAGCCTGAAAAAAACATCATCTTCTCATTCACTCATCCCCCATCAAGCAATTAATGCAGACACACAGTCCCCCCAAATTAATCAGATTCCCAAAAAGCCTCTGACACCTGTACTCTCCCCTTCATTCTTGAGTCTCATCTCTGTTTCTCACCTTACACCCACCCAACTCCCTCTGTCAGTCTTCCTTGGATAGATATTGCACAAAGGTAGGGGATGAGGACTTTGCCTAAATACACAGGCAGGGAGGCAATTAGCGAAGATTTTTCTCTGGTTCACTCCCCAAACCTATCTGAAAGAGCAGTGCTGGGTTGCAAAGGGAACATGGATCAAGCTTTTGCATGCTCTTTCACATACTCTGGATAGAACATGCCACTTCAGCCAGAGTGCAGCAGTTCAGCTTGGAAGGTTACTTCCCAAATGCTTAAGCCTCTTTCCATCTTCTGTTTGTATGTTTTGTATCAGACTGAAAGCTCTTTAGAAAAGCCAATTTTAGAAATTAGACACATAGCATTTTGCTATTCTCTGAGGGCATGCGAGAAGTTTTGCAGCGGGAACTCTGAAATCATAAATATGGATTTTCAACTCCACAAGCATCACTTTTCCTATTTATTTTCTTCTTTAAGAACTAGCACTGGTGGTAAGAATATAAGTGCAAAAGAGCAAGACAGCACAGAATAAGCACCATGATGTACACCTCAAAAACAGTGAAAAGCCTGTACAGGTATGTGTGCATGGGAGGCTTTGTTACTCCAGAAGAGAGGCAAGAAAAGCAGAAGTCAAGAAGTTGGAAGTCAAAAGTTATGCAACTCCAGAAGATAACTGTCTGGAGGAACACTGAAGAAATTCCATAGTTTAAGAGCTTTCTAGATAGAGTTTCATTCTGATGCAGCTATAAGAGGTAACTACCATTGCAGAAAGAATAAGAATCTACTGAAGACCACCTTAGACACAGAAATCCAGATGTTCCCTCAGCCTACTTGGCAATAAATACATTTCAGTAAAGAAAAGCTTGCTTTTCTTTATTCTGAATATGAACTTTTGTACCCAAAGAAATTGTATTCTTTACACATTTTTAGTTTAAAATAAACAACCTTGGATGCACATAGTTCAAGGTAAACAGGTAAATGGTCATGGCCAAAAATTCATTTCAGCATATCCTAGTAGTCCATTTCTGATTTGTATAACTTCCTGAGCATCTTCCATGCAAAAAAAAGATCACAACAAGAAAGGTAATTCATATCTACTTGGCCTCAATAGGTTGTAGAGATACTATATGATTTGGAAATCAGCAGGAAAATTTACATTTTTCTTGACTATTTCCCCTTCTCCCTATACAAACCAGTGTTTTAGTCAGGATTTAAATTTCTATAATCAATTAATACATTTTGGCCACTCATGATGAGGAAAGCTCTGCTGATTTCAGACACAGAGCAGCTGAAAACCTGTTAAAGGCTGGTCAGAAGAGGGGGCTTCTTCAGCCTGTCACTTCGATTCAGGGAGTGATTTCAAAGAGTACATCAAGCAAAGATTATCTATTAGGAAACTGTGTTTTGTTGGTTTGGGGTTTGGTTTTTTGGCCAAGCTGCAGCACTAATAGTATAAGAAAGTTCCACAAATGGATTAAATTGATGCAGAAATGTTAACCTCTCAGTTTTTCAGGACACATTACCACTTTGTCTTTATCTTCATTGCAAAAGATGGTACATTTTTCAAACGTGTAAGCTGGCTCAGGGAAAAAAAGTCTACCTGAAGACTAAGTTTTATCCTGATATAGCTAAACAAGGTGAATGTTAAGTCGTGGCCTCCCCACAGTTCAATTCAAGTAAAACCCTCTCATGTTGAAATCATTAGATTTTACATCATAATACCTGTGTAAAGTTGATTATTCCAAAGTTTTAAAAGTGTTTCCTATATCTCTTATTAACTTCCTCTTTATTACAGAGCTGTTTAAACAGATGTTCAGACACATCAATAACAATTTCCCCTAGATAAGGAGATAAATAATTTTTACCACTGCACAGAAAAATACTAATTGCTATTTACTATGCACCGATAGAACTTTAATCCTCAAGAAGTCTAATCTACTTCATCAGCTGTCTGTAGGAGCTGGGGAGGCCTGAGCCAGGCAAGTGAGTTATTTTACAGAGAAACCTTGCACAGTAAAAGGTAGGACAGGACGTATTACCTTAGTATTAGACGTTAAGGTTTTGCACACTGAAAGCCAAGGAAGTCCAAAACTTGAAACCCAGACAAGGTCCCAGAATCAAGTCAGCTGGGGTTCTGAATACCAACCTCATTTTCTCTTCATCAGAAATAAACTTATGCCCTGGAGCTCCAGCTATGGCTGAAAATGTTAATAAAATGGGTTTTGCATTCCTATATGCTAATTCTTGTCTCAAGATAAAAATCACTGGTCAAAGTGAGAAAGAAACAGCCCCGTGCCACAGTGGCATGCACTTCTGCAGGCAGAACATGTATTTGGACAAGGACTAATGCCAGAGGGACGAATTGAACTTGGATCTCTCAAAGGCACGGACAGTAACCTCAGATTACAGAGGAAATTTTTTTTTTTTGGGGGGGGGGGGGGGTGAAGTGGGTAACAAGTTTTAAAAGGTCTTGATGCCATTATGATACACAATATATATTTCTTTATAATTCCAAAATGTTTTATGGGGTCATAATGTATCCTGCCAACCTTTACCCCGTGCTTTTTGCTAGCAGTGCTCCAACATCCTCCTAGATCAGACACAGATGCTGCACTTACTCTGAGAAGTCTATTTACTGAATTAGTAATTACCACATCCTACAGCACCTGAGTTTTCCTTGGAGGTCTCCCAACCAAGTACTGACCATACCCTGCATTGCTTAGCTAGTGAAATCTGACATGTTCTTGGCCAGCAGCATAGCAGCATTGGCCGTGTGTCTAGAAATATTCAACCTGCAAAGAGATCAGAGCCAGAAAAGATTTCTAAATAATTTAGCAACTTCACTCCGCCAGTTACTGGTTCCTTCTCATGTTCCTCTTACGCAAAGAGAAACTACACCAGACTGGTTCAGTTATTTTTGTGTGGCATCTGGGTGGCTAGGGGACAAAATTCAGCCTGCTGAATACAGAGCACTCCTGAAAACCTGGCTCTCAGTTGTTAACGTATACAGGTTTGCAGAGGCTCCCATATCTGACATCTTACTTTCAAGCTGCTCTCTGTAGAAAACGAGCATTTAACTGGCAGAAAACAAAAAATATGCAAAAGAAATAAAATGATGATAAAACAGAAGAAAGCCCCCCACCCCTCAGCAGCAGCTCAGCGTTGAATGAAAGCAATTGCAAGCTTTTTTACATGCTTTTCTTGTCTTCCTTCGCTCTGTTGTCATTGGTTGGCTCCTTGTTTGCCAGACTGGAACAGGGGAAAAAGCTGCATGTCAAGTACTGAAATTTGCCTTTGAAGGTCCCTTTTTCAGATGGAAAAAGGAGCTTCAGACAGAGCTCCCGAACCCCACTTTGACCTTCAAAGTTAGACTAATCCTTTGTCAGAGTGGCATTTGCCACTTAAGGCATAAAGCCCTTTTTAACACTTAGATCAGGAGCCTGTTTTCATACCTCCTCTTAAAAGCATATCCACAGCAGACTTTCATTCATTGTAAAAGTGTGGGAAGGGGTTGTTTTGTTTGTGCTTTTATTTGCCAGCTAGGAGGTTAGGAATTCAGCTTCGTGTTCTAGTAAAAGACACAAAACTTGTAAAGCAGTAGCTAATGTGCCTGTGCTTAACCAGGACCTAAAGAGCATTTCGGGTCAAAGAATACATGCATTTGGTACGAAGGCAAGCAAGTCTATTTGCAGTCACTACCCACTAAAGGCTTGTCATTAGGCAATCTGGGTGCTAAAATTGTGGTTGGCACATAAGCAGATCTGGTGCAAAATCTACAACCTTGATATTTCTAGCATCTCGCCAACCCATCAAAATAAGGAAGCCAAGCATTTATGCATAATATAAATAAGAATACGAAGTATCTTATTCATAAGGTTCCTTATCCTAGAGGTAGTTGAAAAACTGATAAATATTACAAAGGGAGAGTTTCGAACAACAGTGAAATGCACTGATTATTGGGGTAAAACAAGGCAACCATTTGGAAGGCACAAACGCTTATGGATAAGGATATTTAAAAAAAAAAATCCTCATTTGATATTTCATAGAGAACTTGAATGGACAGAACATTTACCCTAGTCAAAACTTAGCCAGATCATTGGATTTCCTCCTACTACTCTTGCAAAAGTTGGTGCAAAATCTTTTCTTGCAAGACTGTCTAAGTATGGCATGCTGGCAAGCAACATCAAGAGGACATCAGCCTTGCCTGCAACAGCAGCTTCTGTAGCCTGAATAAAGAGTGGTATGGATGGCATTTCTAAGCCATCATAACAGGGCTCAGCTGCACATAGCCTTTAACCAAAGTCAAGATCAAGATTAAACCTTGCAAAAAAACAGATCAATAAGGGTATGTCTTAACCACCTTGCCACAACATTTTCATCTAGTAAAACATGAAGCTGTGTCTAAACAGCAGTGCAGCAATGCAATTTTGAAAGCTGCAAGAATCCCCAGCTAAGTTCAACAAGTACCCCAGAATTACACCTGAACACTGACAGAAGTATGATGCAGAGACAAGGTAAGTTTCGAGGCTTAGATTCCTTCTTAGATACCTATGAAAGCCTTAGATATCTATAAAATAATACTTGCTGAAATACCAAATCAAATATGAATAATTCCTTATCTGAATGAGCAGGCTAGTACTGTTATGCCTGTAATTTTATAAAATTCACAGATACTGCTAGAGACATTGGGTGTGGAAAGATTCTGGATCAAAAACAGGAGAAATGTTTCAGGTAAGTATTCTTCTGCAAGAGAAGAATTCATATACCTTTCTGGCATTCAAGCGTGTGCTGTTCAGAAAAAGCACAGCCTGTTCCTACCCTACCAAACTGAAATCTATGCAAAAAGTGAGGAAGATTTTTATAAGTGGAGAACAAAAGCAAGGAAGATGTGGTGGAACCCAAAGGATTTCCTTCAGGTCAGGAGTCAAACTGGAGTTCAGATTTAACAGGAAATTTTTACTCTGAAACATAGACCATAACATATTTTTGGATGAAAACAACAAACCTGAACCTTCACACGCAGCTGAAACCAAACCTGGAATCAATCTTTGATGATGTCTAAAGTTAAGAAATTAAGGGACTCAATCCATGCACCATGGAATATCACAAGTTGGAAGCCACACTGAGCGCCAATGAAGCTACCATTAGAAACAGCCATTTGTTTATTATTTGTCTGCTCTGTTGCAGCTCCAGGTTGCACCTATGCTTTTCTGTACCTTTAGCTGTAGCTGCTCCCTCCATTTATAAAGCCAGTGAAACAAGCAGGTAAACAACATCTCTGCAGCAATCTTAGCTCTCAAATAAAAGTATTGAAGCTAAGAAAAATCTGTATCTTTTGATAAAAGATCCATATAAAAACAAATCTGTACAGTCCTAAAAATGACACCTCTCTTCCTAAGCTACCACCCTGGAAACTGCAATCAGAAAACATCTTAGGGAGATCAGAGTAGACAAAGACTCTTTTTCTTGCAATCAGTGGTTACAGGTGGCAGCCTTAATGAGTAATAGACTAAGTCAGACTGTACTAGTAACTCCATTAGCCTCTAAAAAAAAGTTTGTTATCGTGGGGGTTTTTTCCTGTAGTAAAATTTTTTTCTAAGGTCAAACTGTTGTGCATTCAGTTAAAGTCAGTAGAGTCTACACTACCATCCTCTAATGACTTCAGTGCTTACAATACTAATAGAATTTACAAAAGCTAAAACGGTAAATGCACCATTCCCCACCCACCCCTTTTTGGTTGGTTGTTTTTTAAACTTCCACTTATGCACTAACAAAACAGTCTGCTGATCTTTCACACCTGCTTGGGAATAGAGAGAAGAAAAGGACTGCAACATCTTAGTGGCTAAACATAAGAGAAGCACAAGAATGATAAGAATATTTGTAAGCCATTCAAAATTCACCTACTACAACCAACCAACCCTCTGATGAACAGGTATTTCACGTTTCCCATCTGCCTGCATGGAGTATGAGAACCAATGTGACTAGAGTTTAAAAAAGTTAGAAAGCAGCAACCCAACACCAAACAATGATTACTGCTATTACTAACTCATACCCACTGATGGATAGCCTTCAATAAAGATGGTACACGAAGAGTAAGCCTCATCAGAGCACACTGCAAGGCAGGATCAAGGCATACATTTTTCAACAAATCAGTTGCAAGATCTTTTGTAATACATCAGTGAGAGATAACAAAACATGTATAGATAGATGTGGTGAAGCTTGTTTTGTGAACAGCCTTAATTACAGAACAAAATTAAAAACATCTTTATTAAATTCTTAGAAAAAAATTGAAGTTTTCAAGGCAACCTTTAAAAGGGTTTCCAAAAGTGGTTCTACAACAAGCAAATTAATGTTATTAATGACCCTAAGTTTACACTTAATCCCCTTTTTCTCTGTCATCTTATGTCTTTTTTCAGATTATGAAAAAACTAAGCTAGCATTTAAAAGGAGTTCTACATACCTAAAACCAGCAACATAACACACCATTAAAATTATTACAAGAACAAGTAACATTTGATACTCTGACAGTGGTTTTCAAAACTACATCTTGGTAATGCCACTATAGTGTCTGATGTTTCTGAATGGCTGCTCTGTGGCTAATTGGTCTTCACTCTCCTATTGATGCTGTTTGCTTACTTGTGGTTATAAGCTCAGAGGACTGAGACGTAGAGAGCAAGTGTTTACAAATGTAAGACTATAAACTTCAGAGCCTAACAAGAACAAGTATAGCCAATAGGATCCGTTCTCTTTGGTCTATATTCTTTGCTGGATTCAAATATTAACTTCTGAAGCTTTCCACTGGCTCAAACCTTTTCTTCGGATGTTGTAGGGATCACCTGTTAATTCATGAATATACAGCCACCTGAAGCCCATGCAGCAGAGCTGCAATTCATTAGCTCTAAAGTCCTACTGATTTTGTCTGCATGATGAGAAGTTCTCAGTGCATCTCTTAAGGAAAATCTCACCAGAACACTGGTTGAAAATCCTTTTCAAGATCTCAGCCCAGATTCCTGACAGCAGTGTGCGACAGCTCTCCTGAGACCTATAGGTCCTGGTGTGCCCCATATGGAAGAAATTCAGTTATCACCTGTCCCAGAGAAAACTTTATTCCTTTTCTGACTCCTGAAACACAAGCACTCAAACCAGTGCATGTTATTGCTATAGAAACATATCCTTATCCTCTTGGGATATTTTTAAAGTATATCTAGTCAGCTGGAGCACTTGTTAGAGGGTCCCAACATCCCATTTTATAGGTTTGCCTTTCCTTTGAGGGAGAAATAATTTGCTGTTTACTCCATTTTGAAAACATTCTGAACTAAAGCCAAATTACGATAAATACATGTACTGTTTACAAATATTTATTTACAATATCAAAAAATGTGTAACTTTGAAAGACATTATGAGGAAAGAAAATGGAAATAACTACTACATTTCCATATGCAAAGTCTAAATCTGAAGTATTTCTTCCCCTTACACCCAGGTATGGAGGTTCTCCTGTTCACTCTTTCTCAGGCTATATTCCTCAAGGCAAACCTTTTCGAGGAGAAGCATGTTAGTTTATGTAGTTAACTCTATTCTGGAGTCTACAGAGTATCTGAAAAAAGTTCAATCTTTCCCCTAAAACTTTTTACTTCTTTTTCCCACTTCCCTCCATCCCTCCTCTCCAAGATCAGTTCCTTGTTCTGGAGAGGATTTTCTGCATTTTCTGCACACTACTGTATATATATGAGAATAATGAACGCAAGTGGCCAAATACCAATTAACAACAGAACATCCTCCTTGCTCCATTTCTTCAAAGTAAGTCATTCCTGTACAAATGCCCATATATGCACTTACACAATCAGAGATGTAAATGACCATGTACACCTGTAGAAAATCTACTCAGAACTCTGTTCAGTCCAAATTGCAAGCACACGAGAATAACAATTGCAAGCACATGTGAAAAAAAATTAAGGCAGGAATAAGTAAAGTCAAGGGAAGAAAAGGAAAGAGGCAGATTTCTCACTCACTCTTGCCATCTCAATCTAAGAAAGTTCTGTCAGCAATTACTAGTAATCCAAATTAGTATTACACAAATATCACTGAAATATGAAACACGAGAAACATAAGGGCTGAGATTCTCCAAACCACTCAGTTTTGGTGCCCTATTGTAATAGGTGGATCTAATCTAAGGCTTCATTGTAACTGTGGAAACCTCAGCCAAAAAGATAGCACAATTTATTTTACTTTAAACCATCATGACTATGTTTAATGATCAATGAAATCTCATCTTCCAAGCTTTATAGAGACAAGTATATTATGAAGACATCCAGGTACAAGGGAGACAGAAATTTATACATTTATAAAATAGAGCAATTCAACTAACTGCAGGCCATAGAAACATACCATGAAGGGGGACTGAGCCATAAAATTCACATAGCAGGGAGACAGATCCTCATGCCACTTCTAAAAGTGAGAATACACTCCAGTTCATGATGGGTACTTGGCACCAGGCATAATAGAAAGATTTTGCAGTCTTGCATATTCATCTGGAGAAACTGGCCTGATAATTTCCAAAAAAGTAAAACAGAATGCCTGACTTAACACAATCTACATGTTAGTAAAGTACCACTGTAGTAAACTGACATTTAGTCTAATTCTGCAAGATATAATATCCTACAATAAGCTGTAGCACTCCTTTTTAACAAAAATGTCGCATTTCTCCATTCTGCACACAAATACAGAAGGAGAAGCATATAAAAATAGGACTTGTTTGAACAAACCTGCAGAATGAAGCAACAAAAGGAAAGAGGAGAGCTAAAGTACTAGTGTTTACCCTTGAACTTGAGGGACATGGATTTGTTCTATGTCACGTGGCATGCTTTGAAATGAGTTTGATGGCTTCAGTTTCCCTCCCACAGGGATTTACCCACCTCATCAGAACCCACCCAGTTTGTCTCCTTCAGCTCAGCAGTGGAATAGTAATACTGCTCCTGTCACATACTGTGCCTAAGACACGTATGAGAGCTGTAAGACAGCCCTCATTTGAAATACTCGATTCAATGATGTTCCCTGTTTCAAGGAGGCTGCATTAACTGAGCCATAGGAAAGGCCAAGCCTGGAACAGTAGGGATGCTTCCAGGAAAGCATCAAGAACTGTAACCTGGAACTGTTACTGAGAAGCAAAGAGGTAGCTCAAGCAGCTCTGTATATTACAAGTATTTTCACTCCAAAGCATCAGATGGATGAAGCAAGAATTTAGAAGCAAATATTAAAGGTGGGATTGAGAAAGGTACCTGAAGAACTGCAAACATACCTAGCTGGTGTTGTGAGGGCCTAAGACAGTCTCTAATGAGATAGAGGAAAACTTTCCAGAAGACAGGTTCCCTAAACTCTTCTGAAGTAAAAGATACCGATCACCACCAGACACACAGATGCCAGACTAGCAATGCCACTGGTCCGACTGAGCAAAGCCTGTTAAAGAGAGGGTCCTCTAAACAGAGGGACTGAACAGAGGGACCAGGACAATCACGCAAGCAGTCAAGTGCCTCAGTAGAGTCTGAATTCTCGCTCCCTAGAACAAAACAATTTACAAGGCGTCATTTAGTATAACAGAGAATCAAGACTAGAAATAATTCTATTTCCTTTCAGGGAGTGAATAAAAATCTCAAAGCAACCCATCAATTCCAAGACAGAGGGAAAACTCTCTTAACTTTGCATTTACAAACTATACATGATTTGAATGTGAAGAAATGACCAGGAATTCTTTTGCCTGTAGCACAGTTAGTTTCCCCCATACAGGCACAAATGATGCTCATCAATAGAAATGTGATATTTCTGAATATAAAAAAAACATAAACTGCACTTACTAGGTCTCCTCTGGTTCCCATTTAATTTCTTCTGTCTAATGTAAACTCACTGGGCTATGACTAACAGCTAACATATAATTTCTAATTGTATGACATTATGTTATGTTAGTACAAAAACATTATCAGAGCCAAGAGAGAGACAGAAGCATATCGTTCAGCCTTACTGGGAGTAGACAGGAATGGAAAAATACTATCAGCATCAAGTACATTTGTCAAGGAAGCAGATTAAAAGCCAGCTTTAATGGGAAAAAAATCTCCCCACATTTCGCTTTCCTACTTTTTAGATGATACAACTGTTATATAAACAAACCAAAATATGTTCACCTTTACAAGGGCTTATGGAAAAGCAATTGGATGATATAGGACATTACTATTTTATTCTTTGGAGGATATTCTGTATATTTCTACAGAAATGGCCTAAAGCTTTACAGAGATACAAAGCCTGAAGCCACATGATTAGGCACAGAATCCATTCTTGTTGCAGAATTATGTTCAGATTTACATTTGAAAGAATTATGAGCCAGAGTCTCTGCAAAAAAAGAAGAAAAAAAAAAATCTGATTTACACCCTGTAGAGATTTCCCTCCCTGGGGAATAAACCAAAGGAACATAAATCAAGAGTAAGGCCATGTAGAAGTATACTCCTGAGCCTGCAGATGGTCTGTAACAATAGCTGCAAGAATTGCGATCAGCCCATATCCTCTCAATGTGCTAATCATGAGGTTCAAAAATTGACAAATTAAATGGCAAATGTGACAGATAGTATTTGTTTTGTTTGTTTACAGCTGGCCATACATGATATTCCTTTGAAACGACTAGGGCTGGGCAGCTGGCAAGGGGATCGTCCCATGCAAACCACTGTCTGTGGGCTGGGGGAAACCCTCTCACCAGCACGGGAGATTACTCCAGTCCCGTCAGTGACTGAGTGTGCCCAAACCCTGTAGTGCAGAGAGGGATGGATGGAGAGAATGACACCCACCAGCAAGCAGGAGGCTGCGCACAAGCAAAGACAGCAACAAAGCTGAGAGGAGCAGGGAGAGATGCACAATGGGGTCCTCAGAGGGGGATGGATAGAATTCCTTTTCCTAGGTACTTAAAAAGGACTGCGCTGAACTTGTCACACAGGAAACAAATGAACTGCTGAAATCAGAGCAAATCTGAAAGAGAAGATCTAGACACATGAGAGGGGAAAGAGAGGGGGATTTGTTTATGTTGTCCTTGTTTTATTCTGTCTTAACCCAATACAAATTTGTTGATCAAATTTCTGCAGTTTTAAAGTATCTGTATATTGTCTCAGTTTGTGGTCCAATAAAACACAGCTATTGCAATTTAAAATCTTTTTCTGAAGATCTCACTTTAAGGAAGAGGTATAGCCAGATCCACCTGAAAGCTCTGGCAAGCTTGGGGTCCTATTCAAGTAATATGTATTAACAATAACTACTGTATTGCTATTTACTTCAGATTAAGTTTCATGAAAATTCTCACTGTTTGATCTAATGCAAGCTCAAACAGTCTATTTAGTCTGTAGCCCATTTAAGCATCTGGTAGAAATACAGGAGCTAGGAAGACACTGGAAGGAGCGCAGGCAGAGAGTTGCGGTGGCGTGTTAGGAATATTGGGTTCACTTCCAGCTCTCAGGATAACCCACTGTACTGTTTATAGCTTGCAACATGACCCTCAGCAAGTCACCCCACGTTCCTGTGCATATGCTGCCTTTCTCATATAGTGTATCAGTCCCATTCATTAAAATTGCAGACTCTTCAGGATAACATTTGTGTCTTGTTATGTATTTGTTCAGGATTTAATATAAGAAAGTTTTTATCTCAGCCAGGGATCCTTACATTAGCAGAGTGCAAACACTGATCTTGTGCTCTCCCTCTGCACAGGCTGAACATCATGCCCAAACCCATACAATTCTACTGTATGAAAAGAGCTCATGGCTTTCCATGATTTTTTCAGCCAGGAATCCCAGCATTAACCAAAAAGAAAAGAAATCCTAAAACTGCATTCAACTGACCTTTAATGTCATTGTCACCCAGCATGCACCTGGCAGCACCCAATCAAAATCTTCCAGGGCACTGTAACCTTGATACTATTGACCAGCACTGCTCTGATTTAAATTTCAAACAGCCTGCAATTTTGATTCCTCTTTCCCCCAGCTCTGAAAGCAAACATTATGGATTTTATAGGGAAGAAGGCCCTGGCCACACACTTGATTTGCACAAACTTCGCATACGTGAAAAGGCAGTCAATACAAACAGAATTAATTTTAATTAACCTTAATATGCTGATGAAAAGGGTGGGGAGTTTTCATGAGCAAATAAGTAGAGCCACATACACAAAAATATCTGCTTTGTTAATTACATGTGCACACATCCAATAATACAGTCATGGTTAATTATAGTACTTGTTTCCGAACTTAGATTGTTACAATCAAGCTAAGGCACCGCTCCAGTCAATAAGCACATGTCCTTTTTATGGTTAGGTGGAGTAGAACCATTCACTGAGATTTTGATTAGCAGCCTTGTCAAAGACCTCCAATTCTTCATCTCATCATCAGGTCTCCAGTGCCTGTTGGGGATGGGAAGAAACTTATTATAATTCCCTAGCCTGGAAAATCCACTAGAAGAATTGCTCCTGGATCACAAACAGGCTCAACTGCAGACTCCCTTTTAAGAAATCCAAGGAGTCCCACTCATTCACACAAAATCAGGAGCAACTACTCAAAACCATGGTTATACTGGTGTAAAACTAGTGAAAAGAGGCAATCAAGAAACCAGTCTATGAAACTGCTATATGTAATTAGAAGACAAACACCACCAAGAGAATCAAGATCCCTATGACTCAAGTGCAACCTAGGTAGACATTCAGATTTAGTACCCAGTCCACAATCTCTTAATGGATGTACTCCAAGAGGAGAAGAGGGCACTTCCAAAGAGGACATTGTAATAGGGTAATTTCCCTGTTCATTGTTGCGAAAATTTCAAGCCAAACCAGACGTCTGAACATGAACAGGTCCAAGGTTTCTCACTCTTTAAAGAACCAAAGCCAAGTCATTTCAACCAGCTGCTTTCAAATGTGCCTCTGCATCCATGAGGAGCACCTTTCAGTGCTGCCTTTAAGGCTTACTTGGGCCCAGCTGAGAGAATCTAAAATGAATCTTGTATGGAAAGGCTAAAGGAGCCAAGCACTCGGAATAATAAAGTTCTTTTGCAATTGTTTTTGGAAACATGTAGGGCCTGATTCTGAAAACTTGCTATGAAAAATCTGTATATTGGTCAAATTTCTGGCTAGGGCAGAGATTTTTGGTTATTTCCCAAAAGCAGAATACAGGAAAGGGGGGGAAAGAAAGTGCTTGCTTAGCTTTCCTCAGCGCTCTTATCTTCCTTATCAGCACAGTGAACACATGCTGCACAAAGGAAGCAGATACAAGACACAAAACCAGGTATTTAATGTTTGTTCAGTTACAAGAAAAATATTGCCAAACCAATGGATTCAAGAATAATAGAATTTATGCCCTGAAAATCATGAGATTTGGGACTCCTTCTCTTTGCTTTCTATTTTTTAATCTTCCAGGGTGCTTTTCAGTTACATTTCTACATTTGAGAGCCTGCAGGCTAGGAATTTATTTAACATACAGCTAAGAATCTCATTAATAACATGAATCCAGGAACTGGGTTTTAAAGAAAATATACAGGTAATGCAAAATTTAAAGTCATCACAGCTGGCAACGGCGCATACAGTATCAATATCTAGCTAATGGACCCAGAATGATTACTGGTTAATGAGCTGAAGCATGCAACAATAACAGAAAAAACAGATGAGAAGAAATGTTTCTTTTATAACATGGCTGCTAAGAATTACACCAAGTTACATCCTGTTGACTTAAGTGACGGCAGACTGGGCCTAATTCTGATGTCACAAGCAGTATTTTTAAAGTAGGCAAATGCCTGGTGCTATACCTTGATTTGCACCTATATATAACCAAGCAAAAAGGAGCCCAAACAGAATACTTTTGTAGTTAAAGCAACTACGATGTGATCTTAACGTTGTAAACCTAACCACTATTTAACTGTTTAGTAGGATAATTGTAAGTAATGCTATAGATAATTATGGTTTCATGATGTCCAAAATCTAGGTGGTGGTAGAGTTAGGCTGTTCAAATTCTAGCAACAGAGGACAGACAAGCATGTTATAAATTGCATTTGGAAAAGCTTCAAAACAAGCTAGTGTTTAGCAGCAACAGACTGAAACCCCTTCTTTCAATATCTTCTTCATGTTCAGAACATATTTGACATATTTCAAGTATATTTTCATTAGATGTATTACCTGACCTGTACAAATGCTGCTGCCACCTGCCCTCCTCCCTAAAATTATTAACTAAACTTGGAAAGTGTAGGAAATAGCACTGCCAAAATTCAGGCTTCAAACTAAAAGATGTAAATAATTGCGCCTTCAGTCGTCTGCTTGATGCTGAAAAACAGTACTGCAAATCGTCTGACTTTTCTGCAAAAACTCTGATGCAGAAGTTCATGGGCATAAATATATAAGTACATTCCAGTCCTTGCAGCAATGTTTCCCTCTATTTTACACCTTAAAAAATTCATTATGAAAATAAACATTTACCTGGCAGTTGTCCTTAATGGGAGTTCTCTCCTTTTAAACTGATTGAGAGCTTTAGAGTAAAAGAAAAAAAGCACAGGGGATGTACACCAGTGAAAGTTTGGAGTTTAATGAACAAAGCCACTTACTCCCTCTCAAAGGCAGATTGAGACAGAGAGGGAGATGAAAGCTCTTGTTTCATTTTATGTGCAAAACAGAACAGACATCTCCTATAGACATGCTAATGAAACATTGATTTGCTGGGGTGACGTTTGTTACCACAGGGTACTCCACCTTGGACTTCCAGGAGAAACGATTCACAATTAATTAACTCCTTTCACAGATTATCTGAAATCTAACTTGGGCTCAACCCCACTTCATGATAATGTTTGTTTTGTTAGTAATATGCAGATCAATGAATATATATACACAACCATATATATAAGATGTATTCCAAATTTTTATATACATGTATACACATGCAAACATATAATGCATTATATATAATATATAAAAATAAATTATGTATAATATATCAAATGTACATGTATTTGTAGCCATGTAATTCCACTGCTGTAAGCACACACACTGTTTTCTACCATCAGCTCAGCACTCCCATGGGAGAACTCCACAAACTCCCAACACTGCAGGACAAACCCTGGTGCATTCACCCATCTCCTTCTTACCACAATTTAATATCAAATGAATACCCTAGTACATGTTAACAAGCATTGCTCCCCACTGTCCTAACCACCACCTTAATGGGTTTTCTCAGGCACAGAAAGGAGACTGGCACTCTTTTCTCTCCATTAAAATAATAATAATTTTAAAAAGCTAGCTCCTCTTCAAGGGGAATGGCAATAGAAAATAAATATGAAAATAAAAAATACTTGGGATTTTGTTTGTTTGTTTTCAGAAGAGAGAGGGGAGAAAAGTAACTGCAAAGTTCTCTTTCAGTTCAAAAATATCATGTACACACAAAACCCACAAATTTTCTTGCTCTATGTGCACTATATGAAAGAAGCATGTGAAACACCACACGTCCCATATCACATGTTTTTAATCTCATTTGTCCTAAGTCCACAAGAGCCTCAATCCAGTATCGCAGCCCCCTTGATCAAAGGGGTTTTGATTCATGTACGTTGAATCCTACCACAAAGACTGTTTTCTCCACATTTGTGGGAAGCCTTCTGTAAAGTTTACATTTACCAAGGGATCAAAACAGAGCAGCAGGACAGCTTTGTAACTGGTTTATTAGTCAATATTAGAAGTGGCAAAGAAAGTAGCTCAGAAGAACAAATGCTACATTCTCAATAGGAGTTGCTATAAATGCTAAAGATTCTTTCCTTAAACGTTGTGAGGAAATCGAGGAAAGAAATTCTATGGATATTCTTTCTAAGTTTTTCTTGCTTTGGCTGAAAAACAATTGTTTGGGAAATAAGAAAAATGGGTGGATTCTTTTTATAATCAAACTATTTTATTTTCATCAGTGAGAATTCCAAAAGGTTCCATAGAAGTAGATATTTCTTTCTTGTTTAGGTAAAACCCCCACTTTTCCTTAAAAAACAATAGCTTAGGCTCTGTGTTTAAGGGCCTGTGACAGGGCCTTAAAAGCCACAGTAGATTTAAATTTTACTTTAAGACATTTAAACCAGTCTCACAGTGACTTCATCTTTTTTCCTTCTGGGTTGCACATAAGAATTATGAATATGATATAAGAAATAATTCTGTTGGATATTTTGATTTACAATAAAAACTAAAATTGCTTTTAAGTAACATGTAGAAGATCAAAGGCCTATGGAGCAGTAACACCATAAATAATGTTCAACCTACTATTCTTTAAAGATTTTAATTTGAGAATTTGAAATAAATCTCTAACTGTACATACACACACACATTCCCCCACTCCTTCCTCCACGAATACCATTAACGTGAATTTCAAGCAGGGCTCACCTTCACAACAGCTATTATTGACATGGGGTAGATGATCAATACAGAACAGACTGGAAGCTCATTTTCAGAAATTGATAAAAGTTCAAATCCCAGAGAGGTTAGATGATTTACAGCAAAGGTTAAAGCTATGCATTCTACTTTTCTCAAAAGCAAGGGTTTTCCAGATGCTTCCAAACATTTTTCTTAATACCTTTAAATTTGAATACAAATTTTTCTTTCTTAGACTTCATAGAGTAGAAATTAAGTTTGCTGAGAGTTAGCATCTATCAAGCAAGCAATATATCTTAGCACACTAGATAACTTTCTTTGTATGACAGGTGCAAGAATCACAAAGCTGGGCCTTACTGAGACTTACTGAGCATCTCCCAAACCCAACCGACAGCACCAACGTGTCCTATTCCACTGGTTCCTGACTGCCACCATCCTGCACTCACATTGGTCCTGGCTCCCTCCTCACAAGGATACTAATAAGTGGTGAGATAGAACTGAGGAAGGCCGCCAGCCTTCCCATCTCAGATCCCATTTCAAGGAGTTCACAAGCTTATGATGAGACAAGAAGATCTGATATGTTCAGTAACCATGAAGTACGTAAAAACAATGACAAAAACAGTAGCCATCAACTTCACATGGAGTTTGGGATATGCAGTACTGACAACCCAGCCTAGTTGAAGAAAAGGTCTCAAGAAAAAAAAAAAATGGAAAAGGCACCTTCTCCAATGAAGTAGCGCAGACCAATGACAGTAACAGACCTCCCCACGAGCAACCTGCTTGTCCCTTTCCAATTCATTACAACGTCTTACCCTCTCTCATCTCCTTTCTTCGAGGCATCTCTCCTCTGATTGGGAGGCAGCAGCACCAAAAAGTTAAACACTGCTTTTCTTCCCAGGTCATCAATAAAGAGCAGCCTCGCTAATGAAGTGCTCTAGCTAAAATAATAAAAGAAGGGCCAGTATAGAGTTCCTGTGAGTCCTGGCTCAGTCCAAACCCTAATGTTGATGTTATTATATAAAAGTACCACAGAGTATGTAGGGCAAGCCAATGTCTATCACAGCAGCTAAAGCCATTTCATACTGTGTGCTTTTAATTATTTCATTGACACCCTTG
The DNA here is from genome assembly GCF_000737465.1 of Haliaeetus leucocephalus. Classification (NCBI taxonomy): domain Eukaryota; kingdom Metazoa; phylum Chordata; class Aves; order Accipitriformes; family Accipitridae; genus Haliaeetus; species Haliaeetus leucocephalus. The sequence goes on along the minus strand of NW_010973369.1, from coordinate 3,350,307 downwards.
GACTTGATAACTGCCTGAATTTTCCTGTCAACACTTTGGTCCTTGATTTTCTTCATTAAATCCCAGTTTCAAATTACTTTTTTCTCCACCCCCACCCCAACTTTTTTTTGGCTTCTAATTCTCTGAATGCCCCACGCTGTTTTAAATTACATGCTCATTTCAGAAAACGCAGACTATTTATCTAGGAGGCATATTTCAGAGTCATCTGAAATTAATTTCCAAACCCCAAAGTTCCTGGGTACCAGCTTCCAATTCAGCTGTGGAATTTCCTGATGGCGCTGCGTGGTTCAGGTTTCTCTGCACCTCCAGAGAGCTGCACCACCAGCCACGAGGCTGCGACATGCACTCCCTCCTGCTTCTTTCTTACAGACCTTTTCAACAGCAAAATAAAATCTACCTTAATTAATTTGTAGATATTAGTAATAAAGTAAGCTATATAATTCTTAACATCAAACCCACGTCTTGGGAAGTCAAAGTGTTTCAAACAGTTGAAGGGTACACAACACTTAGCATAAAACTCAGCCTGGAAAGTTGTTATTGATTGTTATGCCAAGTATATTAGCAGACACTAGCTGCCCTGTATGTATAGCAACATAATTTTTAGAAGTATTAGTTACCCCAGGTGACTTCACCTGGACTTTGGGCACCCACACTATCTCTAACATTAGGGCTGTAGGCAAAACTAAAATCATTTCAAACATTCCAAACATAAAATTAAAACCTTCTGCCATGAAAAATCTTGAATTTTACTTTGCATGTCTGTAAAGAGTCCAATCTGATGGGAGAAGTTTGAAATACCCTGTTGTTTTGTTAACTATATCAAAACAAGTTTCAAGTGTAAGAGAGGTTATGGCTTGTTTCAATGGTCAATTTTTTCTTGGGCAAAATTATTTTTCCTTAAAATTATTTGTTCATGTTAAACCAATTGTGATGTTAAGTTTAACATGTTTCTCATTTGAAGATGGATGCTTTTCCAAAAATGCCATAATTACCTTTTTTGGATAAAAAGCTTAATGACAGTTTCCCTCAAAAGCTTGTAAGACTTTTGGAAAAATTTCCACCTATAACTTGTTGGAGAACTAAATGTTATTTTGGAAGTTAGGATAGGGAATACAATAATTTCACAATATCAGACCAATATTAAATTTTTATTTCCTCATAATTTTCTGTGACTGAAAATATTTTTTTATATTTGTAACCAGAAAGTGAAGTTTTCCTACAAACTTCCCAATTATTGCATTTTCAGTATTTTCTGTGAGAAAATTAAGGTGATCTTCTCCTGAAGTTACTTTGGTACTTTAAAAAAATAAGTTACATTATAGCCCTTAAACAAGGGGCTTTTATACATCTAAGTCTGAAGCATCTCTTACATAAAAACTCTCAAGAGTCATCTGATCATAGATGACAGTTGAAATCAATCATGTCATGTTACAGGATATTTATCAGAAATGTCACGTTAGCTGTTTGATCCACACCTGCCAGGAGAAAATGGACCACTCCATTTAATACTGCTATAACCACCCTTAAAGAAAGCCCCTGGAGCCTGGAAACCCCACATCCCCCTTCAACCGGCAGGAATTCAGGGAAATCAGCTGACTTCTGGCGTCTCTTTTTTGTTTATTTATTTGGTTTTGGTTTTTTACCACTTGCCTTCAAGCACCCCCAGGCACAAAAGCTAACCCTTCCTCAGCTGACACCTTACTCCACTGCTACAGAGGCATCCGAGCACTCACCTTGGGGCAGGGGGGTGGAGATCCCTCTTATGCCAGGACAACCTGCTGAACAGCCCCTGTGGACAGAGTTGGTCCGACTGCACCCAGGCCTCCACACCACAGCCTTCTGTCCCTTCTTCTAAAGAAAGGAGTCTCCATACAGAAAGGGTCAATGGAAGCAGCAACACTGAAGTATGCTTGTAAGGATTGCTGTCTTGAGTACAGCAGATGCACAAAGTGGAGATTCATCACCAGACTTCCAGACGATGTCATTTACCTCTCAGTACCCTGCCCCATGCACACCTTGCTGCCCAGAAATCATACTATAGTGGTAGATCTTCATACTATAGCTAGAAATATTGATATTTTGAGGTGAATAGAAGCTAAAACAGCTACCTGGAAACTCCAGTCTCAGACTACTCTGGGAAATGAGTGGCAAGATAGTCACTATGGACGAGAGCACAGTAATAGAAAGAAGAGGAGACCAAGTCCAACTATACATTCCAAGAGAGACAAAGTTACTCAAAGACCTCATAACAGTATTTCCCCACAGATAAAGTAATTTATTTGAGTTATACTACCATAAAAGGTTTTTTTGTTTGTTTGTGTGGGGTCATTTGTTGTTTAAGTCAGACAGCAACGGCATTCAGATTGTACTCCTTTTGATCTCAGCTCTAAAAGGATTTCTATCTGTGAAAATTTCCTGGTACAAAAGGCAGAATCTCAACCTAAAGAAGCCATACTGGCAAAAGCTGTCAAAGGGTCTAGTTCACACACCATGAAAAGTTTGCAATGGATTTAAAGTGCAGGTATTCCAGCTCAGAATTATGCCCGTGTTCCATGCACAAGACTTTTACAGGGCAAGAAAATTCATGACAATACTTCCATGACAATATTTTAATCAAACAAAAATAGAAATAAGATTTAAAAACTTGGGTTTTTACTTTCATGAAACCAAAAAGAAACATGTTCAGGGGAGACCAGTTAAAAAAAATCGGCACAGAAGCTGAGGGCAGCTCCAAAAAACCCCTCCGTAAAGCTGAGCTGTTGAGGTGCACTACTTCAGAGCTGAGTCCTTTAGACTACTGAACACAGTGACAATGTGAAACTAACAGCAGCTCTGCTTTACCATCAGCACATTGATAAAACTATACTGCAAAAAAAATGTTGGAAGGAGAGATACATTTCATTCTCCTTTAAACTGTTTCCATTACATTTATTTAAATACACTGAAATTTCACCCTGCCAGCTGCATATTCAGTTGCTGTGGCAGCCCAGGCATGTACAGTCTGGCTTCTTCATGGTGACTTTTTTGTGCCTACCATTTGAAGGATTCACCACTTACACTTGGCAAAGGTGGGCTGTGGGATGTACAGATGAAACAAAACTTATAGCAAAGTCATGGTGCTTTGGTGTAAAAGCTAGAGGCCAGGCAGACTGGCATCAGCTGACAAGAACAGCAGCAGGTGTGTATGGTTAGGTGTCTAAATCCCACCCTAAAATATCCTGAGGAAAAGAGAAGGAAAGTAAATTGAAATAAAACAACATTTTAGTAGTCATCTCCGAGTACTTTGAACAGCTGGCGCTCCTAAATACATCCCTGCCCCTTTAGAAGGATTGAAAAGCCACAATTTAAAGAAAAATACACTGCACATTAAAGGGGGGGGGGGGGAAATCCATGCATTCACCTTGACCTGCAGGTGAACAAAACCTTGACTTAGATCTCCACATGTTTTACCTCTTCCAGGTCTCAATCAGATCTTTCTGCATGGGGTTTTTTGGACCGAGGGAAGAATTCCTAAAACATTTTTTTAACATTTAACTTTTTCCCATTACTCTTTTCATAAGCAGAGGTTAGAAGAAGGGAAGGGCAAAGAATCTTCAAACATTTCTGAAGTGTAAGTGCTAGCAGTAATACCTGCCACAATGGAGCAAAAAAATACTGCCAACTTCCAAGGGTTTTGGTATCAATGATCGCTTCTTTCCCTGCAATAACGCTGATCCTGAAAGGTCCTGAACAGATCCTGAAGAGGCAAGAGCCCCACTGCATTACATTAAGAATATGTGGCTATGTCCTGGTTTCAGCTGGGATGTAGTTAACTGTCTTCCTAGTAGCTGGTACAGTGCTATGTTTTGAGTTCAGTATGTGAAGAATGTTGATAACACTGATGTTTTCAGTTGTTGCTCAGTAGCATTTAGACTATAGTCAAGGATTTTTCAGCTTCTCATGCCCAGCCAGGGCACCCGACCCAAACTGGCCAACGATGTATTCCATACCACGTGACGTCCCATCTAGTTTAGGAACTGGGAAGGGGGGGGGCAGGGAATCGCTGCTCGGGGACTGGCTGGGTGTCGGCTGGCGGGGGGTGAGCAATTGCCCTGCGCATCATTTGTACATTTCAATCCTTTTATTACTACTGTTGTCATTTTATTAGTGTTATCATTATCATTATTAGTTTCTTCTTTTCTGTTCTATTAAATCGTTCTTATCTCAACCCAGGAGTTTTACTTCTTTTCCTGATTTTCTCCCCCATCCCACTGGATGGGGGGGGAGTGAGTGAGCGGCTGCGTGGTGCTTAGTTGCTGGCTGGGGTTAAACCAAGAGAGTCCTTTTGGCTCCCAACGTGGGGCACGAAGGGTTGAGATAACAACAAACCTGACCAGAGCTTGTTAAAACAAATTTGTTCTAAGCATTCATTATGTTGATTTATGTATTCTTAGAGTTGTTGCTCTGGTTTTTAAGGCTCTATTATGTATCACCTCGCTTGGTGTATGTAGTTCCTCTTCCACTGCTTATCATCCGTGGGAGGTGGATTAAGGTTCTCGCTTTGATGAAACTTTTAACACCTCAAAGGCCTCAGCTTTTCAAGAAAATTAGGTACATTGTAGCCCACATACAGTAGGGTCATAACTATGTTCTCCTTGATGAATGCAGCTGGACCTTATAAAACCCCCCAAAAATCATTTTTACATCCAGCTCATTTACATTTATCTTAGCAGGACGTATTAGCTCAAATATGTCACTGGTAAAACCACCTACATTTCTTCTAGATCAGAACTGGCTCCCAGCCACCTGGTGCAAAGCACAGGTTGAGAAGTTCAAACCTATCTCCTTCCCTTCAATTAGAGATACCCTACAGCAATTATTATCTCCTAAAGAACAAGAGAAATCTGCCCTGCAGTTTTTTCCTCCAACTATTACTACTCAAAAAGTGAAAGATTCTGCTGAGTGAATGAAACAAAACTAAGGGCATTGGTAAAAATCTGTACTCAAACAGTTACTCATGTATAAGCACTGCAGATAAACAGCTGACATTATAATGCAACAACTGATTCACATGACTCCATGCTTCACGGCTACATTTTAAGATTTCAAGAGCAATTGGATGTTAAACACAGATTAGTGAAGATGACCATTCACTTCCTCTCCACAACAAAATTCCCATGCAACTCGTTAGAAAAACAAAAATATTTTTCCAAAACTTCAACACCCAGCACAAAGACTGCAGAGAAGATAAATACTTCCACAGTCACCCAGAAGCAAGTCACTGGCAGTAATTGTGGATATTTGACTCCTTGACCTGAGCACACATGAGAAAAGCCAGTAAATCGGCTCAGGCTCACCCTGTTGCTAAATCAAAGGTTCAGGGTTAGCGCTAGAAGGGCAGGGCTAGGGTTCTGCTGCACTCAGGCAAGGAAACTGCAGTGGCTGTCCTGATGTCAGTGAGGACAGACATCAGACAACCCTGCCACTGCCACTACCACAGTGGGGACAGAGGGCCAAGCAACTTGCTTTTAAGATATGATTATGTTCTAGCCCAGAGAAGATGGAGAGACACATATCTCAGCTGTGTACACATCTACCTCTTGCTATAGGAAAAAATAAAAATAATTTCCAAAATATTTTCTGAAAAGACCTCAGTGAATCAGATTAGTAAATTGGTAAATCCACAAGATGCAGACCTTGTTCTTAGGGCTGTAAATGAAGTAATTAGTACAAAAACACCATTACCATGGAACACCGTCATGCCACTGGCTTCACTTCATGGACATTTCAATTGTTAAAGTGAAGAATCAGGTTGTTCAAAGATTTGTCCAGTCTTAGCTTTGGAAAAATCCACATCAATCCACAAAAATCCACAAAATTCTTCATTTTCTTGCTCTCCACATGTAGACTTAGGGAAGAAGAGACTTTACACCTCATGTTCTCTTTTCTTCCTTTCTCTCTCTCACTTTCTTCCAAGCCACCTCCCCCAAAGCAGCACTTACCACAGTGACAAATGAAGCAATAATAAGGTTAGTCATTTAACTCTTTGCATCCTACTTAAAAATCACCCTAATTACTGTGTAATGGGTCCACAGAGGCAGAAGAGTCTGGGTGAAATCTACCCGGAGGGCACCGGTATAGTTCATCTGTCCATTCCCTAATAGCACTCTAAAGTTCACCCTTATAAACATGTCACCTAGTCTATAATTAAGTGACTGGTCATTAGGTAACATATGTGGTACCTGTGGGTCACATATCAGTCAGCTGGTGATGGATCTTTATCCAATAGCTGTGCAGAAGCAGCTCCATAGCTCTCTGTCACCACAGTGTTACTCTCAACGCACAGCACACTCACAGAAGAGTTTGTGTAGGTGGGTTTTTTTAAGCAATAAACTCTGTGTTTGTGAAGGGTGAGAAACTGAGGGGAGGAGGGAGTGGAAGGACTGTCACAGTTCAGTCTTCATTCCAGCAGCATGACAAAAAGCAGAGTTTTTCCTTTATATTCTGCAAGCATACTGGTTCCTAAAGCACTCTTCATACTTTGCTGCCAGGTGAATTTCCCATTCACACGCAATATGAGTCAAGACTGCTAATTACTATACTTTTATAAACTGCAAGAGGACATCTTCTTTCCTGGTCATATTCAAAAAAAAAAAAAAAAAAAGATTAAGTTATGCTTTTTAACTCCCTCAGCTTCCATAGATGTGCAAGGCCGTGATGGACAGAGGGGAAAAGCATAAGCCAAATTTATCCTTGATTTTACCAATAAAACTGAAAGAATCTAGAAAGTACCTCTGAACAAATTCCCAAGTAACTGAATGGACTACACACACAGGCCTATCTGGTCATTCACCAGTGTGGGCACATGTACAGAGAAATACAGCCAGTTTCATTTCAACTCCCTTCCTCCCCTCGCACTGTACAACGTGAAGGCCTTGATCAAAGGAGTTACCAGAACAAGAGCAGGACATTCAACTCAAGTTTTTCCTCAGACTGCACAGAAGTGATGGTTTGCAGCAGGTTTTGTTGCCCCCAGGAGACAGAAAATGGCAGGTCTCATGAAGCCTTGAAGTTCAGACTAGAGTCCTAGATACCCTAACACCCATACTTCTTAGAAAATTGTTCAGTTGTTTTACAATTTAGAAGTTCTCTGAACTGGCAAGAGAAAGAAAATTAATTTCCTTGAAGAAGGCCCACAGAGGCAGTGCCATGTAGCAAAACCAAAATTTTGCAACCGATTTTATCTGGGTACAACAGGGCTGTAATCCTCTGCGTGTGTTGCATATACCATTTTCAAGGAATTTACTTTTACCTTCTGCATTCTTGGATGCAATAATGCAGTGAAGAGCTGGACCACACAGATTTCCAGATGGTAAATGAGATTTGAGCTACGCTTTTCTGGATAAGTAAATTACAAAGAAAAGGAAAAAAGAAAAAAAAGATCAAAAAAATCTCATGCTCACAATGTTTAAAGGCTTATAATTGCTAGTTATTATCTCCAAGGAGAGTGCCCAAAGCCATGATATTACAGCCAATAAAACAAGACAAGACCTTGAAATCAGCCCTCTGCCCCCAACTGTTGAAATATGCCTTAACTACCACACATATTAACCTCCCATGATGTCTCTTCTGGCAACACACTTCTGTTTGATGTTCACAGTAAACCACTTGGGCCGCTCACAGTTTTGGTAACACGGGAAAGATAAGATTTGGCAAAAGCATTACATTGGCCTATTAATTCCAAGAACAAACTCCAAGACCAAGAAGAGGCATATGTCCATCAATGTCTAATTTACCCCATTGTATTTAGAGATACAATTAGATGTAACTGTGCGGGGGAAAAAAAAAAATCATTATTTGCAACATGAAGCAAAACAATGCATTTCACTCAAATCATATTGGAGAGACAGCAGAGATGCACAGATTTCCCCCCCCGCCCCCCCCCGAGAATATGACTGCTTTAAAGTCTGCAATCAAGGGAGGGATGAAGTCTAAAGAAATGCATTCTTCTTTTGTATGTTTTGTAGAGAAAATGCCTGCCCCTCTGGCCAGGATGAGAATTTATAGATGGAGACATGCACTCCTTACAAGGCTATCCACCTCTCATGTTCTTACTGGACTTCAGTAACTTTCTTCATAACCAATCCCATCAGTTTCTGCTTTCTTCATGCCAAGAAAACATCATGCTGCTTTTGTTCTCTCACGTTTTGCCTATTTTACCAAATTCTCCAGTTCTTTAGTCAAAGACAAGATGAGCCAAGGAGAGTAATCTCAAACAATATCTACAAACATGATTTGTAACTTTAAAGTAAAGCTCATGAAATATACAGCTTAAAGCTGCTGTCCAAGAAAGCTTGTAGAGATTGTTTCTTCCTGGCCTGTTGTTCTATATTATATCAATACCATAATTTGAAATACTGTTTGCAAACAGCAAAGATGACTCTTAATTTTCAAGCTAACCAGTAAAGAATTCAAACCTTTTTACCTGGGGGTCTTTTACTCTACAAGGCACCTCTGGGTCTAGTACCAATCACCCTGTGATGGATAGGCATCCCATACCAGGGTCATTCGTACCTCCACTGCTTATTGAACTGCAACACCTCATCCTCATTGAATACTGACGGCTGATCTATATGATTCAGGTCCAATCAGAACAGTGATTTTTCACTGTTAAAGGCTCTTCCATCTGACATGTTTGCACTGAGACTATAAAGGATCAAAATGGAGCACAGGAAAATAAGAGGATTAGCTGACTATATCTGTGTGTTTGCACCACAACTCCCTGCACCATATAAAATGATAAAGTGGCCCCTGGCTAAGGAAAAAAAAAAAGGGGGGGGGGGGGGGGGAGATAGAGAGAGGGAAAAAAGAAAAAAAAGCTTGTAATGCAGAGTCAGTGTTGCTTATTCAAGAGTAATATGACATTATTCGAACACGTAATTGAAACATATAATTAGGACAATTCTGCTTCAAGTGTTTGATCACTAATTGGCACACACAGGAGCATAGCACAAATTAAACTTACCCTTTGGCATGGCCAAATATAAGAAGTCATGTTTAAGGATGATGTAGAAATGCAGAACAGCAGAGAGGATGGGTACAACTCAGAAGCCAAGTTGTTTGATAGAAAAAGAATAGACTCAGCAAACTCATTTACTGTTAGAGTAGAGCCTGCATTAAGAAAGATGGCTCAGAAACCTGTAAGTGGGGGGAGATATGAGCCTGCTTAAGAGAGGAGAGAAGAAATTTGGGGAAGAGAATCTTAAGTTCTCTTTTTTCTATGTAACTTGGTAGGTGCGTGATACACAATCAAAGGAGTAAGCTAATCTCAACAAATCTTATATCTAAACAGAAAAGAAGAAGATTTCAAAGAAATAAATACATGGATTTGAGATAATTTGCCTTAGGTTTTATCCGTGATTAGATGCATCCATAATAGTGTATTTTCAAAGTCAATAAGAGAAACCATTACTCAGACTGCAATTACTTCCTGTGCCAGTAAGGTGGTCTAATTGCCTTTTTTGGCACTCTCTACTGTATTCCACACAGCACTTGCTCTTCCCATGCAATTGCCATGCCCTGAGAAATATCCCAGCTGAATGAACCAGAATGCTGATCCTAGATCTCCATTTAAACTTAAGCTTGATTTCCTTACATACCTGGGAAAGTGATGTGGTAAGATCTGAGATTTCAGCTGACCAGTAAGAGCTGGCTTTATACTTTCCCTGTGGTTACAGCTGTTCACACTGGTCTACTGCAATGTGAAAAAATTGAGAAACATGAGAGACTAACATAAGGGAAGGCAAACAAAGGACAACATTGTCCTTGTTTAGCAAACATGGCCAGAAAGACATTGGGATTTGACCAGAATAGGACACAGAAGGACTGATTCTTTACTGCTTGCATCCTGTCTTACAACTTCTCTGCAAAGAGGATGCAGTTCATTACTCTATTTACACAAGTATAGGTGACCATACAGAGGCAAGGCAAGATATAATACAGCCTTTAGACATGAAACTTTCGCAGCTCATTCCCCTTTTAACAGTAATTCACTGGGTGGTCTTGAGCCATAAACAAAAGGCATAACTAATACTCTCTTACACAGTAATTCCAGGGTCCAGCCACTCCATAACAGCAACATATTTGCACTTTCTTAGTTGAACAATACTTTTAAAGTATAATACCTTTGGTGTCATTAATGTTTAAGATTATTTTACCTTTGTTTTGCTGCATTTAGTGAGAATTTCTTGTCCTTAAATACTTACAAGGTTCTCAATGACTACCATTCTGTGGAACAGGAATATGTCATTGTTCCCACTTCACAGAACTGAAGAAAATATATACAGGTCCACAGGGTTGCGTGTCTGTCTTTTCATATGTATGAAATCCTCACAGAATGCCTTTTGCAGGTTTGCATCCACATGAAGAGCTGCCAAATCCTTCAAGGACTCATGGTCTTCCAGCGCTTCCCCAAAAGAACTCGAGTTTCATAACAGAAATCTTGTATATCATTTCTGCTTTTTGTCTTAAACATGCACATCTGACACATTAAAGAGCATTTTGATAGGATTTTTTTCCCCTTATTTTTCTGTGGTACCAATCATGGAACCAATCTGAGGGCAGGTGTTTATTTTATTTTTATTATTCTGCTAAGCACAGCATTCTCTACAACCTTCAGGGAAGGGGAATGGGAAAGAACAGCATCAACTTCCAAGAAAATATCAAAAGCTAATAACCATCCTTCTGAATTTTAATCCATAGCCAATCCCAAAATAGCTCACTTCATACACTCTTTGCTCTTTTGATGAGGAGAAAAGGAAGTGCTTAATTCCAGAATCATCTTAAAAGGGGGAACATATTAATAATTGTGAATTAACACTGATTCTTAAAGATTATAGTTTTCTTCTTAAAATGGTAGTCAAAAGTTGAAATTTTTACAGGAATTCAGGATTAAAACACAAATAGTATTTCTCATGTGAATGCATATTTTATAGAAGTTTCCTTTTTAGCCTGCACTGTAGACTCAAATCATTGGCAAAACAAGTTTCTAGAACAGACCTGTAAAAAAGCCCTTCACATTAATGGGCTGATTTTAGGATCATGGCCACAGGGTGGTACCGTGAACGGGTAGCTACATTTGCTGTTCATGGTGCGTGCAGCTGGTCATCGCATGCTCAGAGCCAAGAAGTCAAGTGCATTTGGGCACAGTCATTTGGTGCCTGATGTCGACACTCCTAGGCACCTTAACCTACTCCAATATCTTGGCTAAGTGGCCATGCAACCCTTCCAACATACCCATGCAAAGCAAAGAGGTTGGCTTACAAATGCCTTCAGCACCTTGACATGCATCCTGTTTTCTAATTTGTCTTTTTAGTCCTCCAGCTGTATTAATTTTACTATGGGTGAGTATATTTATGCAGCAGAAATTACCAAGTAATAAAGATCACTACAACACTTCCAAATTTTTGGAAGTCCATTGGCACAGAATCTAAAAGAAGCACAGTATAGGACTAAAATAGAAACTCCAATACAGAATTACTTAATTTTGACAGGAAAGGCTAACATACTTTTCAATAATGTTACTGCTTTCAAAACTGCCAAAGGATTTGTAGGCTCTACATACCTGAGTTTAAGTAAATTACAGACAGCTACTCTGCCAATCTACTGTTACTTTCTGATTCTTTATATAGGCTTATTATAATTGGTTGAAAAATAAATTCACATTAGAGTTTCACTGAGATAAAAGTTTGAGATTTATTGTACTGCTTTACCTTCCAATTTCGATTTTCTATAACATTTATTTTATATTACTATCACCTTTCACAGGCAAAGATGCTGAGAAACATCTAGAGTGTAGTTTGGCACAGGTTACAGTCATTATCCAAACAGACTAACAGCTTTGACATCACAGCTATATGTAATTACAAAATAATGTTTATGTCTTCCGCAAAGAAACTGAAGCAAGCTGTATCAGAATGGTCCTTAGAAAAATATGTATGGAGAAGAAATAGCATATCACTATCCAAATAGTTAAGACTACTGCATAGTAGCATTCTTGTATGTACAAATAAATGAGAGCGCACAGTCCCTGACAAAACCAGATTGTTCTCAAAACAGAAAAAGTAGATAGTTACGGGGGGGTGGGGGGGGGGGGGGGGGTGTAAAATAAAATCTAGGTTTCAATTTTGTTCTAAATGGATTTTTATGCTAACTGTACAAGATCTCTTGTGACCCCAAGCAACAAGAATAGTCTTGTCTTCAGTCTCCTCAAAGTCTCCTCAAAGAGACAAATTGCACTAGTCCAGTATGTAACACTAGCCTGATGAATTAGCTTTTTCTTCACTAAGAAACTCTTTCTATGTAAATGTGAATAATCCCTGCACAGATGAGAGAAAGAGGGTGACCCTTCCTACCACCAAGACACATTATTATACTCGGATTAAAAAAGTACAAATAGTTCTATTTCATATATAAAATATGCATAAAATTAGGTCAGAGAAGTTTATTTATTAGTGATCTAAGAACTCGAGAATACCTTGAATCCAACATAAAGGTGGAACAGGCAACTGACAACAAGGCCTGGAGGGGGACCCTCGGCAACCTCACCAGTGGGCAGATGTGGTCTGCAGTCCCTACGGCCAACATAACCTCCTCCTTGCAAGTCCAGGAGACCCCTATCCTATCACCATGAAACCATTTAAGGAAAACAAACAAAATCCCCACACAAATACCTATCAAAAAAGATTGCTGGGGTTGTGGTGGAACATCACTTTTTTGCCACTAAGAGATGGTTAGAATTTGAGCAATCTGATAGAGACTTTAAGAAACCACACAATCCATTTAACATGAGCTTCACCTTATTTAATCTGCTGTCACAAACCCATCACATATTTCCAGAGAAGCCTATGAGGTCAGGATATTATAGCCAGTTGACCAGAAGCAGGAAAATAACTTCTGTCACAATACTAGCAGCTCCCCATGCCCTGTTCCTTCCCTAGCGTGTTTTCCTTCTGAGTCGAAGTGGAGCTCAGAGAGAGAGAAGCAATGGACTCTACAACATCTCTGTGAGAACAGGTGCTGGTTTAGGTCAGTATAAATACTGACTTAATTTTGAATAATTTGTGTAACTATCTAAAACTGAATACTTGCTGCAGGAGTTCTGCTTTTGCTTCATTTGAGTTTCCTGCAACTGAAAGTTGGGTGAGCTTAGAAATGGCCAAATGCCATTCCTGAAGTTAGACTTGAACTGAACTAAAGCTCTCTGCAGTGGCGTCTGTTGTACCCATGTGGTTTTGGAACTGGTGTCAACTGTGTGCGCAGTTTAATAGACTATTAAGTTGTTGCTGCTTTTTGTGAGCAATTTGCAAATGCTGTTGAGTCACCTATGCAGCAGTGAGATTCACATTAAAGCCATTATTTGACCTGCAGCTTAACACACTTAGTCACATTGTTATAAAAAGAAGAGCACTTTGATAGAGAAAGGGTCAAGATGTCAAAGGCAAGCTCCTGTTACGTAACCATTATCAACATGCTCCCAAGTAGAGATATCTCTTTCAGCGCAACACAAAGCATCTTCCAGGAGCTCATGCACATGTGTGTTACTGTCAGGCAGAAAGGATAGAGAAGGAAGAACAAGAGACACTTCTGTGGACCAGCAGCAACAACATCACATGATGAACATCAGGTGGAACTTGGACAAATACTACTTTGACTCAAAATAATTTTTGAGAAAGAGATATGAAGGATCATCTATGAGACTCTTCTTATTAATGTTGCAATATGGATATGCCACTGCCACCTGCTATCATAGGTAATAGCACACTATCTGATTTGCTCACATTGCACTGTCTACTGAATGACTATTTATTGCTCCAGTTACAATTATAACTAGCAGGTGAGCCCTGTAGCTCTAAACAGTTTAGAGATGTCAGTAAAGATGTCAGTAAATACTTTAAGTGCTTTAAGATGACCCTAAAACAGTTAAGCTGAAATAATCTCCTGAAGTGTTTAAGTGGCTTAGGTCACCAATAAGCTGCTCTTGTGAGTTAATCAGCAAGGCTACCTAATTAGGACAACAAGCTATTCACCAGCACATCCCAATGAAGAAAGCCAATTACACTCTTAAAAGCTACATACTTCTGTAATCCCATGGTGGAAGTCAAACCATTTGTTTAAGCATTCACCAAATAAAATACACACAAACCAACCTACACAAATTTGGTGTAGCTTGTGTTTTAACTGTTATTTATTTCTACATTTTACACACAAGTATTGATCTTATATTTTGTGTGTTAGTTACATGACTTCATCAGTTATATTTTGCAGAACACAGCACAGTCTACACCACCACACTGGCCAGTTTAACTGCTGAGGAATGCCCAGCCTGATTTGTTTCCTTTAATGAGAAATAACCAGCAAAAGATTTTTCAACAATTTCTCAAAATTTCCAAACTTGGAGAGAGAGAAGAATAGAGGAAAGAACAGCTGAAGCAGTTGAGCTAGAAATTTTTCTAAAGCTTCTCTCTTTACATATCAAAAAATACCTTATAAAGCATACATTTCAAATTACTTGCTCTTCTACTATAACAAACAGTGGTCTCTAGAGTTATTACTGACACCACAGGAGTCCTATTAAGTATATATTGTTCAAATGTAATTGGAATTTCACTTTCTAATTCAGACTGATGTTCATATTTATTTTGTGTTATTTGTTCAGAGCCAGATTACAAGAAAAATCAAGCCAATAGATCACAATTCAGCTCCTATTTACTCAAAATCTTGCAAAACCAAACAGCCTCTATTATCATCATTTTATAATAAATTGTTTGAGCAAGAATTCATATACATATGACGCATAGTCATATGTAATGTCACAAGATTGCACAAGCAAATCAACAGGCTTCATATTTAGTTGTGTCAAACTATTTAAAAGCTGTTTCTAAGCTTTCAGGTTGAGCTGCACATGTGATTTGGGAATCAGACCGCACATCTAATATAGAAGTCTGGTCCTAATTTTCTATTACAAATTGCCAGTATACTGCAAGTAAATTCATAACTATTGGAAGATGATTCATTATGAAAATGTTAGAATAGTTTCAATGTGTTAACTAGTATGCTAAGGTCACTTGTCCTCAAAGCACCATTCAGGGACAAAAAAAAAAAGTATCTAAACTATGTCATCTTTCAATTCTTCACGCAGCTCATCTGAATAGGGACAGGCCAAAATTTTAGGCAAACGACAAAATACATGATTCAGGCAGGGTTGGCAGAACTAGCCTTGCTGACCCAGAGCACAAGGAATTCACCAGCCTCATGACAAATATGCAAGTACAGATTTAATAGAAGGGAACCAGCCATTTGTTGAGCCTTCTGAGTTTATCACACATACAGACTCTGTCAATGGATGCACAAGCATTTTCTGGTTTTCTTCTGCTTTTACAGTCTCCTTTCTCCTAATTGGAGAATTATAATTAACAACCTTAAAACCAGCTTGGGTTGCCAAGTGTCTCACCTGGCCTGACTGTAAGTCTGGGACAGAAAAGATTTAACGTGAAAAAATTCAGGTTGGGAATGACCTTCTGCACTGATTGACTTTAGTGGAATGTAAATGATGGGCAGTAAATCAGGCAATGTGCACGCCACTCAGTGAATCATACCATTCCCTTCAATCCCATTTAGAGGGAGAGACATAAATCCTCCCAGTTCAAGCCAGGCCATGAGCAGTCCTTTATATTTCCAATTAAAGATGTACTGTCCTTTGCCCAGCATTCAGTTGGGACACCGTACATTAATATGGTAATCAGCAACCCAGCAGGGGGCCATGGGGGCCTCATTGTCTCTGCCACATTCATCCCCAGGCTTCCTCCCAGCTGGACGGAGGAGGGTTCAGTGTGACAGGCAAATCCCAAGAGACGACAGAGAACCCCTTCATTAGAACTGATTTTAATGCCACACTGCCAGTAGGAAACATGTTTTGATTATCAGGGCTTTCACACAGATCCTCAGGGGCTGAAGGCCAGATACAGATGCTTTCCAGCACTATACAATCAAGCGCACAGTCCGAACGCAGCCTCGTGGCTTGAATACTTATCAATCATAGAATCATAGAATCATAGAATCATTTAGGTTGGAAAAGAACTTCAAGATCATTGAGTCCAACCATCAACCATGCCCCCTAAACCATATCCTGAAGTACCCTGTCCACTCGCTTTTTGAATACCTCCAGGGATGGTGACTCAACCACTTCCCTGGGCAGCCCATTCCAATGTCTGACAACCCTCTCAGTAAAGGAATTTTTCCTCATATCTAACCTAAATCTCCCTTGCCTCAACTTGAGGCCATTTCCTCTTGTCCTATCTCCAGCCACCTGACAGAAGAGACCAACACCCACCTCACTACAACCCCCCTTCAGGTAGTTGTAGGGAGCGATAAGGTCTCCCCTCAGCCTCCTTTTCTCCAGACTCAACAGCCCCAGCTCCCTCAGCCGCTCCTCATAAGACTCGTGCTCCAGGCCCCTCACCAGCTTGGTTGCCCTCCTCTGAACACGCTCCAGCACCTCCACGTCTTTCCTGTAGTGAGGGGCCCAAAACTGAACACAGGACTCGAGGTGCGGCCTCACCAGTGCCCAGTACAGGGGAACAACCACCTCCCTGCTCCTGCTGGCCACACTATTTCTGATGCAGGCCAGGATGCCGTTGGCCTTCTTGGCCACCTGGGCACGCTGCTGGCTCATATTCAGCCGGCTGCCAACCAGCACCCCCAGGTCTTTCTCTGCCGGGCAGCTTTCCAGCCACTCTTCCCCAAGCCCGTAGCGCTGCATGGGGTTGCCGTGACCCAGGTGCAGGACCCGGCACTTGGCCTTGTTGAACCTCACACGATTGGCCTCAGCCCACCGATCCAGCCTGTCCGGATCTCTCTGTAGGGCCTCCCTACCCTCAAGCAGATCGACCCTGCCTCCCAACTTGGTGTCGTCTGCAAACTTGCTGAGGGTGCCCTCGATCCCCTCGTCCAAATCATCGATAAAGATATTAAACAGAATGGGGCCTAACACCGAGCCCTGAGGAACACCACTTGTGACCCGCCGCCAACTGGATTTCACCCCATTCACCACAACCCTCTGGGCCCGGCCAGCCAGCCCGTTTTTCACCCAGTGAAGGGTGCACTTATCCAGCTTCTCAAGGAGTATGCCATGAGAGACAGTGTCAAAGGCCTTGCTGAAGTCGAGGTAGACAACATCCACAGCCTTTCCCTCATCCACTAGGTGGGTCACCTGGTCACAGAAGGAGATCAGGCTGGTCCAGCAGGACCTGCCTTTCGTAAACCCATGCTGACTGGGCCTGATCCCCTGCTTGTCCTGGACTTGCCATCTGAGCGCTCTCAAGACAAACCGCTCCATAATCTTCCCCGGAACCGAGGTCAGGCTGACAGGCCTGTAGTTCCCCGGATCCTCCCTCCGACCCTTCTTGTAAATGGGCGTCACGCTGGCAAGCCTCCAGTCCTCTGGGACCTCCCCTGTTGACCAGGATCGCTGATAGATGACAGAGAGTGGCTTGGCAAGGACCTCTGCCAGTTCCCTCAGTACTCTTGGATGGATCCCATCAGGTCCCATAGATTTGTGAGTGTCCAGATGGCATAGCAGGTCCCTAACTAATTCCTCCTGGATTAAGGGGAGTATGTTCTGCTCTTCATCCTTACCTTCCAGCCCAAGGGGTGGAGTACCCTGAGGATGACTGGACTCACTATTAAAGACATCATAACATTACCCCACAAGTGCTGTAACTGTGAGGTTCTTTCTTATGGGGACAGCTTCACTCCTCGTCTGTGAAATCATGGGAGGTTACAGCAGAGAGCAACTGATGGCCACATGGCTGAGAAGCATTAAGGGATATCCAGCCCTGCAGCTACCACCAGCATTTCTCTGGGCCCACTGGTGAAGACAATGTTAGGTAGGGCCTGGAGAGGGCTGCCTCTGTGCAAGAGTCTGGCAGCAATGGCCAACCCTTCTCCTGAGTGCTCTATGTCCCTCGTTATGCTGCCATGTGATAACGTAACCCAGCATGGCAGGGAAGGAGCCAGGGAGGTGCAGGTGGTGGCCACTTACTGCACTGGTGTTTGAGAGCACCTGAGTGAAGATGAGTTTCAGCACGTGACTAAAAGTCAGTAAATCTCTTCAGACCTCCACAGGCAACTGCAGGGAAAGTGATTAATGAGACAGACTCAAGTTAACAGACTTGGGATTTTAGGTAATGGAAATGAGGGCTGGATGGGCATGACAAATCCAATCACTTTGTACAACAGTAAGGACAGCTTGCCTAAAAATATGAGCTGGGGAACTGATTTTCATTGTCGTCTTCACTGTTTTGGCATCAAGCTGTTTGGGGAATGATTGACCTCATCCACCCAAACATAGGTGAGTGAACTTTAGGCCTTTAAGTAGAAGCTGCCAGTTCTAATTCACAACTGAAAACCTCCAACTTCTTAGCAAAATTTCTTCTACAAGCATCATGTTTAAGCCACCTTATCACTCTGATGCAACCCCTTTTGCCCAGAGCTTTTGTAAAGAGTAGATGGAAAGAGTGTAAATAGGCCCTAAGATTAGGGGTTAATGTAGTTGGGAGCTGACCTTGTACTCGAGCCCCTCCAAGCTACACTGCATGCAGTTCAGCCACAGCTCCAGAGGTAGTCCCAGGGCTTTTAAGACCTGACTATGTCAACAATGGGCAAAATGTAGGTACCTGGCAGTACCTCCCCTTGTGGCTCAGATTAGGATTGCTAACTTCGTACTTAAACAATGGGACTAGATTAAATGGATGCCAGTTGCTTCTCTAGAAAGAGGATTATAGTACTGCTGGGAGCAGGGGGGGTGGGGTTAGCCTTGAATTCCAATGTTGCAGACCAGCAAACACTGGGTGTTTTTAAAAATGTGAGGTTTTTACCTGCAGAAAGCAGGTAAAACCTGTTTTACCTGTAGAAGGGTGCCTTATAATCAGATTTCTTTTGGGGGGCTTGACTTCAGGGAGGGATTTATCTTCTTCCCTAAAAAGATGGAGAAAGACATTCTGGATCCAAAAGCGCCTCCTCCCACACTGGCTACCTTACCCCACCCTGCTCTCTTCAGCACTCCATAGCTATTTTTAACATCTCATTTCCTCACATTATGGCAATTTACATACTTAAACACATCACATTAGTGTCCAAAATATAAACAAAGTGAGATAATGCACTGTAAAGAGAGTATTAAAAAGCCCTGCAGATACACACACAGGAGCTTTTGGAAATCAGGCAGTTCTTTGAAGCAAAGCAGTTGTCCTGTATCAGTAATAGGAGGATTTCTCAGAAACACTTTACAATAAAGCAGACTTAATGAGAGCTGAGCAGTGGTGTAATTCCTGTGGAATTGCATATTGAAAGCTACATTCATACCCAAGGAGCCCATCAGGACCAGTATTGTTAGCATGAATGCTGAAGGAATTGCAAAATGAATTGCCATTTCGTTATCAAGTGCTTCCGATTGGCTCTATCCTGCCATCTGTGTCATTTGGAGGATGTGAAGTAGCACAGGTCCAAACTTGGGCATCTGAAAGGTGGGTCAAGGGGAAATTTTATGCTGCAGCATCCTCTGCTTCTTCACTGAAGAAGTTCAGTGCATCTGCCTTCCCATTACCATATCAGGAAGAAGGGCCAAAATGGAGAGCAGTTTGTCAGGGACTGGGTAAGGCAACTCTTTTCCCGTTAGGTGAGGGGGGAACACCATTTATTGATCAGCCATGCAAAACCTGATGATAGATCATAGCAAAACACTGCTTAGAAACAAGAGGCTGCAAATTATCTGGCTCTTTTAAAGCTCCCGCAGCCTTCTCTATTTCTTCATGATGCTACCGTAAATGTTATAACATTTAAAAAACTTTAAAAGTCCTCCAGAAAAAACAAATATGCAGGTCATGTCTCATTTAGCTCTACAGAGAAGGAACAGATTTCAAAACTGTTTGAGTGATCTAGAAGCTTAAATCACTTTTCCACAACATCCAAATCACGTAGAATGTCATTTGCCGGTGTTTAAAATCCAGTCAGGGTTAGCTCATCTACGTGCTTTTGAATTGAATAGATAGATACACAAAACAATTTTTTAGAAGTTTTTTTTAATTGTCATTTGTTAACTTCTATTAGAATAGCAATTGATAAAAAAATCTTAAGTGAAAAATGTCTTTGTTTCATCACCTTGTTCTATAATTGAAGTACCAACGCTCCAGTGAGTTGGATTTGGTATCTCTGTATGAATTCCTATTTCTATCTTTATTTACAATTCTCTTTCAGCCTTCAAGATAAAAAAATTACTGTATTGTTCATCTCCTTATGTTTGTATTGCCCCATTGGGATGCTTTATGAGCAGAAAAGTATATTTTGACTCTTGGCATAGCCCTTACACCACTAATAATCTACAGAGCTACAGAGCACTACATGTTCTCAAAACCCAAGAGACATACCAAGACTGATCCATATATACATGCTAGAGCAAACCACAATACCTTTCATTTCCACTTCTTTTCAAGTTCTTCTGACCTGACATCTCCCAACCTGTATGTCTGTTACGTGGTTCATACACGAGAAGAGCAGGAACAGCTGCGTGCTGCTACAGGGGAAACATCCCTCCTAGCCAGGCATCTGTAAGCGCAGAGCACGGGTCTCCACCACGCACAGCACCAAGCTGCTCCCTGCCCCGGGGGGCCCCAACCACAGCTGGATGCCAGATAGCAGATACACTGAATCGCTGCTGCTGACACACAGTGTCCAATAGCATGGGGGAGACAGTGATGCTTCCTTTCAAAGGCACAACATCCAGCTGCTAGGGACTGAACTGAACTCACAACGAATGCCAAAGTTTAGTAACGCCCCAATCACCTTCCATTAGTGATCTGTACGTTGATTGGTGTTGCAAGTTTGCAATATGCCATGCTTTATGTTGTAGCATGTTCCACTTAACAATTTCATAGCTCCGTAATGGTCACGGCAAGGATACACTTAGCCATTTTCATTTGAGATAAACTGAGGCTCAGAGATAAAACTTTGTTCCAGGTTGCACAGCAAACAGTGGCAAAGGCAAGACAAAGACATAATAGCCACAACAATTAACAGGCTGGAGCCAAACACCACAAACTGGAATGAATGAAAAATGGACATGTCCTCACAGACGTGCATCCAGGTTGTACTTCTGCCATGTTCAAAGCCACCACTTGGCTCTATTCCCCTGCAATTTCTTTGTGGCTCGATGCAGACGTAGGATCCATACCAAACCGATGTATGTCAGATGATGACAAATGCCATGCAAATGCTGCATATGTTACAAATGTTACAATGGGTGCTTGTGGGTCCATTCTATGACAGTCAAGTTATATGACAGAGCAGAAGAAACAATTTTTTAAAAAATTAAATTTTTAAAATTTACAGTACTATAAAAAATGAATGACTTTAAATATTTCCAGATCTACCAGAAGAATTATTCAAACTAAGTTTATAGGTCTGACTTTCTCATACATCACTCTAAATCAGAAGGGATTTCACTAGACCTGATCGTAAATAATTTATGATCTAATGGGAAATGCTCTTCACGTACCAAAAGCTTAAGAATAGTTCCCTCTCCAGAATCAAGGTCCCAATTCAGCAAAGCATGCACTTAATGTTACAACTGCTCAACTGAAGTATCATGTATTAAAGAAAAAAAATTAGTCACCTTTAGAAAGGCTTGGTTCTAGTTCCAGCGATGGCAATAAATAAAGCTTCCTCTAGCACAGGCATTACTCCCGGAACCGTTCCTACATCCACAATCATGTTGCCAGTAATACACATGAGAAGATGTCCATCTTCCTTTCAGCTTTATCACAATGGAGAACAACTTGATCCTGCAACACTGGCTCCCAAGAGCGCTTGTACAGGCTTCAGTGAAATGAGAGAAATGAGAGACCAATGAACGTTTTTAGAATGAAGCTCAGACTTAACAGAAAGATATTTGCTTGATAATTTGAGACAGATATCTATTTCCTTTCAAGCAATTTTTCCCTCTTAGCAAGTAATTGAGCACCATCTCTAGTTCCTATCCAGAGGGAGGAAGAGATTAATCCTTGTATTTAAACTGCTAATCCTTTTAGCACAGTGTCTCTCCCTGCAAAATTGGTTGGACTGTACTTTTCTGGGTCCCATAAAAATGGCAATGACTGAACAGTAAGGGGCAGTTGAGAAAAAGCCTGACTGCTTCCCCTTTTCTGTCCTTTGAAATAAGAGAGGGAGACAGGCATCTTAGAAATTCTGCATTTCAAAGTTATCTTTTTTTCCTTTTGTTGGGGGGTGGCAAAATCAGACTATTTAAAGAATCATCTGATGATATTTTAAAAGGCTTTGGTTACACTGCCTAAGGGAGTTGAATAAAACAAAGGTAATTCAAAGATAGTGCACAGGTTTGTGATCTGTCTCAGCTTGGTTGCTCTTGCCCTTAATTGCATGCATCCTTCTTGTAGGGATTTCAAAGGAAACTTCAGCACCTGAAATACTGATCCCTGCCCCGGCATTGGGAGCAAGTTCTAAACCACAATTTATGCACATACAGCTCAAATGAGTCAACAGGACCAGTCTTAGGTGCAAGTCACAGGTCACATGCATTTGGGCACTCCCTAAAGTAGCCCATGGTAGCACATGCCACTAGGTTTTATTCCATATTTCTCCTTATAAACAGTATACACATAAAATGCATGAAAGAAACCAGGAGACACATGTACAACCTGGTGCCCAAGCCACAAGGATCTCTAGTCTCTTTGCTGTGTCCCATTCCCATTT
The DNA here is from genome assembly GCF_000737465.1 of Haliaeetus leucocephalus. Lineage (NCBI taxonomy): Eukaryota > Metazoa > Chordata > Aves > Accipitriformes > Accipitridae > Haliaeetus > Haliaeetus leucocephalus. Next base: position 3,327,504 of record NW_010973369.1, on the reverse strand, counting down.
GCTGTTGAATGCTGATTAGCATAGGATTTGTCTCATCTAACTTAGACAAACAAAAACATCTACATGCAGGTGCATCATCGAGTTTCCCTTCATGATCAGTGGGGAAAAATGGTGTTTCCAGAACACAGTTATTTCCTTCTAAAGGGGACAGGTAATAATAAATCCCATTCCAGGAGTGCCTGTTTCACAGTGCTTCACCTTGACTGTCCATGGGGGTCAGACAAGAGCTCCAAGGTGTAGTCTGTACATTCAGATGAATCCCACCCCTGCAGACTTGGGCTGGGCCTCACGAGAACAATTAGAAAATTCCTGTTCATCTCAGTAGGCACCAAAACAGGCATCTAACCTGCATCTAACCTACCCAGTAACTTTGGGTTCTGTTTTTTTATTGGTTTGAGGGGGTTTGTTGTTGCTGTTCTTTTGGGGTTTGTTTTTGTTGGTTTCTTTTAACTGCTTTTAGCAGTTTAATGATTTCCTCCAGTCAGCATCAAAAGACAGTTGAGAGCCAGGAGTCTAGTTCAGTGCTCCAGGCTTGGGAGGTTCTGCGGCAGGTTGACTTTTAAAAATGTTAGAGCTCCCATATCACTTCAATACTTCTGAAGAACAGAACCTGCTATGTTTTGCTTTTCTACAATTTAATACTACTGTCAACTCTTACCTCTTCAGATATTAAGATGACTTATTCAAGCACAGTAAGTGTTACATATTAGCACTGAGACAAAAGCTATACTATTTTTATTCCTGTTTGGAGTAACTTTGGGAAATACAACATTTTCACTTATATAATGCATAGTTTGAATTCAGATAAATGAGGTAGAACATTATGCCTGTTTTGCATGAAAAAAAAAATCACTTTTTAGAGCAAGAGAAAACTGATGTTGGCAAAACAATAAGATAAATCCAGCTTTGAATTGAGCAGGCACATTTCTACAGCTATTCAGTACATGTGCATGGGCCAGAGATTTAGACACAGGCCCAGTTATAAGTGAGTGCCAAACTTGGGCTTAGTCTCAAATACGTATAATGATCAGATACAGCCAGCTGCAAGCTGTATGCTGTCTGGGCTCCAAGCTGACTAGATGCAAACCAGTCCTGCTCTGAAGCAGGGACAGGGAGGATTTTGCTGGGGTGCAGCCTCTCTAACATACCTGAATGGGTTTCGAGACAATACTGGATTCTGACCAGCCATCTCACATAGCAACCGACAGTGAAGACACGAAGACACATACAATAATAACTGAATTTTCCTTCTGGGGCAATGGAGCTTGCATCTTCCTGCTATTTATTTTCACTACCATAAGTGGAATTTCCTTGTTTATCTAGGCTGAGAGGTCTGTTGTGGATAATTAGGAACTGATCCTGCAATGTACGTACTCTGTACTTGAGTCTTAAGAGTCAGTGCTGAGAAAAACTTCTGAATTCAAAAAGTTTTTAGCAAACATCATTATGCACACAGATATTAAGACTAAATCTAGCGATTAGCAGCGTAAGCTATATTCTGTGTTCTTTATAGTTTAAGAAACCAAATATAATCTATTTTACAGCTATAAAAACATACTTTTTTTTCCTGTATGAATCATCATATTTTTCACTTTTGATTCACCTTTAGCTTCTCTCCAGCCTATATCACTTTGCTGATAAAAATCCTTATTATTTAGGGTTTTCCTCCAGAAACAGGACTGCTTTCCTGCATTTGAAACACGGCCAGAGAACATTCAGCATGGAGACCTTTCAAAAAAGGTGGTTTTTTTCAGCTAGAAGGGTGGAGATGGCTACCTTTGAGAGTTTTCCTGCTTCCTGAAATGCCTTTTCACCCGCAATGTAAATGAGCAATGACCTTCTGTTCTGATCCACAGGTCTGAAGCAGAATGGTGCTGCACATTCTTATAATTTCCGCAGGAACTGGTGTGATGCCAAGTTCATTTCAGCTGCTGAAGAAAACTGCTATACCTCAAGTTCAACAGCCTTAATAGCCTTGAGCCCATAACATAATAGCATTATTCTGTATGTTAGATGGTGCATAAAATGCATTACACCAATATTTAACCTATCATGGAACTGACCAACTCAACGACAATTGTGCCAAACAAAAGGAAGCTCAATTTCGAAATGCCCAATCTTGGCTTTGCTCCAGTTAAAGCACAGCTAAAACAAATATATAAAATTACTGTAAGGTCTCTGTGTATTAAAAAAAAAACAAAACACACAAAAAAACCACCCCAAAACAAAAAACAAAAACAACCCCAAAACAAATGCTAACTGATTGTGATTCCAATGCATTCTACTTTAATATTTAATGAAAAAAAGGTGAAGGTACAATCACAATGTAGTTTCAAAAGAAAAATCAAGAATGTTTCACTTTAAAAAAATTACCAAAAAAATCTTCCTGCTTTTCTTTCAAACTGAGATATCATCAGAATAAAGATAATTTAGCAATTTATTCTGATTTGACAGAACTGAATTCAGATGGAGCTCTACCAAAGTTTGCAACAAGTTTGTATTTTATCTTCAACTTTACAGCATCCTCTGCATCTTTAAACCACTGAAAACCACAGGAGTTACTCCCAACAGTTACAGTTAAGATCAGAATCAAGCCACGAATCTCCATGTTCTGTTCAATCAAAATGCCTCTAATTTTAAAAGCTTGCCAGTTTGCTGTATTGTCTCAATAATTCTTTTGCCTTGTCTGCAGAGTCACAATAAAGCCATAAAGTCCCATTACTCTGATTTTATACAGAGATATCTATATACAGCTGTATTTGTTTCTACAAATACTGAATACTCTGCATGTATGTATTAGGTATCTGCTAGCAATCTTACTTTTTCTTTTTACCTTTTAAGTGCTTATAGTGTATTGTTGTGAAAAAGTATTCCAGCCTCCAAAATGGTCTGATGCTATTTCAAGCGCTGTTTACTCACGTATGCATTTAAAATGGAGACACTGTTCATATACTCACAATGCATTAACAGCGTTAAGGAGATGCATAACTCTGCACAGACAACAGAAATCTAGCATTTTGTTTGTATTAACACCTACTGAATTAACGCAAAATATCTACCAAGTTCCTTCTAAGATGCTTATCTGCGTAACGTCAAGGTACTTTTCCAAACTAAGGAACGTCTATGATTAAGGCTCCTCCAACATGCAGTGATAACTGAACATCAGATGATGTTTGATTAATATATTTGATGAAAGATTTGTCTTTTTGATTGCCACTGTCTAAGAGGCAGAATTGGGAATGCCTTTAAAGGGGTCCCATTTTCAGAATAAGCAATTTCATTACTTCCTGCAATGCAGACTGTGTAAAATCATTTCTGGGCACATAAAAGTTAATGCTGTCAAAAATCTTTCCTGGACATCTCATATTTATAATACCTCAGAATTGGACAATACAATCACACAGAAAACACAAACTGGTCACGAATCTTTCACTGGGAAATGACTCAGATGGAAAGCAGCAAGTAATATCTGGGATATTATTGAAAGCAGTCCTTGCCCACTTCTAAGTACCACCTTCAACATCATTCTCAAAAAAAAAAAAAAATCTGTTTGCCTTTCCTCCTTTTTTGGGTGACTCTGGCACCGAAAGCTGAATTGGCAGGTTCAAGCATAACCTCCTTGACAGTATATATCAGTCTGTGATACATTCAAATCTCCAAGTCCAGAAAAAAAAACCATGTTGATATGGCCAGAATTTAAACTATGAATATTTGAAGTAGCTCCAGCTCAGCTTTCATATGGATCAGAGGGCTTCAGCTCTCTGATCCAGAAAAAAGAAAGAAGGGACAAAAAAAAAAAAAAAAATCCAGGTATTATTGAAAACACCACTCTTTTCTTGAAAAAGTTGGGTCTTGTCCCCCCTTACACTAATCAATATTTAATAAGTAATATGTTTGTTTATTTCATTACTGATGATAAACAGATCAATAAAAGGTTATTGCATGATAACTTCCCATTGATATTGTAATCCTGTTTAGTTAATAAGCACTGCTTCTTTGTGGACCACTGTTTCCACTGCAGACAATATTGCAAAAGAGATAGCAAAGCATAAGTTGATGCAAGGAAAAACACATTCCCCCCCCGCCCCCCCCAAGAAATCAGAAAAGCCTGGATATTAATATGAAGTGATGATTTCAACCATTTTCAAAAGTGTACTTTCATTCAAATACTGTTCTTCCTATTGCTGCAAAATGTGCTCAAAAAACATGAGAAATGCTTATAATATTTACAAGTTGTCATTGCAGTAAAATATTAATTATTTTCCTCCTTGCAGAACAACAGCATATTCCTGTTTCCACAGAAATATGCAATGGGTTTATTAGAGCAATTGGATGTGTACCATACAAGCTTTTTCAGCATGCACATTGCACCCAACACTAACAAGGACTAATGCCAATACAATTTGTACTATGGTAATCTATTAGATTCAGACAGACTTGCTCGAGCCTGAGGGGCTGAAACAGAGCAGCTACACTGGGAAAGCTTTGCACAACCCAGACCTGAAATGGAGAGGAAAAGCGACGACACCATCCAGCACTATGCTAAGCTATACTAGCAGAGAGCTTTGCTCACCCCGCATGACATCCCACACAACTGGGGATAGCGGATCACAGCATCTCCCCCTCACTGTCATACAGACAGTGCATCAGAGCCTCCTCACTCTCCTGGTGCTGAATTGGCTCCTTTCAGCCTCCAGTTCCTCTTAACTTACTTGACCAGAGCTTGAGCAATATTGCTGCCACTTTCAAATTATCTGAAGTTCAGAATAACTGCTGGGTAGAAACACAATTCACCATTTCATAAGTTCTACAGTTTCAATGTCTCCTTACCTAATCCTTTGCGCTTCTGCAGCTTCATAAAAGTGCTGAGAAAGCAAATATTTCAGTCGCAGATGGCCTCAGGCAAGCCTAGGTTGGTTGAGGTCAGCCAAATTTGGCAGCTGCGTTTTGCCAACCCTGCCTTCCTGCTCAGAGGCAAATAAGCAGCAGCTTGCTCCTTTACTGGCCTCCTCCCAGGCCACGTTCCCACAGAAGGAACTGAAGGTCTCCTTTCCATCGCAGCCACTCCTCAACTCAACTGAGGTTTCCTGTTGTAGCTCTTCCCCAAGGCTTGACATTGCCTCAGGTGTTGAAGACAGCGTTGATTAATTTTCCAGAAGCTTTTGGACTCTTTCTTAGTTCACATTGGCTTATGGACTCCATCAGGCAAACTTTCAGTGCCAATTCTCCCAACCCCCTCAGATAAAAACATCTGATGCCCAACTTCTGGGGACTAAGGAAGAAGCAACACAAACTCAGTATGCTCTCTGTCTGGGACAACAGTAAACGTGCATGCTCTCTATGTCTTTTAACATCAAAGAAGAACAGACTGGGGCTCTTTCCAACACTTTCAAATGCTTCACAGGCCAGCACTTGCTTTTATTGTTATTCTTATGCTTCTGAAATAAACAGCATGGAAGAAAACAATGCTAATTGACAACAGCTTACAATATGACAGCCAAATAAATGAAGCTTGAGATCAGTCAGAGTGGAAAGGTTTTAATTATCCACACTTCCAAATCTAAGAACAAGGCTAGGAGTAAGTATACCATGGGCCTATCTGCTAATCCCATAGCTTCTCTCCCAGCACCCCAAAGATGCCAAGTTAATTATCATTAATAATTATTAACATCCTCCCAGCCTTTACAGTTAGCACTGCAATGTTAGAAACTAAAGAAATTAACTTAAGATAGACTGTCTGCCTTATTTGAATGAGACAGCCTCAATTTTGCAGGTTTGGGCTTTCTAATAACTGAATTTTTTGTCACTCTTTGCCTGTTGTTTTCATTAGCTTATACTAATGGAAGTTAAAATACACTCAAGCCTACAACATTCATTTTACAAGTCTTCATAAGTAAGGCTTGGGTGTGTAACCTGCAATTAGACTAGAAAACACACTGTAAGGTGAGTTTATTAGCATTCATAAAGAGGAAGTCACAATGATCTGAGAGCTTTTTTCCCCTGTAACTTTGAGAAGTGAGAATTTACCAAAAATAGTGCAAGGTATGGAAAGAGTTGGAAAGAACATGAAAAGAGAAAGGAAAAGGGAATAACAGGAACACATAAATATTTTAAATACCTATTCATATACCATGCACTCCACAGAACTAACACATATTACAACAGGTTTGCAAAACTAATGTCATGAGGAAAAGGTTTCCGACTGTAATGACATCTCACCATGCTTCCTTTTATCCCAGAGGGAACATGCTCAAGTAGTAGAGAGTTTATAAAGGCCATGAATGAGCACAAATACAATTCAGTGACCTCCAGTGTCCTTGTCACCCACATGTGATATTTATGCATGTGAAGCTAATCTGAAGCCTCTCTCAAGCTCCCATTCATCATTAGCCTATCAGATGCTATCTCGACCATATATCTCTACCTGGATGCTTGCTAATCTTTGACTATTAAACAGGGATAAAACACAAGTTTTATACTGGGGGCCTGTCACTCAACTTTTTGGATCTACTTTGTGGCCAGCTCCTTTTGTAAGAGAGATGAATATAACCTTCATCTAGGACTTGTCCTGTGCACATAATACTACTTAGCAAGAGCATTCACAAGCCAAATTCCCAGGTTTTATACATCAGCGTGGGTGTGCTCAGTTCAATGGAGTCATGCAGGATTACACCAGCTGAGAACCTGGCCATACATTTTCAAGATACTCTGTAAATTAATTAAACTTTATAATAATGTTGCAATGTTCAGCAGTACAATAGTGAAGTCAGAAAATGCAAGAACTCCAAGCCAATGGCACACTAGGAAATGCTACTTCCCAAAGGGCAAAAATCCTGACTGCTTTTCTTTTTAAATGTACATTCCATCCTTCCTCAGACAAAACCCCTCTCTAAACTCCACAAAGCCAAAAATAGTTGTAGCATCAGGCTGCAGCATTAAGAATTGAACCTGGAATCTCTGTACCTACTCCTGCAGGAACTAAGAGACCCACTTGGGCAGCTGAAGTTGTACTGAGTTCATCCATCTGCGTAGCCTGGCCACAGAGAGAAGAGTTGCCTTGCATTCATAACAACAGTCAAAGAGTTATCCTATCTACTACTAAGGCTAATAACTGCAGCAGTAGAAATAAAGTGCTTAGGTTCTATTAAGATTTTTTCCCTAGAGTTTAAAACAACAGTGCATAGTTAATAGACAACCTCCTGCTTCCCATGTGCTTACAGCAGGCAACTTGACACGGAGAGAAGTTTTGAAACTCACAGATAAGCCTCTTTTCCACACACTGTGGTGAAATGGTTTCTATGTTCTTGTTCAGTAAACACTAACAAGACAACTGAGACAAGGAACAAGTGAAAACAAGCCTAAGAAGATGGAAGATTTGAAATCTATGAAAATAGCCCTAGAAACAACTAAGTTCTCTCCCTGCATAACCAAACACTACAGAATTTCACCTGATAATTCTTGCCATGACCCAACCCAGCTGTTTCAAACTGTGTCTTATTGCCCCAATCCACTCAGCCCTAACCCAACTTGCTGCTCTGGAGGAAGGACCAGTAACATTAAACTTCTAGATTTGCTGTACTCGCAAAGGATTTCTACAGCCTGTGCTGAAAGGGCTTGGGAAGGCTCCTGGCATTCTCTCCTGCTTTTGTGTACGTACAACCTTGGCCCAAATTACCCCATTACCCCATATGTATCATTTTAGCCCCACAAAAATGCAGAATACAGCTTATTCAGATCATCCTCCTAAGCCACAGATCAGAGTCCTGCCTGGCAAAGATGACTGAAGAGCAGCTGCAACAAACTCCATCACTGAAACAGCTCCTTCACTTCAACCCCTGTGATCCTACAGCACAGCATGCAGAGGCAGGAGCAAGTCTTCAAAGGCACACCCTGAGCATCAGCTTGACCTTCGGCATCCAGAGCAACCTCGGGCCTTTATTTGAATGAACACAAACATCCCACCAAATTTAAATCACAGCCTTTCAAAGACACAAGTGTTCACAGTTACAAAACAAACTCCAGTGCAGCTCCAAGTCTCTGCTGTGCCACATGCAGTACGGAAGGTTTCCGGCTGTCGGTCGGAGTGTATAATAGGCCTGATTTATAGTTATCAGCATGGGACTTGATTCGAAAGCTCAATCACCGTGACTTCTCACAGTGGGGTTTGCATGCTGCAACGGGTCTCAAAATTGGAGAGGAATTTACCTCCCGCTGCCGAACATTACATAACAATCAACAGAAAACAAGCGGAGAGCAGCAGGAGGTCCCCATCATTAGCCTGCACAGTCATGTTAATGGAGATGTACACACACTCATCTATCTGCACTTATTATGGAGCTTGCCAGACTGTGGGATTACATGGCAAGAAAGACTCTAGGACAGAAAGAGACAAGATACAGGCAAAGAGCTTCAAAATTCAAGTCAATCCACTGAGATTTCTACGTTAACATGAGAGACTGGGGTCTGGGAAGTCTAAATCTCACGTGTAGCAAAACCACTCCACAAATGTTGGGATGCACATGTGACCTTGCCTATTACAAAATGCTGCTTTTCCTCTACAGAAATAACAGCTCTACCTTCACCTTTCTGCCTCTTTTGACCCTGATGACAAGGCAACAGATCTACCTCCATGGAAAGACACTATGTGCCCACAGACTTTTCCAAAGCTGTAAACTTCTATCAGTATGCCCACATTGGTCTGCATCCCAAAATAGTCACAGACTTCAATACCAATTAGATGTTTCAGATTAGACAAACAGTAGTCCCTGTAGGTACTTCTGCTGGCTTGCCATACAGAGGAAGGAAAACAAAAACCTAACATAATTAAAAAAGCCATTCAAACCAAAAGGGCTTATTTTAAACCTTAACGCTTTGGATAGCTGTAGCTTCGTTTTTATATGATATATTGTTTTCAACATCACAAAAGTACTAAAAAACATTCCTAAGTCTCACAAGACTGAGGGACAAAACAGTTCAATTTGTGAGCTTTTTATTGAAAAAAGTGCTTGAACACATGATGTGACTTACTAAAGGTGAACCAAGTCAGCACCAGCAAACAGCCACATCACACCTCTTTCTCCAGCCACCACTTTGACTTTTATAAATATTCCTTTTTCCCTCCCAAGCCAGCAATTTATTGCTCCCCCCTTATAGGGCAAAACCAGCGAATTCATTCTAAAACTCGAGTATACAAGGTTAAGAAAAGGTCAAGACACTCTGAGTCCCTCTATGCTAATTTAGCATGAAGAAGGCAATCCATTTCCCCTTCCCAAACATCCACTAAATGCAGAGCATCTCTAATGGCGTGAGAGTTTTCTCCTTGACATTTCAAATATCTTCCTAGATCACTAAGCTATGGATCTAACTCATGTTATTTCTTTTAACAAAATTAGAAGTGACAGTTTTAAGCAATCATTATGTTTTAATCAAATCAACTGGAATGTCATTAGCTTTCTAGATTGCCATTTTTGTTTTCTGATTAATACTGTGGTTCCTGTAAGAAACACTCTTTTCTTAGCCACCATAAACAACTAGTACATTAACCCCACTCTGTTAGACTATTTTTGCCCCTGGACCAAAGGACAGGTCTCACCATTTCTCCCCACACCCCATACCCCACCCAAAAAAAAGCATTTTACCTCTGTTTCTCTCTATCAATAAATTGATCCAGAAATATTTGCAAACTATTCGTCATTTTATATTTTAAAATGAATAGCTCCCTGCAGAATTCAGCCACAAATTGATCTGTTTGCACAAGGATCTTGAATGTATCTGTTGCAAGGACTAGACAGGACAAGACAAACCAGCAGCATCTGAAGAGCCCCTTGCTTTCTTCTGAGTATTTTTCTTTTAGATATCCCTTAATACAGAGTAGCTGCCCTACTTAGCCATTTCAGTCCTCCTTTAACCTGAATATTTGTATCAAGTTCATATGGGGAAATAAACTGGTAGCACTGAGAGCTAAAGAACAATAAGGGACTAATATATAACTGAATTAAGAAAGCGGTTAAACACTTTTAGACTTTAGCTATGTTAAAAAGAGCTGCCTGTTCAGTGAATGTTCAACGATTTCTGAGAATCAGATGTGTAGCCATAACATCACCGAATTGTACTTACTCAATGTTTCTTCCCCAGTGAATCACCTCCTTGTTCTTATCTTACATTTAAACTATTTGCACTTTTGGGGCAGGAACAGACTTCTTGTTTTGTTTCTGAACAAGTCCCCCCATGGGAACCATGACTAGCAATTACTAGCTCAGTGATAAAATAAACTAATAAGTACTAGTGAAGAACTTAGACATATAAATTACTAATTTTCATATATTTTATTTTTTAGTTTAAGCTAAGGGGGAAGAAACTAAGCAATAAAATGCTTCTCTGATGATTGTGCTTTGTTTTCACAGACAAACTCTCTGCTACAACATAGCGTGGGCCAGAAGCCCATCTCTAGGTTAGTGAAAGTTAAGTCAAAACAGCCAAGTGATGTCAACTCAGGTAAGCCAAGGACCTTCTGCTTCCATTTCGATTGTTTTTTGTCTGGGAGATCATCAGAAGTAATCCACTAAAAATGCATGTCAAAATACTTCTTGCTGTACTGTAAGCCAACAGCAGCACTTCTTCACTGTCTTACCTTCACTGTCATTGCGTTACTACAGTAATTTAAAAACAAAACTCCCTATGAATTTTTAAACAAAAAATAGTTTCTTGGGGAAGAGGGAGAAAACCAGTTCCAAAAAATCAGTTACGTTTCTGATATCAACTGCAAACAGTTAAAAACACAGTTATCTCCATTTTTTCATAACTCTGCCATGTTTTATCTTTAATTAAAAATTCCTCATCCGTTTAGTTCACTCAGCTTAGGCTGATACTTATCACTGATATCACTAGATACTTAGGCATCCAAGTCCACTTTGGCCAACCATCATATTAAGCTGGTGAACAGAAAAACATGAGCACTGAAGAGCATCCCTTACCCTTGCTGTTATTGCCTGGGTCAGTGGGGTTGCAGTCACAGCAGGGGACAACAGGGCTGAGCAAGGAAGCGCTCACCCTGTCCCATACAATGTGCACAGGAGAGGGACCATCTCAGTTGTCACATCAGCATCCTTCCCTCTTCCCACAGCATATTGGCACCTGCTTGCTCAGCCCAGGATTCCTCACTAGGGATGGCTGCAGCTCTGCTGTAACAGCCTTGCAGAGCAGCATTTGCCAGAACAGAGCATAATCTTGCTCTCTACACAAACCCAGAAATTCAGGAGTCATATTAGAGTGCCATGGTTCAGCAGAGAAACTGGCCTTTTGCCACACAAAGCAGCCACTGTGGAAATCAAGACCTCTAGTTCTGCCAGACAATACTAACACCCACGTTTCCATCAACAGCAATGGCAATCTGAAAAAGCACAAGACTTGCTTTTGGCATATCAAGAGCATATCCTGGGCAGGGTCAGGACATACATAAGTCAGAAGAAAATATTTTAACTGCCTTTTTTTTTTTTTTACCATGTTTTATGTTTTACCATTGTATCAAGCACCTATAGCTTAAACAAGCAATATGAATCCCACCTGGTATTGCTTCTAGATTGGGAACATGCATGACAACAACCAACCAGAAATGAGGGGCATCAAGAGATGCCACGTTGCAGCACAAGCTACTTTGGGACCAGCTTTAAACCCTGTGCTTTGTTATCCATAGTCAAAGTACACAATGAAGTCAATGGATGGTGAAGCCCCATCCTGCAGTGCACTGGAGTGCCAGTGAATCAGAAAGGCATTATGGGATACATTGTCTGTTTTAAAAATTAAAGTTAGCCATTTATAGTCCACCCAAAGTACAACTGGAACTACGCTATGTATTCTTGCATGCCACCTACTGGTGCCTTGTTTACCTACCAACTCTACAGAAAGCCACATATACATGGCGCATTTATGAATAGTGTTCAAACTCATTTTTTAACGGACTGGAGTGGGAAGGCACAAAGGTCAGTTCAGAAGACAGGAGGTCCCTGTTCAGGTACCTTAAAAGATGATTAATTATTATTGCTGACAACTTCAGTCATTAACCAAGACCCCACAAAGATGGCGAGAAGCAACACAAAGGAATTCAGGACAGAAAATACTGCTCCGTACTAAGGTAGATTTCCCATGAGAAGGGAAGGAAAACCAAACCACCACACACACATACAACAAGAGATGGCATGAGAGCAAACCTCTGCTTGCTGTTCTCCAGAATGCTGCTCCTGCTACAATCACACCGTCAACACAGTTATGAGTGCCCATGATGCTATTGGCATTATGAGTACTTTCTCAGCTGTGCATTACAGAGTAAAAAAAAAAAAAAAAACCAAAAAGTCTTGTTTAATCAACCTAAACTACTTTTATTTTTTTATTATTAAACAGGAAAAATAAGAGTCTGTCCTCCTCTGTTTAAAAGAAGAGCTGTCAGATTTTGACCTAAGTCTAACCAAAAGGAGGGATGGGGAGGGGAAGGGGAGAGTTGAGAAAAATCAATGAATCTACGCTAATAAAGGTTATAGGAGTAAAATTTACGCTGGATGCAAGTATGATCCTGTAGTCTTTTTATTTTTTTGGCATGCTGCCCCAGCATGATTTACGTCAAGATAACATGATGGAGCCTCCACCATTGCAAGGAATTAAATAAAAATGCAATAAAGGAGTACAAAATCAATCCGCTTACAGTTTTGTTTAATAAAAATTCATGAAGGATGGGTGGGCAGGCCCATAAGAAATACACCAGTTCAATGAGGGGGCTCTATCAAGCCCACAGCCATTAGAGTGTAGCAGCAGGATAGGATTATTGAACATTAGCATGAGTTAGCTGTGTGCCAGTGTGTTGAATATGCCTCAGTTCCCCCATCATTCCAAGCTCTGTCATTGCTGCCAGTCAATAGCGCATCTATCACCTGAAATAATGGCCGAGAAAAGTACAAAAGATGGGGATTTGACCTTGACTAAGAAGCTGATCCATGGGGATTTTCCAACAGGGGAGCTATTTTTTCAAGCCAGGATGCTGGAAAAAAGAAATACAGTGGACCCACTCAATCCCTGGATGTTATTAGGGTTACATGTGCTTTCCCCAGGCTGAATTTGGCCCCCGAGTTGTCACTTTTCACAGCTGAGTGATCCTTCTGCCCTCTGGGGACATTTGCTTTAAAGGTAAGTTTGCATTTATTTTCCTAACTACAGGCTGAAGCCTGAACACACAGGCAAACAAACGTGCCCTATGGCATGCTAAAAAATTAATTTCAAAATCCTATAGCTACTCTGACATTGTAAGAGAAACTGTAAGGCTTGGCCTCACCCTTTCCCTCCAATGAGCATTTTAAATGCTATTGCTTATAACCATCTTGACAAAAAAGAGGATTTTAGTGGCCATAGATTACACAGGCAAGCATCTGAGACCAGAACAGCCAAAACCATGCAGCGTTTCTGAAGTTTTCCACCAAATGAACAGTTTGACTGATAATGGAACAGAAATATTTCAATTTCTACCACAGCAAACCTTCTCATTTTGAGAAAATTCATTTGCTATATGCTAAAATACACATTCTTTAGTTCTTTTATTATCACGTGGAGTTCAAGTACAAACATGGCTGAAAAATGGACTTGTGCATTGCATGAGCAAAACCAAGTTTGCAGGTCCGGTGTGAAACATCCCATTGGAAGCGCTCACAAAATATGCTGAGTGTGTGATGTCACCTAGTGGTCAGGACACACGGGACTGACAGTCAATTAACATTTTCAGCTAATTCCTCCACTAGCTGAAGGTACACATAGAAGCTTCCCAAGATCCATATCAAATAAAGACCACTGCAAGTAGGATGAGCTAGATTTAGGTTTACACACACCTGTGATGGGATACACACAGAACAGAAACAGTGGGATGCGATTCATTTCCTCCAACACCAGTAACCAATACTGCTAATACCAAACTCCTTATTCCCTGTGCTCAAACCAAGCCAAACCAAAAAAGTTAAATCAAGCCTTTTCAACAACAGTGATATCATCATGTTGCAAGTCTGCAGACACCCCTGAGCAGATAAAAGCACAGAATTCATCAGTCACTGTAAACCATCCCTGTGTCTGCTTTGTGCATGAAGTTTCTCTCCGAGCTTGGCTGAGCACAACGCAATACCCTCAGACACATCCCAGCTTGTGCCAACCACACACTGGGTTTCCTGGATTGCATGATCTGCCCACGCCTCTCTCCCTACACAGGGAACGAATACCTAGGGAAGCACTTCAGCTTACACTTTTCATATACCAGTCTAGAGACAGCTCAGCTTACTGACATGGCAGTTGCTTTCCAGATCTCTCTGCTTTAAGCACTTATCACCTAGAAACACAGACAAAAGGCAAAATGCCACATTAGCCCACTTCTCCCCACCCAGCTTCTGAGCTTCCCCAAATGAAACCTTAGGCCAAGCAAAACTGCCCTGCCAGTGATTCCCTGGTAAGCTTTTCAAGGCTGTTCCAGTACGTTGACTTGAAGGACAATAACCTCTAGCTTGTTTAACAACTTGTTCCTGCTGTGTAATTACACTCCTTTTAATTGGCTCGTGGGGTTTAATCATCTCTTGAGACCCAGCTTCCGGCATTTCTCATTAACTGTCTGCACACACTCTTGCTCTGAGGACAGGGGGATTGTGCTCCAGAACAGTGCACTGGGGAGGGTCTCTCAGGTTCAGGAATTAAAGACTAATAGCAGAGCTTACAGCCATGCCTAGCCAGCCTCATGACCACATATAGTCCTCCAAGTCAACTAAATCCCATCCATAACACATACAGAAACCTCCACCTCCCTTGGGAGAGGCAGCCAGCCCCACTCACATCCACTATCAACTTTCTGAAAGAATTAGAGAAGGCAGAACACAGCAAGAGTTGAGAAACCATGGTGAGGAAGATGCCTGGCAGAAGGATAGAACAGAGTGAATATGGGAGCCATGCTGTGCCACTTACACATGAAGAACATCTCACTGTTACCTCCCATAACCTCAACTGTTCTACCATTTTTCTTAGAAATTTGCAAACTGTTCTCAAAACTCTGTTTAAAAATATGTCTAAAATTATATCCAGAATAATATTAAAGCTCCTCATTCTATGCAAAGTGCCTTTGCTCCACCCCGAATGAGCACAAGCAAGCAGAATTCTCTGCAATGTTGAGGGCATGGTAAGCAAAACAGTCTCCCAAGATTAAGAGGGATTAAGGTTGGAAATAACCACCAGAAAGCTAGCAATGAAAAGGAGGCCAAGGAGATGAGGGACTAAGAGCCAAGATGAACATTTCCATATCTTAATCACCCATCTTCCACAGTTTCTGCTCGCCCACAAAGTCTGACAAACCTAAGTCTGGAAACGGCTATGCTGGCTGTGCTGGCTTTGGCTGCGTTAATTTTGTTCACAGTAGCTAGTATGGGGCAATGTTTTGGATTTGTGCTGGAAACAGCGTTGATAACACAGGGATGTTTTGGTTACTGCTGAGCAGTGCTTACACAGAGTCAAGGCCTTTTCTGCCTCTCACCCCACCCCACCAGCGAGGGGGCTGGGGGAGCACAAGAAGTTGGGAGGGGACACAGCCGGGACTGCTGACCCAACTGACCCAAGGGATCAGGCATTCCAGACCACAGAACATCATGCTCAGCATATAAAGCTGGGGGAAGAAGGCGGAAAGGGGGGACGTTCGGAGTGATGGCATTTGTCTTCCCAAGTAACCATTAGGCGTGATGGAGCTCTGCTTTCCTGGAGATGGCTGAACACCTGCCTGCCCATGGGAAGTGGGGAATGAATTCCTTGTTTTGCTTTGCTTGTGTGGCTTTTGCTTTACCTATTAAACTGTCTTTATCTCAACCCATGGGTTTTCTCATTTTTACTCTTCTGATTCTCTACCCCATCCCACCAGGGGGGAGCAAGCAAGCGGCTGTGTGGGGCTTAATTGCCAACTGGGATTAAACCACGACACTGGTATATCACAAAGTGGCAGCAATGTATTTCCATCCCAGCCCCACCTCCTGTACATATTGTCCTACAGGATGTATCTGTGAAAGACGAAGTACATTCTGGAGTTACAGGATGATCAGAATGACTTACCAAACCTACCAATCCCTGTCACACTTCTGGACTACAGATGTTGGAAACAACCTCTAAGAATTAAATTATAGTTACTATTGTAAAATATTATGAGGCTTGGCTCATCCTTAATTTTCTCTAGATTTCAGGAAGAAAAGTATTTTCAGGTATGTTCAGGCTTTCAGAGACCTCAGACTAACAGTACCAGAGGAGAGATGGAATCGCAAAGTTGCAACTTTTTATGCAGAACAGCTGACCTTGCTCATGGCTTCCCAACAGAAACAGACCCGTTCACGCAGTCATCCTTATACCAAGCTTTATATCCACATGGTTTCCTGAAATTACAGATTTGTTCTGGTGCAGTTGAAATTCTCTCTGATGGGTCAAAGGAAGACAGCCAAGGAACAGGTAACTATTTCCAAGAGGTCTGTTTGTTTGTTTTCCACTGAAATTCTTGCCATCAAATTCAGATCTTATTCTCCCATACTTTATCAATGTAGAAATGGAGAGGGATAGAGTGAGGGAAAATGACACTTCTTCTCAATATTATATGATATAGAAATCATTTCCAAAAACCATCATTAAGAATCACAGCACTTCTTAACGTAGAAGTTAGTTTTTCTTAATAATGATCCATAAGTAAACATTTCAAACTAGATGTGTCACACACAGCAGAACGTGCATGTTCCCCATTCCAGTCACCAACAAGCCATGACACAAATAACTTGCTGGTGGCATATGTAACTTACTTTTTTAGCTTCCCTGCACTATAACTTTCCACAAGGAAAAGCCCAGCTACAGGGGTACCTCACAGTTTGTGTAGTACAACTGGCTGCAGTATGTTACAAAGGAGATGCAAACTGCCTTCCAATAAAAAAAACTAATGTCAAATCCCAATCAACTACAGCAAAGACAAGGTTTCCATAGAAGAGACTATGATAATTTCTACCTTTTATTACTGTTTTCCTTCACCAGAACTGAGAAATAGTAAAGTTTGAGCATGGGCTATGTTTGTGTCATTTATACTGTAAGATACGTTCCAGAAATGCATGCAGGACAGCAAAGTGGGTTATACAGAGGGTCAGAAAGCCTCCACAGAGGTAACTGCTACATCTCAAGCAGTCAGCACCAAAGGCTGTTCACAGGAGGATGAATCAAGGACACGATACATCGCAGAAAATGGAAAAGGATATTTGACATCTGGTGAAGGAACAACACTGCGTTAAACTTATACTGGCAGGGCCTTGAGTTCCAAGTAGTTTTCTATTACTTCTCAGCCACGCTCGGCAGGTTTGTTTGATTTTTCCATCAGAATCCTGCAGCTCAGTTCGCTTTACCAGAGGGTGAAGTTGCTGGGAAAGGGACTGAGAAACAAGAATCTGTCAAAGAGTTGTTTTATTTCCTACAGCACTGGCTGACTGACCAAAATCCTATAAAAAAAAAAAAAAAATCAAATTCAGGAAAAAGCCCTGAACGTGTCAAGGCTTTTGGAACAAATGGCACAAGAGGTTTTTCCTGTAGCTATAGGCATGTATTTCTTCTTATTTTTTATTTATTTATTTAAGCCCCTGTAACACACCATTTCCCCCAAAGGGCTGCAAAGGTTCAAAGGCTTTGAGAGCACCAATAAATCATGACCACATAAATGTCCTGTAGTGAAGTTTGATTCTTATTTACCCGGGGTCTTTGGGCCAGTGCTCAGTCTGCGCTGGAGAAGGCAGATTTACTTCTCCTGAGATGCCCTCAATTTTCAGAGTGCTCATCTTTCAAGCAGCACCACTCCAGGCCTCAGCTGCCAAAACACTTCTAGCTGCAAGTTTCCATCATTTGCTTTATCACACTTCCCCTTCCCCTCCCAGATACTGTTCTAAACTAAGTTATGTTTAGAAATACCTTCTGAGTGGCCAGACTGTGAGTCAATGAATCTCTATAAATCACTGCCATATGCAGAAGAATTTCAGGCTTCAGTGAGCTTTCTCCTTACGCCATCTCTAGCTATGATTCCCTCTCTAAAATAATGCTTAGTACTACAGCATATTGTACAGCATGGCAGGAAAGCTCAGCACACGTATAAGCAGGCTACAAGAGTGGGGCATAAGAAACAGAGAGTGTTAAAAACGGGACAGAAATACTATTTTAGATGAATTGGATACCCAGTTGCATAACTAATGTGCAGCTCTGTCCCGCAGACAGTAAAGAAATATAACAGTCTCTACTCCACAGCAACGATGATCTGTTCATCCAGCTCCACTAAGAGGAAAACAACTTCAGCAACAGAAGTTCCAGCAGTTTGATTAACATAAGCACCTGATATTGTAGCTGTTTCTCCACATTTTTCTGTTAGGTTACTTAATCTAGCATTCATTTTTTAATGGCCATGAATATTTACACCAAATCCACTTTGAAGCACCCTTTTTAATTATTCACAGATAATACAGCTATAGGTATTCACTAGCAATTTGTGAACAGAGTCCATGTTAGTTAATTTTTTAGAAAGTCATTCAGACAGGGAAAAGAACCGATATCTAGTGAAGTAAATCAGCCACTTGCATGACAAAAAACTGAAACACTAGAGATTCAGATGATTTTCAGATATGTACATTGAAAAATAAGAATTAATAACAACTAATTATACCAAGCCATTTGGCTATAAAATCCTGAACTTTGAGAGACAGAGGGAGAGAGAGAGTGTTCAAGCACTTCAGAAACATCAGTCCCATGCGTCATTCATTAAAGAGAGATAAATATGCCAGATTTATTAATTAAAATCAATTGTTGGTTTCAGTGGAATGTGATTGGGACATACATAGGTATAAGTTCAATTACAGTGGTAGTGCATGTAGAGAATCTCATCCTCAGACATCAACAGCCTTGAACCCTGCAGAAATCTGCACAGCCCTGTGTTTTAGGAAAGGCCTTTTGTCATCAATAGTTTAGAAGCGTGGAAGGGAAATATTGGCAAAACCCCAGCAGCAGATTTGAATGAATTAACTGTAACCCCTCAAAACAGGTAGGCATATTAATCTGCAACAAAGACCACTTTGTTCCACCCCATCCAAAAGAGCAAAGTCTAAACGAGGATCTAGCATGCTCCAAATTATATCTATTTGACTTTATTTAATTTGTCTTAGCTTTCCTGGGGGTGTCGGCAAGCTTCAGACAAATGAATCCTGTATATAGTAAGCTAACCAAAAGGGTTGCAAAATGATGGAGCTACTGTGGATGCGGTGTAAGGCCCAACACATCTGGCCAGGAAGGAGGCTCTGTGACAAAAGCCTCAGAGGACTAGCACTGGCAGTCCTGCCCAAACCGGCAGTAACCAAAAGTCAGCATCTATTTGCTTATGTTAAGAGAGAAGATAGTCTAGCCCTACTGGACATGTCTCAGCAACACAAGGTCTGCATGAAGTGCAGGGTGTCTTCTGAAACCAGCATAAACAGAAACTTCCAGACTCTTTTCAATTACAAACCTACTAAGAACTATTCCAATGGAACAACATTATTACTAATGAGATCTCAGTAAATTTGAGTAATAATAACATTCAGCTTTGTATCTTTTCCTGTCTCTGAACAAACTCAAGAAGCTGGTCTGCAAAACTTAAAATAATCACCAACAGGGAAAAACAGCAAGTGCAAATTTAGAGGGAAAAGAACAAAACAATTCATTAATAAACCAAGCTTTGCCAGTAATTTTCCACATAACTTAGGTAAAGCATTTTATTTCTGGATTTCCATTTTCCCAGCTGTAAAATGGACTTCTGTGGACAAGCAGCTCAATCTATTAATGCAATAAAGTATGAACCACAAAAGTGTTACCCATTAGTAGAAGGCTTCCCCTCTGAAATCCCACTCTCTTTTGTCTAATGAGTTTTGTCTTGAGATTGCAGAAACTCCTGGTCAGAGGACATGCTCTTTAGCTGAGTTACAAAGCCAAATAAATTTAAGGTAACACAAATACATTTCAGGCTATTTTTATTTATGCCATGATTTTATTTTTTTTAATAAATAAAAGCAGCTAAACATTTGCCATATAGTCGTATCTTTTAAGTTTTTTGGTCAATGTGGTGACAACATCATGCTATGGTTTTTGTGTTGTGTGCATTGGATGACGAGTTCATTGGAAAATGAACAAGAGCCCATCTCCCAGTCATTGACAGCAAAAATCCATCTTTAACATAATGGACAGATGTAATTGTTGTGCACCCTGTTAGACACACCAAATGATTGATACAATGCAAAAAGGAGGGGGGTGAAATTATGATGATCTATAAAGATCTTGCTGGAACAGAGAAAGAGGAAGAGAATCATTTTTAATATGATTAATATTGCAGCAGAGAGGGGGAGAAAGGAAAGAGATGGGATTTGTTCCCTGTTATAACACTCCACTCCCATGCAGTACTGCTTAGCAGGAAAGCCTTCCAGCTGAGGGCTATGAAACAGTTATCACTGTTAGGTGATTAAGTTACTAATTCTTCAGGGAGAAGACATTTAGAGGCCCATATTAAAGTAGAGCGAGGCAAAATTACATTCCATTTCAATTTAGTTTAGCAATTCTAGTGATTTAGTTAAATGAAAAGCAATTGTTCCAATTAATAGTATTGAATGTTATTCATCAAAAGTGTCAAAACAGCTGTGTTGGTGCATTAGTAACCTATTCTCTTGTCAGAGATATGGATAATTCCCTAGGATTGCACCAGGGAAATGGCAGAGCAGTCAGGAGCCTTCAGAGGGAACCGCACATCCTGCAGCATTAATGACTGCAGATTCATGGTGCTTCTGTCAGTCTCCCAGCAGCATTGCACCAGGGTGGAAAGGACAGCTGGCTACATGGGGGTTCAAGAGGGCAGGGGATGTTCCCAAACACATGAATCCAGCTTTCACCCTCTCCAGTGCTGTCCCACAAATGTCCTTTGAGAAAGTTTGACAGGGCAGAGCAGCCTCACACTGCTGTCAAGAACAGAACAAATGCAGCTGCTCCGCTCCTCTCCATCCCACTCCTGCCTCCTGCTTTCGTGCGGGGAAGGGTAAGACCCCCACTTTGCTTTGCCTGGAGCTGATGCAAGAACAATTAGCAAGCCAAGCCTCAGCAAGTGCCGAGCAACCATTTTGATCCATACTGAGTCCCCAGCAGTGACAGCAACAGCCGCAGCAGCTTTTCTCATGGAGCTCATCCATCAAAACAGTGATTAAGGAGCTAAGAGGAAAAGTTTAGATGTAACCCCTGAATACAATGGGGTAATAAAACACAATGGTGCTGCTGGCCTGGGAATATGACACTCTGGCACAAGACAGCACCTTCTATTTTGGGATAAACAGACCCGGGTCTGAACATGGCTGAGGGCATCCTGGAGCTCATTAATCTGTATGGGAATGACAGAGACAGGATAACAGGTCTGATAAGGGTTTCCTCCAGCCTTTTCCTCGCACCATGCAGGCCCCTGCAGCCATCTCAGCTATCTCCACTCAATAAGGCCTTATACACTTCCTCCCAGGACCCATAATTGCCGTCTCAGTGCAGGCGATACTATAGTCTTCCTTTCCTTTCAAATTTCCATAGACTTTTTATGGGAGACTAGAAAATCCTGTCTTTTTTGGACTCTGGTGTTTGTTTTCGCCAGGAGCTAAAGAAAAAGAAACCCATGCTGTATACTTGAGTTGAAGGACAAGAGAAAAGAAGGGTGCTAAGGGCCTAGAAGCAGCCTGCTGTAACTTGTGTTGCTTCTTGGCACTGCACCTTACCCAAGAAAATGCCTTTGCACTCCTCGGGAACGGGGCAAACCACATGGCAGTCCCATTCCCCAGTATGGTGCAGGGCAGTTGTGGGATCCTCCAGGTCACACCACAAGCCAAGAGCTACAACAGTCTGATGTGTCAGGTGGTGTTTCTGTTCTTTTTAAAAAGTTAACAGACAAAATGAACAAAAATATGGGGGACGTTCAAGGAGAAACAGATCCCTGCATGTCTCACAAGTAAAGGACAGCTCTGCTTTATTTCCCTGTCTCTGATGGTACCCTTCAGTCAATGTTCCCAGTCCAACCTTCCTCACAAAGGTAGTAAGTTTTTGCAATGTGATCTTTCTTGCTTCCTCTTCCCCACTCCAACCATTGCTGCAGATTATAATACCCCAGCAGTTACCCTGCTCTAACACACACTGAACTAGCCAGATGTTTGTGCTGAACATAAGCTAAGGTGAAAGATGCAGAGTACCACACCATACCAGCACTGCTGTAATTGAAACATTATTTATTGGAGGTAGGGAAATAATCTCTCTTATCTATGCAAGCCATAACAGTTTGGCATCACCTGCTCACACACTGAGGGGGAAGGAGACTCAAGAAACCTGTAACTGTAAAAGCCTTCCCCAGCCTTACACATACAAATAAATAAATCAAGTAGCCTTACTAGGTTTGGCACTCCACAATGTTCCCTCTAAGCACTGGCTTGGAACTGTACCTACATCAGCTTTTATCATAAGAGTTTGAAAGCACACAGAAAATATCACCTTAACTTACTTGCTCTGTATTTTATTATGACCTCAGTTGCTTTGCTGCTTCAGTAATGAGGCTGCTGAAATACAGCTTGAAGCCAGAACAATTAACAAAATCCCCACATGCTGGTTTCAGCGTAGGCAAATGAACATACAGGAAGTACATGCTTAACTTTTGAAGAAGTTGGGAGAACAAGCATGTTAACTTAAGACCAGTGACCAGAACAGAGAAAGGCACTGTGAAGCCCTCACAATATTACAACTCAAGCTTTTGGCATGAAGAAAGC
The DNA here is from genome assembly GCF_000737465.1 of Haliaeetus leucocephalus. Taxonomy (NCBI): domain Eukaryota; kingdom Metazoa; phylum Chordata; class Aves; order Accipitriformes; family Accipitridae; genus Haliaeetus; species Haliaeetus leucocephalus. Next base: position 3,304,648 of record NW_010973369.1, on the reverse strand, counting down.
TCCTGTTTGGCAACTCATATTTTCACATTCCTGCTCAGGATAGTAGGATTTTAAATGCCTGCAGGGCACAGAAGGTTACTGATAATAAAACTGTGCATTTTAATACACCAGAGTTACTGTAAGTAGATATGCCTATTTTGGTGCACATGGCTCCACCTTAGCTGTATTTCAAACATGCCACATAACATTTATTATGAAGAAGAATTAAAGAGCCCTTCATTAATTATTTGTATTACTATAGCACCTAAGGGCATTAATCACACATCAAGGCATCGTTCAGCAAACACTGCCAGAACACGGTCTGCCTAATATCAAAATTCAGGGCAAAGAAAAAGCAAAAAACTGCACAGAAATAAAAGAATTCACACAGTGTGTGAAGCACAGGGTGATAGCTTCAGTCACAGGAGAGACAACAGACAGAGCATGTCCTCTACCATCAAATTACCTATACACATCCCAGGTGAGAAAAAATTTTAAGAGAGGTTTGGTGAGGATTGGTACCACCCCTTGACAGTCAATAAGTGATCAGCATATCGGAAGCCAAACCTGAGGAGGAGCTGTGGAAGAAAGTGGGCAACTTGCAGCTGTTGTAGAGAAGAGCCCATGGAGACAACAGTGAGCAGTCAGGTATAGTTTGAGTCAAGTTACAGATCAAGAGGACTCTTGGAAGATCATTTCCAGGTCCATTCCTTTGATTTTATTATACATAAAATACTTTAAAAATAGCTAGGAAAGTTCTTCAGTCATGTTTGTTAAACTGGCCCAAGCTTTAAATGTTTCATTAAATTTAATACCAACACTATTCTCTTGCTCTGAGAAGCCAAGGCACAAATGTGTTGAGAACTGCACCTTCACCCATGACAGACCTCAAGGCAGCAAATCAAAGCTTCAGCATATACTAAAGATCATTATCTCCTGCCAAAGTTAAACACGAGTAATAAACAAATACCAGCTTCTGATATTAAAATTAATCTGAAGCAGAAAATTAAAGCTCAGACTCTGTCTAGATGGAGATTAGTAACTAATCCTAATTAGGATTAGTAACTAATGCCTTTTCAGTTCATACACCAGCCAGTCTCCCAAACCCCAGGCATTTAACCTCTGCTCTTCTAACACATGCCCAGCACAGACTGGGAGCAGCCATTCATTCTTAATCATCATTTTGACTCTCACTACCCCATCACCTGGAAAATGAGATGTGCCCTAATGTAACAGGCAGCAATTATATAAAACAGATGTATGTTGTGAAGCGAGCTGATCATCAGATAAGACTGATTCCTTCTACCTTCACAAGCTTTTGAGGTTTTGGTGTAATAAAAGCAAATTTAAATTCGAAAAGCCACCATTGTACTTCACGTGCCCCATTTTCCTCCCAAGAGAAGGCTCCTCTATTAAACTACATCTCACACCATGCACTGCTGTCAATGAAGGTAGAAGAGAGCAAGAAGGTGCCACACACAGAGGTAATAGTGAAACATTAAATTATTATAAAATAGCACATTGGCACATTAATTTAAGGTACTTCATTTCCCAGCTGAAATTTTTTAAATTCCTATTTCACTTTTTGTTGTTGTTTTTGTTTTAAACTAAAACCAGGCTTATGGATAGCAGAGTAATTAAAAGTGTTTTTTCAGTTAAAAACAAACAAACAAACAAACAAAAACACCACACCAAAAACCACCACAACAACTTCCTATCCAGAACCCAAAAGAACTGTTCTCCCAAACCTGACTGTAGAGGAATTTGGCTAACACAGAAGGATTTTTTTTTTTTTAACTATTTAGGTGCATTCTCAGAAGTTATCAACTAATCTCCTTCTCGATTTCCTAAACCAAGAAAAAGCCAGATGCAGTAATCTATTACAGACATGATATAATTGTACTGTAATCATAACAGAACAATATATGCACATATGCTTTTGTTAAGCATAGGGCACAGCCTGACACTACTCATTAAGAAACAAATGGAACATTCAACTACAGCTTTCATTTGATCTTACAAAGATAAGCCTCGGTATTGTTATTCCAGATTTTTTGTGTGTGTGCAGGACACAAAAGCACACTCTCAAAAAAACAAACAAAAAACCCCAACCAAACAACAACAACAAAAAAAACCCAAAAAAACCCCACCAACCAAAAAAAAAAAAAACCAAAACCCAAAACTCAGACTGGTCTACATGGGGCAATTGACCAGTGGAACAGTATATTCTGCTATTATCACTCTAGAATAACTTAAAAGTCACTCTGTGTACAGCATTAACACCGAAAAGCAAGCCTAAAACAGTTAGTTATCCCCCCCTGCTATAATCATACTGGTCATTTTTCTTAGAAAATTTTTCACTTGCAGATCCAATTGGTATTGTAATTTATATTGTATTATAAATTATATTATACTCACTGGTATTGTAATTTAAACCTTGTCTATGCTTTGTATATTAAAAGTTGTCAGCATAACTTGTAGTTATACCAAAAAGGGGGGGGGGGGGGGGTATCAAACAAGCAACTGATGTTGCCTTAGAACTTACTGAAGGATGTGCCTGGCAGGAAAGCAGTTAAAAAGAAGCAATGTGAAATTGCATATGATATAGCACAGTGATGCTACTGCATTATAAATAATGCTGAAGGATGCATTATTTATATGTTTAATATTGGGCTCGCTTATGAAGTAAGTTTCTTTCTCCAGTTTGTCTCCAATGGTAATAGGAAAGCAGGATCACACAGCAGAGCTTGGAAGGAGACATGATAACTCAGGGAAGTTTCGGAGGCAAAACACCAAAAAACATTGAGTGGCGTGCTCCATTGCATTTCCTCAGTTTAACAAGTAAGTTGGAAATCTCGGAAGGTTAGGAGCTCAGCTTTCATTCATTTAAACATTCAATAGAAAAAAACCTTGGATGTTTATTTGAGCCTTATCCCAAGTCTGTGTCCTTTAACAGCTGCAGAGCTGGCACGGAAATACTCTGAGATTTCTGGCACCTTCATGTCTGATCACTGTTTTAAACCAAAATTGGAAAAAGACTCTCTGCCCCGTAAAAGTGTTTAAATTGGCTCTTGCAAAAGGGTGGAGCCTACGCCCCACAGTGAGCTCAATCTTTTAACACGCTCATTTTCTATTCCTGTGTTGAATACAGCACTTTGCATAGATCCAGTAGAAATACCATTACTACGAACATCTCTTTCCCTTGCTGCATTAAAAACCACACTAGCAATTTTTAAACAAGTGCATCTACAAGGGTAAAAACACAAATAAATCTGGTTGTTATCTCAAGTCAGAGCACTAGCAGGGACAGATGCAGTGTTTGCTACCACCAGTCAAACACCTTGCCCTTCAGCCAGAAGTTACCGACTTTGTAGGAAAATGCCTGTAACAAGGATTTTATCTGCCCCTGATCCCAAACAGTTTCACAGCCTGGAGTGTTAGGTATGAATCATCTTTTATTTAGATCAACATACAAAGTTGTAAACAGTGGCACCTGAGGAATGGAGATAGATCCCATTCACCCATTGCTGCTGGAGGGTGATTAGATTTAGCTGGAGTTTGGGTGGACAACCAAATTTGTCTACAGGAAAATAAGTCAGGTCTAGTAGGTTAGAAACAGCTCTCAACAATGAGTAGAGCCGTTGTAGAAGTTAACGAGTAACAACACTGTTCAATCCAGCCTATGTAATCCAAAGCCTTGGGGAAAAATTAAAGCATTCTCATGCTTTGTTTTTGTTGTTGTTGCTTCAGTCCAGCTTTGCCTCATAAAAGCAAAACAGGCATGTGCTTGTGACCACAATGCTGACAGTCACATGGACTGATCACTCCAGCTTTCTTTTAAGTTTTCCAGTTCTTGCAGTTGTAGAAGAAGGGGGAGAAAAAAAAGAGAAAAAAAAAAAAAAAAAAGGCTTGAAGACTAGAATGGGACAATGAACCGAAAAGATAGCTGGTGGTTTTTTGGTCATTTGGGGTTTTTTTGTTTGGCTTTGTTTTTTAAGTATATTTCATTAAATCATTCACTCCAAAACCACTGTTTTGGAAACTTGCTTTCACAATCCTGTATGCCAAAGTTCCAGATTACCCAAATTCCACATATTATCACTGAATATATTTTACAGTTCTGTCTCTAACTAAAACACCATCCAAAACGCGCTCTATTAAAACCCAGTGAAATGAAGTTCAGAAATAAAGGTGAACGATGGGAAGGAACTAAGATTACTCTTCAAGATCAAAGGTTATCTGCTAGGTCCAAATATTTCTTGCGAATCCCTTCAAAGCAGTGCTTAAGCACATCTACTAACATTTCAGTTCTCTTCTGCAGGGTTTTTGCTGCCTCTTCATCTTTGGTTACATAAAGCATTTAAGGATGGGATGTTCTCAATTGAGAGGCCATGACAAAGGGCTCACAGACTCTGCTTCCTACCTGACTCCTCACAGTAACACAGGTTGGGAGAGTAATTAGCATCAGCCCATTTACATTGTAGCAACTTTTCCTGTGGTAGATTTTCCTGAATGCTTCCCACTGAGGGCTAAACACACCCCACCTAAACCCAATGATATGAGAAACTCTGACATTAAAATGAACTCTGGTTCATTTTCAAGTGTCATAGACATTCCTAGCTGTGCACAGAAGTTGAAAATGCAGACAGCACACCCTCCAACCTCAAAACTGAAAGCAAATGAATGATGCTTAGACTGTATTACGCTTAACTCAGTGTCACAATACTCAGTTTGCATTTCCACACGATTGATTCCTTTAGCTTGGCACAGATGAACAGCCTTTTCCACTTAAGGTTTTTGGAAGAGGGATGCAGAGCTGAGGCCAACTTTTCCTAAGATGTAAAGCTTGTCAATAATTCAGTCTGCACCTACGGATCCTGTTCGCGTAGTACACTCCACCTGTGACCGTCCTCGAGATGAGGAACTCCTCCTGGTGCAAAAAAATTCCAAGCCAAATCACATAAAGGAACTTAGTTTATGCTAAACAGCCATTTCCAGATAAACTCTTGCAGTCATATCTACCCAGCACTGTTGATCCCAGTTCTCCACTTAGCTGTGCAATGTTAGACATAGCTTAAAGCAGCTAAAAAGAATCCAAAAACTAAAAACCACTTTCCCATATTCCACTCAGCAGCTGTCATAAAGGAAATGCAAGTGGAGTGATTAATTCTTCCAGTTACATTTCTGATGCAAGAGCACCAACCTCTCAGATTTGGGCTTTATTACTATGCTCTGCCTCCCCAGGCCAATCGTAAGAGTCAAATTTTGACAAATTTCATACTGTGAGGCTTTTAAACAGTCAAATATTGCTTTATTATTTAGAACATCATTTTTCGGTTTTGTTTCCAGCTGTATGTAGCACTGAAGTTTGCATTAATGCACTGCATTATATCATCCTTATCAGACAAGTTTCCTAGGTACAGCTGATTCTCCTTTTTGATTTTCTACAAGAGCTATTAAAAATGCTGACCAAAGAATATAGATTTTCATTAATATTTCCTCTTCTTTTGATCTGTTCCTTTGATTTACCTGACTCTACGCTCCAAATAATCAGAGGAGTTCCTGTCTTTCATGCAACAAATGTAATGCCAAAATTTAATCAAACCAAGGTTTTTAAGAAGGAAAAAAAAAAAAAAGGCAGTACATTTAAAGAGCTTTTCCTCACCCTATCTCACCAGATGACTTTGAGAAAAGCAGGCCTCAGGAAGATGTACCAGCTAAGTATCCAGCATCACTAGTGTCTTCAGAAGACATTGCCTACTTTGTAGGCATGAAATACATTTCCTCAAACAGCAAAGCTGCTGAGGATAAGAAACTTTAGATTGAGAGGAAGACCACCTTTTTCTTTTGGCAGAGGAAAACAAGGTGTTGCTCTAGGGTTTTCTCCATGCTGTCTCTTGTTTCAGTTCAGTTTTCTCTGCTAAGTTTAGCTGACGTGTTCTCAGGACACCCAGTTGACTGTACACTTGTTTTTCAACCCTGCTTTGGCATAAGGTTGCTGTTCTTATTCCTTTTGGTATTGTTCCTGCACAGGAAGGCAGGAAAATATGTTTCCAGGCTCCTAATATATGTTTGTTTTCCCTTACTGTTGTTCACTCTGTTTACACAGTGGTTGTTTTTCTTCATCTTTGACGATGAAATTTAAACACTAATAGAAGGAGAGAGATTTCAGGGAGTGGAAAATACAAAGGCAGATAGAGTAATGAAGCAAAACACAGACATGGTTTTCAGTGCTGTTTTCTTACAGAGTCAACCTTGACCCCAAGATACCCAGAACAAGTTGCAAGTGTAACACATGCACTTTTGGATTAAGACCAAATGCCTCTTGTTTTTATACTATTTTTACATTAGAGAATGAGGGAACAGATGTGGTTCAGAGGAGTCAGTCTGCCGCAGAACGCTATGCTGCAATCACTCCAGTGTCATTAAATCACTATCAGAACAGCTTTGTTCAGGAGTCGTTCAGTTGGCTTCATGTGATTGCTGCTTGAGCCCAGCTCTAACATGCACCTCAAACATATGGATACTCTGAGAAGAATCAGAGAATTAGTAATTCACCCCCCTCTGTTTCAGAGTCAAAATTACTAGCGGGGTCCCTTGAAAAAAAGAATACCTGCAGGTTAGTGAAAGAAGCGATTTGCAAGGGATAGACTTATCTGTGCATGAAAATAGCTGTTTGTATCTGTATTTGTATATGTGTATATACTCAGCTGTCTTTTTCCCACATTTCCAGTATTTACCTGTTGACACAATAATTGTATATGCAAATGCTGGGGATATTTGCATAAGCCATGGTATAAATAGTCTGAGGAGATGGGTGTGCTAACTAACACAGAAGTTTGGGTGATGTACATAAACAAATAAAGGAAATTCACGCTTCTCAAAAAAGGGCCAGAATGGCTTTCAGCCAGCTAGACAATGAACAAATTATCTTTTCTTGATAACCTGGGAGAAGTCTCTCCCTTCTTTCTTTTTTAAGCAAAGAAGTTTAGATGCACATAAAAAAGGGAATAAAATAAATAGATCTGAAAGCTCTTTTAATCTTCACAAAAGGTTGCCACATCACCCCTTTCAGTGAAAAGCTCAAAGACTCATCCATCAAGGAAATGCATTTTTTTTTCTTCATGGAAAAGGACACCAGGCCTTTCCTCTCCCAGTTTCCCCTCAAGGAGAGAGTTGGCATTGTTCATCATCTCCCCTTGTCCCTTTCACAGAACTGCTTGCTGCCTCAGTTGCATTAGTGCTACGCTTGGGATTCTCTTTATAGGACCAGCACACCCCAACACAGTCATCATTTCACTTGGCATCATCCATATCCTTTGCTCTTACAAAGGATGACCTCATCTTAGACAAATTCCAACTGTTTTCCACAGTGATATAATTTCCATACCTAATACCACATGGTCAGAGCCAGGTTTGAGCATGAATAACCTCAAGCCTAAAACCACAGAAGGGGACCCACACAACTGGATGACTTCACAGGTAACCTATATTGGTCAGGGACCTTCCCCTCCAGTCTTATTTTCCCCATATCTAAGACAGCTTTACATCTAGAAACAGAAACAGCTTTTCATCTCCCACTAAAACTAAGCAAGATTGAACCCACAGGATATTTTGGAGACATCCAGAAAGATCCCTGAACTGCCAGTAAAATTCTAGGAATCAATGGCCAGCTCAGGAAGGCACAGGAGGAAGCATAAAAGAAAAATACTCCTCTGAGCATACCATTATTGTTAAATATCACCGTTCCAAATGTAAGAGATAAATTTTCAACCGTTACAGCAGGTCTCAGAACCCTATTAATAGAAATTAGAAAGAAGTCTAATAGAAAAAGACAGAGAGGAAGCCATGCTCTTCACTGCTCCCTGGGGAAGGTGAGAAGAGACTGAAAGATGACACTTTATCTCTTCTAATTCCCATGGGACCCATAATCACAGCATTCATTCAGCAAAAAATAATAATAATAAATATGGTCTGAAGTGACTCTAGCTATTTCAGCTTTAATAAATGGGTTGTAATAGTGGCAAATTCAGATACAGAGAGCATCTTTTCAATAAAATCTGATAGGGTTATTAATAACATTAATGGAGTACCATGCCGTCTCCATTTTGTTAATAGTTGCCTTATTCTCCCCCAGTCCATTCCCCACCTCTGTGCACAGATACAGAGAAACACACACACTTTTCCCTCCAGTGATGACAAATTCAGACTGTCAGCTTTCTGCTGGCAATGCATCCCAAGAATTAGTCAAATTTGACACGATTTTATTGTTTTATGGGAAGTGCCAACAGGGATTTTTCTGCCTGAAGTACATTTATATCCCGGTTCAAATCAGATCCTGGCTTAGTTCATGGACACAAAGAGGATAACCCAGGAAACCTGCAGCTCCTCAAGGACAAAAAAAGTTATGACCATGAAGGGATGCTTAAAGCCTTACTCCAGGTAACTGTGCCTTTGTTTCAACTCATCCCTTACTCCCAGGAGAGCTTTACCTTCCAGGTTATGGTTCCCCTATCAGGGAACCAATCCCAGTGTATGGCCACAATATTTGGGCTGCTGGTCCAAACCCAGACTTTTAAATACAACTGAAAGTCCTTGCACACAGTTTTGGAAGAGCTAAAAATCTGTCTGCAGAAGAATAAGTGCAAGCAGGTAGACATGCCTCATCTGTCCAGTTTTATTCTAAAGGGACAGTCTAGAAAGGCTCCTTTCTCCCCCCCCACCCCCCACTTTTTTTTTTTTTTTTTTAAATAAAGTGGAACCTCACTCCTACTGTATTCCATGAAAAAAAACAACTCTTGGCTCCAGCTGTTCAGGACCAAATCTTATCTGAACGCTCCTGATAATTTGAAAATCACCCCCATTTATCCCATTTCACATCGGCCTTTAGCAGTATTTTCAAAATGTCATGTTTTCACAGACTTAATGAGATTAAAAAAACATGCTCTTTTTCCTTTTGCATTTTATGCTTTCAGCTGTGACTTCCACAAAATGATTTTGGTTAGCAAACAAGATGGCTATATGATTAAAGAAAAAAATGCATTTCATTTTCTTAGTCCCATATATAGATGCAGGGAAGGAGCACCCAGAGCCAAAGTGTCTTATATCACAGTATTTCCCTTGCAAGGAGAGAAAAAAGAAGAGAAATAGAATTATAGAGTTGCAGAGAAATGAAATGTTTGAACAGAAAATAATTTCCCTAACTTGTAGCCTGCAGGCATAACCTGTCATAACTCTGCATGAATTGAACAGTCAGGGAGTTCAAGTTTTCTGCAGCTTACCATAAACTAATATGCTCCGTCACATCATCCTCAGGAGACAAGGATTTGAAGGAGCCACTGTATTTAGAACAACAAAAGTAATTCTGTGGTTTAATAGAATTAGAGGGAACCATCAGAAGCCTGACAACCCAGTGCAGACAGAGACTAGATGGAAGGTGACAAAAAAAATCCCAACCCACACACCACACCAAAGACAGGGAAGCTAAGTGGTAATTCTATTTTAAGCTCTTCTAGAGCCCATGGACTTATCAGTTCATATCATACAAGAATTCCACCGTTTTACATACATACGCCTAGAATAACTGACAAATTTCCACTTGAAACAGGGAGCATCATACTGTGAGTCTCACAATGCGGTGGGTCAGCCTCAGAGGCTGCTGTAGAAGAGAGCGTCCCCAGAGCATGCATTACTTTCTGAAAGGCAGAGTAACAGTGCTAAGAAGAAAAAGAAAAACACTCGATGAAGAAACAAACTACTTTTAAATCTGCCATGAACAGAACAGACAAGATTCTCTTCAAACCTTTACATCTGCAGTCTCTTCTCCCTTGATCTTTACAGGCTTACTCACATCTGAAATCAACGCAGAAAGCATACTATGCTGCAAGTCCTAGAGGCTACTCCACAAACAAGACAGCTGAAAAAAAAGAAGTGTTTTTCCTAAAATATTCTCTGTCCTCCAGCCTCTTCAGGACCATACATATACCATGGAGTAGATACGATCCTAAATACTACAATCCACCAGAAGTTAAAAAGAAGACACCTTCTTGTTCTCAGAACTGCTTGTGGGTCAGAACCAAAATATAAGCTCTGCCAGTGACACAGGCTGGATAATGGATTGACCACTCTTGCCTGGAAAAGGGAGGACTAAGAAGAAAACATTGAAGTACCTCCAAATGGTGGGAGGAGGCATGTTACATATTCTCAGTCCTAAAATACTCCTCAGTTTCTCCACTACATTACACTATGAAAAGTTCCCCCATATAGAAAACAGGTCTTTACTGGAAAACCCCTAGAAGAAAGTCATAGCTGACCTGGTGCCATTCTCATTGCCTTAATTGACTCATTTTGCTCTTCCCACACTTCTACAAGACAAACACCCTTTCTTGAGATTTGTTTTAAGCTATCACAGTTCAAGTCTCAAACCTGTACAGATATTCCAGACCCTTGAGGATCCAAGTGCTTCCCCAAAATCTGTATCCTCCTTTATGGTGCTTGCCCAAGTACCCTTCCAAATTAAGTTCCTGGCAATGTCCCTCACTGCAGTTGGAGCAGTCAGGCCTTTTGACACTTACTTCTGAGAAACTGAAAACTGTCCTCTCCCCTGGCTGGATCTCCATCCTCTTCAGTTCACTTCCTGAAGGTTTCTCTTCACCTCTTTTGTACCAGGGTTTTGGAAGCCAGCACTCTTTCAGCTTCCTGTGGTGCTCTCCTGGAACAACAGATCTCTGCTATCCCTACCACAAACTGTGCAGCAGCATTCTCAGAGAGAAGTAAAGTCTTTCCCCATGCAAGATCTCACTCTGACAGTAGGCTCCCTTTTACAGAAATCCCACACTGCTACCTTTCTGACCCAAGCACAAGCATGGCAGATGCCTCAAATACTTCAGACTCTCTCATATATTGTGATTTCCACAGGTGTCCATCCCTAGACACTGCAGGAGATACAGTCTGCAGTATATAACAATGCCTCTTGCACACCTGAATGCATCTTATTTGCATGGGAGAAAGGGTACACAGCTCTGAGTTACCTATAACTCACAAGTGCTTCCATTTCTTATCTCCACAGGGTAAGGTAGTTAACCTCATTGCTTACATGTGAGGTAATGTTCAAGTTAGCAGCTGGGACAATTTGTTGAAGGTCAGAGGGAAGCCTTAAGTAGACCTGCAAGCTGCACCCAGACTTTCCAATGTTCCACCTAGCACCCTTCCACTGGATCCCATTTTCTTTCTAGGAAGACTATTACCTCAATAGAGGAAAATATCAAGAAACCAGCTTTCAAAGGAAAGACCAAATGAGAGAAAGCAAAAGAACCTGCATGCGCTCACACAGAGCAAACTGCTATAACAAACAACTGCCCCACAACTTCAGTGCTCGCTTTACCCATTTACCCCTTTGAACAAAGGGACGACACCCACGACTTGACCTGCTCAGCAGCAGGGGCTTCTCCAAAGCACTCCGTCTGACCTCAGTGTAATGAACAGAATTAATATGGCAAAGCCTCTAACACAGCACCACTTCCCAGCAGCACAGCCACAGCCTCTAATTGATTAGTCCATAAAAATCTGTGCACTAAATTGAAAGGAGCTGCACTAATTCTCTTTTATGTTAAATTTCTGTCTTTCTCCTTTATCGAATCCTTCGTCCAATGTCCCTTCTGCTGCCTATTGTGGGCTTGCTCTGGGCCTGTTTTCCTCTCGCCCAGATTAAGTACCTAATCAAAATCTTGTCTCCCTTAATGGCATAAAATTGAAAGATAGATATTGCACTTTACACAGCTGATTAAACACTAGAATGTGGCTAAATGCTTTACAGGGCTTGTTACATTAACTAACTCTGTCATCTGCCAGCTATCTTATAATTGCATATGCTCATGTTGCCACTGGTGAAGCCAAGGTAAGATTTCTTTTCCCTCCATTACCTCTTTCCACTCTCCCTCCCTCCACATTTCTACCCACCAGCTGCATGTCAGTGAGAAGCTAAGAACTCTCATGTAACAACCACCTGAAGAAAAACTGTCTGATGCTCGTTGCCTATAATTTTCTCTTCTATGTTCAACTGTCAGTCACTGGATTGTGACCATCTAATGTGGCTAACATAATGCAAAGAGAGAGTAAACACACACAGCAATTTTTTCAGAAGGAAGTAGGAACAATCCTGCCCACACTTGTCTTCTTCACAGCTTTGATATTAGACACCTTGTTCCAGAAGTCTGAAGAAAGCAAGGATGGAAGAAAAAAAAAAAGTGCTTACACTAGCTTGCATAAGAACATATATTAAATAGTCTGAAATTCCCATTGGCTTGTCAAAGCATGATCTGATGTAAGTATCCAATGTTGCACATCTTGGCTTTTTTCTTACATTGTAATAATAATGATGCAGATGGACTTTCTGGAAGACTTACAAGTGTATCCCAATTGATTTGCTTTTCAGAGGAGAGTTTCACCTTCTGCAAGATATTCAGAGAGAACGATCCCTAAATACAATCTTCAACTGAATTGCTTCAAGGAAGAAAACAAAACAAACCCAAAAAGGCTTTACCAGAAAATTCTTTGGAAGAAAGAAAAGCGGTAGAGATTTTTTTAAATGTTCTTAGGAACTGTTAACAACTTAAACATTAATCAGGGCCTATGTTTCATTTAAAGATACAAACCATATTGCCAAATATTCTGCAGGTTAAGATTTGTCTTCCTAGTCATCCAGAGACCCAGCAATTTTAGAAAAACATCTGCTTCTTAGCACAAACACAAATATTTCTATATAGATTGCTTTAAAGTAATTGCCAAAACATTCTTCCCTTTTAATACAGAAAATAGACTACACATTACACCCAGACTGTAAAATGTGGATCACTGGTTCAGTTCATGTGCGTTTCTTCTTGACTCCAATCTTTTACAGAGAATCTAATTGTTAAGCAACAAAATAACGTCATCCATTTTTGGTGCTATATTGCCCTAAAAAATTTTTTTTATTCCCAAATTCCTCTGCAGGTGGTGTTAGAAGTCACTTTTTGCCACCTTCTTTCTAATTCTGCACTTTAATATACAAAAGCAGGTCTCCAGCCAGGCAAGGAGGATCCATCTGTCCGCACAGGAGTCAGTATGCCTCCATGGGACTGCATTCACAGCCAACTAATAATGCTAACACTAAGCTTTGCCCTAAAAATACCCAAAGGTTCAATTTTCTTCCCATGGGCTAGGCAGCAAGGGTTTACTGGGTGGGTCCTCCCTCCCCAGTTTACATGGTAGCTAAATCAAGTTGAGCTGAAGCAGACATTACAATTCTGGTGGCAATTAATAATTGATTAATTGTTTTCTTATCCGACAAGGATTCTGCACCTTTCCGTCTTCCATTCTTTGGCTCTGCATAGAAGCCACACAAATTAGTTCATCATACCATTGTTAATGGTTCATAAAAGCTTACTAGAGGCTATTATGAAATCTTTACTAAGTGCTTGTTTTTAAATATTCATAAAGTCACAATATATATTTTAATAAGACATGTTGCAAGTTACAAAATTGAACCCTGAACTAAACATTAAGATCACAGGAAAGATTAATCTGAAAGCACAAGGCTGGATATCCACAGAAGAAAGGTACCCACAGCTCTCTCCTAATCTTCCTTTTTCTTGATTGAGGAGGTAATCTTGTCAAATCCTTCTGCCTGTAGTTTCACACTTACTAAAAATCCTTTGGTTTGAGTTAACATACCAATTCCAAATTTCCTTCTGCCATTTTAGAGGAGAATAGTTACCCTGTATATCAAGATTGGTATGCAATACTAAATAGCAAAACTGATTTGACGGGTTTCAAGGAAAAGCAATAACTTAGTTCAAGATCAACATGCAGGTAGCAAAAGTAGGTGGAAATTTACTCAAGTATCAGACAGTGCAAAGACCACCTCAAGGTGGTCATTCAATATGGACAGTTCTTCACCAGTAAGCACTTTCTAAACAGAAAAAATGAGTGGCTTTGTGACCTGCCACACTATTTTCTACTGCTGAGTTTTGAGTTGGACCCACAAATTAGAAGAGATCATAAAAGCAAGACCAAGTTTGCCAATTGTGGACATTTAGCCAAAGCCACATTCACTTGGCAGTCATGAAATTCAGCAGAACTGTCAAACCCCTCCTAACAGAGGTATAACAATGGAGCTGCTACAGCAAGATATTAAGCAGACTTACAGAAGCACAGAAGGAGGAACAAAGCTTTTACCAGGCCTAGTTATAACCAGTGCCATCAATCCCTCACTTTCAGGATTGTATTCACAAAGTAATACATTAAATCCTTTTATACGTATAAATCCCAATGCTATGATCCCTGTCAAGCACCTATTTCTACACTGAAGCATATTTGGGAGCCATGAAATTCCCATAATGTACTCTCCAGCACGAGAACACCACCTGTACCAGTGTGCAACCAGAAATGTTACCTTTCACAAGGCTGATCTGATGAGGTGCTAAACATTACTGATGGGGTGACTTACCAATACCATGGCAGCATCACGATTCTGAACGATACCCCTGCTACCAGCCAGCCAGAATAGTGCTATTGTGCCCTGCTCTGTACTGGCCTGGGTGGTCCAACCCAGCCTCACTCCACACCTCCTAGCCCCAATCTGTTCATCTTCCCAGAGCCTAAGCAGTTTTATCTGCGTAACTCTGCTACTCTTGCAGTGGAAGAAGGATGGGCTGAAAGCTTGCTGAACTTCACACCCACCTTCCAACATTGTTTCTTCTTTCCCCAAAAAGGGTCACAGCAGCTTAGAGATGTACTGTTTGTGGGGTCTGAAGGGGATGGAGTAGGGGATGAACAGCGCTGGGGTAAAGGATCCCACACACCAGGGATCGAGAGAGGGGAAAACGACTGAGAAAGTCCTACTCCTATTCAGAGTTCTACACCTTTTCTTTTTTGCAAATGGTTTCCAAGTACAGGAATATTTGGAGATACTGTGATACTTCTAGGATCACAAAAGATCCAAACAGCATCACTTACTAGTGTTGAACTTCTCCAGTATGTGGAAAGCTGCTCTTACCTGAATGAGACAGCAGTTAGCAGGATGTATCTACCAGCTTGCATCCTTGAGTCTGTCTTCTTTCAAAGACCTTCCAAGGCAGTGAAGGGTGGGCACAAATATCACAATAAGGAGTCAGCATGAAAAGCCATGGAAGAATAGTCAAAGCAGGAAATTAGGAACTACCACTGTTTTCAACTGAGAAGTCACCATGAGTTATTAGGGATGCTTGGAAATACCTCACCAGCAGGACCTAAATGACCTTTAAACAGATTAAGTGGACAAGCAGCCTCTGATCTACCCTACCTACTGAGATGCTTTCTGGTTTTATTTGTAAGAGAAGTATAAGAAAGACTAACATTCCCTGAAAGAACAAAATAATTCTGTCACTTCAAACCTCTGCATCTTCTTAGCTGATACTCATTTCTCAATTCCCCTTCTGTTTCTCCCCAGGGACTGTTTGATTAAATATATGTGAATAAAAAGTATCCATTCCCTTTTGAACTATGTTAAATTAACAGTGACCTGAATTAGACCCCACAGTCCTGACAGCAATTACTTATCAATGAATCATTACTCATCTCTAAATACAATTCCATGCTCTTTCCAAACTTCTTTGACTTTATGTGCATGAAAAAAAATAGCACATTTGCAAAGTAATTCAACAAAGTGGGGATCTTGCCAGGGGGTATGGGGTGGACACAAGACAAAAAACAGACACAGAGGAACAGAAAACAGTTACCATTTTCTCAGTACCTCCTTTCAAGATTTTTTTCACATTTCCAAAAGACAGTCAGAAACAGAAAGTGAATTCAGATCCAAATGGAAACAAAACTCAAATTGTCTTTTTTACTATGACCATGGTTGCTATTTTAGCACTATAGTTTCTTGTTCCCTGGCCATCACATACCGTGAGGAAGGAAGCTCAAGCCACAAAATGTAATTTTGGGGCTCTTAATACTCCTTCAGAGAAACGTTTTTTTGAGACAGTTTCTAAGCTTTCTTTTTATTTGTACACCACCTTGAACAACAAGATCTCAATGCATGAAGGTCTACCATGAGCAAGTGTAATGCAAATAAACTGAAGTGATGAGATTGGAAAACCTCATCTGGTAGTACCAAGGCTACATTATGAGAAGACCATCCTTCTTGCCTAAGAGGAACATAAATGTAAAGCAGTAGTAGCATAATTTATCTTGTAGGAACTCTCAATCTTATTTTTGTTCCGCCAGACCTTAACGTACAAAAGGTGTAATATTCTGGGAAAAGAAAAGTTTTTTTCTGAAAGAGAATATTATGTATTAAGATGTTCAGATGCAGCCTTATATCTTTGTCACAGATTAATTACCAATTTTAAAATGTAGCATTAATTCTTGGTGGTTTGATATGACCTGCTTGCTCCCCCAGAAAAAAAACACCAACCCTTTGTCATCTCTGTATGGAGCACCCTGCCTGTTCTGCCAACACAAGCATTTACTGGACCTTGCAGGGAACTGCTCTGGCCAAAACAAAATTCAGCCACAGAAAACGTGGTTCAGACAACATTGCTCACCACACAGGCACACAAAAAAAAAAATTTCAAATCCTCGTGTCTACTTAGTGCAAGCAATGGAGCAAGGGCAGAGTGACCTGTCAGAAGAGGAACAGGGACTATCCAGCACCGCCTTCAACACAGGTCAGATGACAGCCGCCAGAGTGTTGACAGCCATTGAAGTGGGGTTTGCTGCAGAACAGAGGGGACAGATTTCCAGTGAGAGGGCACGAAGACTGAAACAACACAGCAGTCCTAATTTTTTTAAACATTTTGCAAGTCAATTATCAGAAATGCTAGTAGGAAAACAGAGTTATCCTCATTTCTACTCAGTTGTTTGGCATTTGTTTATTTGGTTTTCAGAACCTTTCATGGGGAAGGAGGGGAGCAGAAGCAAAGAGCACCTCCTTATTACTTTTCCAGCTCTGCCCAGATGAATGCTGTCTGCTTTTTCTTAAGAATACCACTAAAATTCATTGTACTTATCCCAGATAAGAAGCTTTTTAAGCCAGTTCCTACAACCAAGATGTAAAAAAAAAAAAATACTATTATCATACTTTTCATACAATCAGATTTTAGATCTCAGGGCAGGTCAGTAGCAAGGCAGAAACATCCTTAGAGCAAGTGATTCAAGTGACTCCTCTTGGCTAGTGTCAGAGATTTGCTCAAGTGGAAATTAAAGGTCTTACTGCAGCTTTTGAGAGGTGTTGTACCTAACACTCCCTCTTTACACACTGGAACAAGATCTATTTTTCAAGGCCCTGAATGAACTTGACAAGTGAAGACATTTGTCCCACTTGCCTATAGTAATGGAACTACAAATAACTACTCATCTTAAAGCAATTTATAGAATCACGTTTATAATATAAAGGGGCTACACTACCCCAAACTGTAACACTTGCCTTAAGGTTTCAGAGAGATCTCTTGATAAGTGAGGCAGCTACCTGGACAGGCTGGAACATTCCTGGTCATAAATCCCAGCTCATCAAAGCTGGTTTACTTTGCAAGGAGTTTCCACTGCTGAGCAGTTAAAAGTGAACTGTTTTCATGATCCACATGATAGCAGCAGTTAAATGTCAAAGAGCAATAGCATTATTTAAAAAGTCACAATTAAGAGCTAGCTTTAAAAGACTGGATTTTTTTTATCGTGTCAGATAGACAGCTAGATAGATGACTAGCATTGGCATCCTTCCATTTCAGGACACTACACCTCAGAAAGGTGAAAGCCAGGGGCTAGATCCATAGCTTAAAAAAAAACCAAACAAACAACAACAAAAAAACCCACAATAAAATGATGTAAGCCTGGATGAGCAGCTCCAACACAGAGCTATGCATCCAACGCTGTAACCTGAACACATTTCTGTTTGTTAGGTTGGGTGGTGGCCTGCTTCTGTTACTACATTATTGAAATTACAGACATAACTTTAAAAGGCTTGGCCCTTGCTGTTACCTGCATTGCAGGGAAGGAGGGCACTAGACAAACAAAGGGATGCAAATGGGGAAAGGGACAAGCTTTGGTGTGGATCTGCAGTCACAGCTCAGGTGATACAGCCCCATCTCTGGAAGCCAGAGAGGGTGTGACTGTTCTACACAATCATTAGGCTTGCCTTTAGTCAATTACCTTTATTGGCACTTCTCGTGCTCTCAGCTGCTGAATCAGTACATGAATAGGATTCAATTCAGTCCAATTACTCAACTTAGCAGTTACCTGGGGTTCTTATGGGGAACACCAAGAGCACTGGAAAGCTGTTTTGCCATTAAGACCGAAAATACCACCAAGACTGAGACCTCTATGTTCCAGTTCCAAAAGTAAAAGATATTTGTGCTGTATCAGATGATGAGAGGGAAAACAAACCCTCCTTTCACACTCTTCCAACATTCACTTAATCCCACTGACCTCAAAAAATTAATTCTAATCTTTCTCTTTCATCCTGGACATTGCCTCAGGAGTACATTGGACACCAGTGAGTTTACTGATAAGTAATTATAGTTCGGTCCCTATATTAAAACGAAGATTGGCAAAGCTACAGAATACTGAAGGTATGCAATTTGTCATCATTTTGGGTTCAGGGTAGATTCTATCTAGATTTCAACTTTATGAAAGCCTTTAAATGTAGAATAGTTTGGACATATGGTTCTCTGTTTGGTCCATCCATACATGCAAGATAGTCATCACCCAAAAAAAGAAAATAAATAAATAACTGATATAACCAGAATTTAGCCATAATGAATTCAATCCCTTTTACAGTAAAGGGAAAGTTATGCTTGCAGGCATAGTTTGGGCCTTGTTTTTAAATGCAGAGAATAGTAAAATAGATGCAACTCTTATGAATTATTAAAACCTGCACAAGGATTTCTTTTCCTCTTCCACAGCTTCTTGTTTAATCCTTGTTCATTGTTGGAGGCTCTGGGGATGACTGACATTTAACACATCTCTGTCATGCTTCCTTACCCACTGAAGGCCTGACATGGGGAGAGAGAGAACAACCACACATACACACAAGCATATGCAGATTAAAAATGCTCCAACCTATTTCATTTCTCCTCACTCCCCACATTCCTTGAACCAAGTTTCTTGCAAAGAGAAGAGAGAAACATTGCCATCTGGAAGAGTGTCCCAATATCATCACTTCATCTGTTACGTGAATAAGAACCTTTTCACACCTTGTAAGTAACAGATATTAGGAATTAACAAAGTTGATTTTTTTTTTTTTTTTTAAAGTAGTATCTATCTTTTGTGGAGGCTTTGGTAGTAAGGGGATGTGTTTTGGTATAATGATACTGTTTTTTCTTGAGGAAAAAAAAGATAGTGCAGGAGGGTATATTTCGGAATAGAGCTTTATAGATATGCAACCTGGAAATATTTGAGCATCACTTCACATACCAGTCTCTAGCTCACAAAGTGATCCCCACAGAGTGCAGGCTGGCAGTGTTAGCTGCTCCATTATTCCCTCAACCTTTACAACATCAGCTGCAATTTAAAACCTGTTTCATATTTTCACAGGGAACAACAACACAAAAATCTAGGCAGGAGTTAATCACACTCTCTCATATGCAGAATTTTGAACTGATAGTTTATTCACTACCAGCAGCATTATTATAGCAATGATGGTCTGAGCATAAGCACTAGACAAGGTTCCAGGTGGAGCAACTGACAGAAGCAAAAGGGAAAACAGTCAAGTTTGGGACCTTCTGTCCAAAACTGCAGCTGTTTATCCCCAGCACCCACTATATCAGACACTCTATTAAGAATATATCACCTGCCCTAAAAAAGCCTGCCTTGCTCTAAACCACACAGAACAAAGAAGGTAAGAAACACATAATAGCAGCACTTCTAGCAGTGATATAATTTTCCAGAAAGTGATTTAACAGGTTTAGGAGTTTCAGACTAATTCAGAGTATTTGAGGAATTAAGAAGTTACAAGCAACAAAAAATAATTTGTAAAAAGTTGGGCCACATTAGGCTACTCATTGACATTAGTGCATTCCTAGCTAATGTGTCAGTGATGCAAAGTTTCTTAAAAAAGCTCAGTGTCAACCATTTCACTGTACACCCAACGTGCACACACAGTCTACCTACTTCAGTCCTAGTGCATGAATTATGCCCCAGAGTCTGTTAAAGTTAGTGGAAAACCACATATTGATACACGCATGCTTTTAATCAAACTGTAAAAAAAGGCTTGAAAGTTTGCATTGAGAAACAAAGAAATGGAAGAATCAGAATTAAAAACAAAGACGACAGGAGAGGAAATGTTCATGAACCACTGCAGCTTTTGTGCTCCAACAGCCAAACGGTGTTCTTCTGCCTCCCAGAACAAACATCCTGCTTTTCACCAGTGATGGGGGGGGTTGTACCTTTTTTTCAAAAAACAAACCAAGCATAAAAGTACAAAATCCCAAATAGGACACCCACCCCACCCCCCACCCCCCAATCTTAGGCAATGAAGATAAATTGGATTTTTCATTAAATCAAGACAGGAACCAAAAATTTTCCTGTATATTTCTCTAAGAAAGTTCCCTGCATGCTGAGCTATTTATACATGACTTGTACCTTTAACTCAGTTTTACAGTTCTGACACTGATACAGCTCATGCACTAAGTGAGACTGATGGGATTATTGGGGTTTCTACCAACTGGGTTGAGTTTCACACTAGCTACTTAAAGCAGAATGCATGAATCCTGGAGGAAGATGCAAGAACTACAGCTCAAACCCGCTCACGTTCTGCAGCATGGTGTCAGTCTGTATTGATATATCAGATAAGAATAATTTTGTATCAGGTTACAGAATATTATGTCAGGCTGAAATATGTAAGGACCCATCAGCTTCCTTGACAGCTATTTTTAGAAGTACTCAAAACTATTTAGTTCATCAAAGGATAATACTCTAAAATCTATTCTTGCCCTGAACACCTGTAAGCTTACTGCAGTGACCCAAGAGCTTCACTCCTCTGTGTAATCAAGCTCCCTAACGTAATTGATACTAACAGTTTTTGCTGGTTTTCTACATCCAGAAATTTTCCTTTTCCCTTTCTTATTTCTCCTTCCTAATTATCAACAAATCCATCTCTGTACATGAACACACTTTATCGCCATATTATCTGTGGCAAATGGCACAGATAAAGTTTTGACAGTTAAAGAAGAGAGATGCAGAAGAGATCAATATTTTTCTTAGCTAACAATCTATTTATAAGTTGATAGGGACTGTTGATCAAGAATTTTCAATCAAAAGTTTTCTATCACAAAACAGAAATTTCTGAGAACCAAACCAATTATTTTCAGAGTAGCCACTTTGTTACAACTGAATGTAAACAACCCCTAAACAGTCCTTTCAGAATTCCCACTTGAAAAAGAACAGAAAAAGTTGAAAACAAAAAAACAAAATACTGTATTATGGTTTAAAGTTGATTTGTCTTTAGAAAAGCAAGGTTTTTAATTCTGAAATAAGTGTACATAAAATTGCATCTTTCAAGTTTATCAACACAAACTGACCTGATCAGTTGAACTTCTGCTTTCAAAAAAAACAAAACAAAACCACCCTTTCCAATGTGACATTTCATTTGGATGCAGAAAGGGAAAAAACCCTAAGCTATTCTAAATTATCAGTGTAAACAAACTGTTTTCTTTAAATTATATAGCTTGGAAAGCAAAGAGCAGTTATGAGTAAATTGAGTCAATAACTGAGAAGTGATCTGAAGTTTAAAAATAGAGAATTGGGTCACATGCAGGGTTTCTGCAATGAAATAAATCTTACCAAGAGTAAGCTAGGCACATCACCAACTTACACACTTAAAACAAAAACAATAAGTATCCTGGTGCAAATTTTAGCCAGTCAAGTATGTGTTCAAAGTAGTTTCTTGTGCAACTGTACCCCAGCCATCTTGCCAAATTGTCAGCATCAGACAGTTTGGTGACAGGCTAGATCTTCATCTGAGCTGAGGTGTCAATTCATTTACGGCATTTTTTTTTCTTCTGTTGAAGATGACTGGTATATGAAAGTGCACAGGCTACTTTGTTACCTTACAAAAAAAATAAATACAGAGTGAAAATAAAACTAGTATCATTCTACCTGTAAGGAAAAAAGCGATTTCAATCAGACATGCCACGCAAAATTTGGAAAAGAATTCACCACCAAAGGAGTGAGGTCTGATGCCTGTCTGTCCTCCAAGCATCTTATATCACCTCTTGTAAATGCTAGACACACCTCACAAACCCAGATGCTTCACCAGACAGAGTGGGTTATTTTTCCCAGCCAGCTCAAGTAAAATGTTTGCATTACAGACTGTTTGCGTTACAGACTGATTCCTTACCACAGTTTCTCTTCTAAAACACAGCAAAAGCTTCCCAGGGCTATTACTTTCAATGGGGAGGAAAAAAAATGAACAGTCCCTGAAACAGAATACACCAAAGATTCATTCACGGTAGTACAATAGCAAAAAAAGGGAAACAAAACACCACAACAATGCAGCATGCCTGCTGCCTCCACAGATCCCCCCCCTTCATTTGCATAAAACCATCTGTATGAGATATTGTGCATTACTGTGCTACTTACATAGCTACTAAGTCGTCCAGTTTTATTTTGGCTGGTTTTTGCAGTGTCCTGTGAAATGTAACTGTTTTGAATTCTGCAGCAAGTGCTGAATTTTCAGAAAGTATTCATTTCATGTCATTTCCATGAAAGGGAAGTATTTGTAGTAATCTATGGACCAACTTGAATAACTGGGGGGGGGGAAATCCAAATGTGGCCCTACGTACTATTGACAAGTAACCTGCAGACATCTCCCCCTGTTCCTCAGCTCTCATTTTACAACAGTTCTCAGGTGATTTGGAGCAATCCTTGGCAGGTCACTTCATGTTTAGGAACAGTTTTCATTATCTACACCTGGTGTTACATGTTACACGCAGCTTGCATCCTCCCTGCTTCCACTGGAATGTGGTCAGCAGGAGAATTACAACTAGTGTCTGATGAGCAGAAAACACTCATGTTTGTTCATGAATAGTCATTGCTGGCACACAAAAATATGTCTTTGTATGTACAAGAGCCACCTAAGAACCTGCATCAACAAAATTCTATTTCAGTCTTTTACAGAAGAGATAACATGGCATTAAGGTAAGCAATTTTGGATGCTTCTATTCCTGTGGTGGGGGGTGTCCAACCTGATATTTCCTCAAGAGTCCAGCTGTCAGACATCACCATGCACCTACTGTCCAGCAAAAACCCCACTCTGTCATCCTTGAAGAGAAATTAGATGCTAAAAATCACTTGTCAACTAATTATTTGATCTCAATTTGGTGTCTGTGGTTGGATCTCTCTTCACACAATAATTTTCATCCTCATTAAGACTTCTGGGTAAATCCCCAATACAAATAAAATTAATTTGTAAAGAGTAAATACAGAGGAACAAATCATAGTCCAACTGCACAGACTCTTGGAGCCTGCAAGACTATCTGCAGAATCCTTCTTGCAGATCCTCTCAGCCAGCTCTATTCATTTATTTAAAAAGAGACTAACAGAATAGTCTGTCCTGGAAGAAGAAAGCATACGTTAGTCTCAGCGTGGATTCCTTTAGGAGGGAAGTATAATTATCACATTCAGCATTACCGTAAGCCAGACTTACCCTTTAACTGTCTTTCTTCAAATACTAAGTGAAGTGTATATAAATAATTGGACTGCACAAAATGCAGCTCTCCCCACTGAACTGTCATTAAGGCAAGTCGGTCAAAGTCAGCTGGACAAAGGAGAGTCCGTATGGCCCCATCATGGGGTGCTGGTTACAGCAGCTCTACCCTCACATCCTAACAGACCTCTGACTTTGGGGTTTGGTTGGGGTTTTTTGATGTTGTTTTGGTTTGGTTTGATGTTTTGTTGTGTTTTGGTTTTTTGGTTTCCTTTTTTAAACCAAAGAGACTGCATCATAGCACAAAATAGGTGGGAGTACCATCCTCTACCAACTGGCAGTAGTTTTGGGAACTCTAGGGATCGTGTTGATATCTATCAACTCCAGGGAAAGCACATCTGTATACCTGTCCAGATGCTTTTGGTTTCTCCTATGCTGAGCCCAAGGTGGTGGTAAGCAAGTCAATGTATCAGCCAGATACATTCCTAATGCAACCCAGAAGTGAAAACTCTGTAACATGAAAAAGAAAGAAATGCCATCCTTCTGTGCTAACGGAGGACCTCTACCCTGCAAATAAATTACTTTGAAAAAGATTTACTGAAAAAGCAACTCAACATAAGCTCCCAGCACAATGTTGTGACAGAAATGGCTAATGTTGGTTTTAGAGGTATAAACAAGAAGAGTAGTAAGCAGGATTGATGAAGTGATTATGCTTTTATTTATGACATTGGCGAGACCAGTAAAAGGCATACAAAGCTCAGTTGCAGTGTTGCAACTTTTTAAAGCGTTGAGAAAAAAACAAAGACCTGAGCAACTGGGGGGGGGACGGGGACGGGACACGACAATAACTGAGATCTCAATGAGAGCTGAAAGAGCTCAATCTATTTAGCCTATCAACAAAGACTGAGAGGTAATTTGATTAGTGTATAAGTACCTTCATGGGGAAAAAACAAAGGGTATTAAACAGCTCATTAATCTATCTGAGAGAGGCATAACAAAAACTAATGGCTGGAAACTGAAGTCAAACTGATTTAAATTAAAAACCAGACACTTTTTTTTTTTTTCTTCCTTTTTTGTTTTTTCTTTTTTTACATTGTGGGGTATTCTCCAGCTTTTGATACATTCAAACCAAGAAATGGATGCTGTCTGGAATACCTGTTTCAGGCAGACACAAGTTACACTGTAGTTAAGCACAAAAGTTATTGGAATCAATACTGTGGTGACCAGGTGAAATGCAATGGCCTACAATACACAGTCAGGGTGACAGTCTAGGGGTCCCTCTTGGCCTCAAACTCCATGAATCTATGAACTCTGAAAAAGCCATCTCTCTGTCCTCCTAATAAAACCAATCATTCTAATTTTCCACCTACAGTCACTGCTGAAACTCCTGTGTTTTACTACAGGAATGTACAAAAGACTGGAGTAAAATCTGAAGCCAAGTTGAACTGCGTGCTGAGGCATAACCCAAGAGCTAATTTATTTTGCTTGCTTTTTAAAAATGGGTTTTGCACTCATGAGGAGCATTAGATTGATGACACTGATAAACGATATTGGGGGTGGGAAGGGGGTAGGAGTGGAGAAAGTAGGAATTTTAAATGGTTCAAGCACACACAGTACCTCATCCAACAAGATGCCTGAAGGACTATTCTGTAAATTAAAGAGTGCAGTTTATCATGCACATTTGCTCTGCCCCAGCCTTGCAATTCATATCAAGAAAAAGGGTATTAGTAAGCAATCCAAAGCAGATTCATAGAACTCATCTTTGAGTTATTCAAAGCTTTTCATAAATATGATCAATACATTTGGAGGGGAATAAAAAGAAGAAAAAAAAAGGGTGGTGGTAATAGGCCATAACTTTTAAAACTTTCTAGATACATTACACAACAAAAGTATGTAATTGAAACGTACAGAGTTAAATTAAAACTGCATAAACAAAGTATTTTATTTGGCTCAACATTCAAAATCATTTAATGACCTATTTTGGCATGAAAACAATCTTCTTTGTAATCTTCAAATTCAGTCACCACACTGAAAATTCACTCACACATCTATATGGTACTGGGATTGTCTGTATGAAGGATGTAATACTGCAGACAGGATATCAAATGACACCCAAGTCTTCTGTTCAGAGCAAGACAAGAACAGCACAGACTATTTGCACAGCCCATCACATAACGCTCCTTGTGATTAGAGATTCCAAGCAGTGCTGAAGATGTGGGGACGTCTCAGCTTTCTCCCAAGCCCTGGCCCTGGTTCCTGCCATGCACCATCAGTGTAGGAACACCCATCCGGTCCATTTGCACCCAAGCAGTGGCAGTAGGTGCTTCCCGTCCCCCATCCTTCCTTGCTGCTTCCTTTTGGGATTACAAAATATTGGCTTTCAAAGAAGAGCGCTCAGTTCACCCACGATCAGTGGAGATTTCAGTTTTCCCTTCCTGTACATGTATGCCCTTGTGAATGAAAATCAGCATGAATGAAGCCAGCTTTGTCCGCACTTGCGCTGTAGATATGCACAAACTCCAGGAAGCCAAGACTTAATTTGATCTGAAAACCCCCACAGCCAATGCATTTTAAAGACAGAACCACAAAGCCAATCAATAGGGACCATTCAGATACTCGCTGTCAGTGGCTAAAAGAAAATGGATACCGAGAAAGCCATAACTATGATAAATTTAGGTGCTGCTTCTCTCTGACTAATGTAGGCACTAAAACACTCCATGAATATCCTGCTTTGAAACGTGTCATATTTCTGAGAGGCCAATCAATCTCGGGTTCTCTGTGGACCACATTAAAATACATTTGTCACTGTAAGTTTATGAAATATTGATGGTGTTTTTTAGGGGGGTGTTAGGAGGTGGAGAGGCGGATCAAAAAAAGGGGGAGGGAGAGCTACTTTAATGAATTATCTTTAGGCTAGAAGAAAAAGAAGAAACAAATGTAGGTGCTTATTGTGGATGAGGGTGAAAAAACAGAATTGCTTACTGAAAGAAGACATTTGTTGGATTAATAGAAAAGATCATGTGGATGAATGCGTTACAGAAGCACTTCAGTATTTCAAGCTCAATCTGACCTAGATTTATCATTTTACTAAATCTTTAATTTTCTAAATTTGGTAATTAATAAAAATAAAACCAGAGCTCTGTTAATGACATTCACAGAGGGGAAATTAAAAGCATATCTGTGTTCCAGAGGGGAGCAGGGTTCCACTGCACCAGGCACTGCATCATATTTATACCTGAAAGAGGGAACAAGCCCATATGTACTAGCAAGCCTCACTAGCTCTTCAAAGTGGAGACACACACACCCCACATGGAAAAGAAACAGAATAGAACAGGGATATACAGAGACAGACCACCTTTCATTGTGGTGCATCTACATATACTCAATACCTGAAGTGTCAGATATTAGTCACCAAGAAAATTCCCATCTTAAAGAACTTATTATCAGAATAGGTAAAGGACCAGAAATGAGAGAGAAGAAACCAGGAACCAAGGTGGAAATGGGAAGCAAGTCACACAGAATAATTAATTTAAGATTATAAAGGAAGCCTGTTGCAGATCCAAGCTGTGAGTTCGAAGCAGGTCCAGGGCTTTCCAGGCAAGACCACTCCACCTTTCTGTAACCCAATCTGCTAAACACCAAGCTTTCTACACAAGTAGCTCCCTGAAGTCAATAAAGCTATTCACAAGTGTAAAGTTAAGCCTGAGCTTAAATACTGTGGTACTGTGATCTATGTTTGTAAGTGAAGTGTGGAACTAAAGCAAGTTTGTGTAAATAATCTGAAATTGAGTCATTTTTCACCATTTCTGTCAATGCAAAAAGCAGTTTTTCAGATAAGAACAACAGCAGCATTCACCGAAGGAACAAAAAGTAAATCCTCATATGCATTTTTAACTCACAGATGCTAAACTTTTTGGTAAAGACATTATGCCATATTGGTAGGAAAAACACTCTCAGGCAATAAATAGCACATTTTGCTTTAGTGATGAATAGCAACAAAAATAAATTGAGGCAGAAGCATGAAATTTTTCATTTTTCACAAACCTGGAAAAATATGAACTTTTCTATTATTTTTGGCCAGTGGCCCAAACGTCTTCCCTTCAGCCTTCAAAACAAACCCCACTCTTCTTACTGAGATTATCCAAACAGATACACAGATCTATCCTCCATTTCCTTTGCATAGTTTAGGTATTTGGCTATAACAATTTGACAGCTGAGGAACCTTGCATTAAAAAGCAATTTTTTCTACATCCCTGCCCTGCCCTCTTCCCCCCACAATTTCAGCCAAATTGAAGATTTCCACGTGCGTGGAAGGCAGGGGGAAGGAAGCATTTTGTTTTCTATCAGTTTGATGCAAGCTAAAACATTACAGTATATTCTAGCAAAGCAGAGTGATTTGCTAAAAAGTCAGTTCAATATTGAGTTACACCTCCTGCAATGCTGCAAAGCTTCTCAAGAACAGTAGCTCAGGTGCCTAAATCCCCACTTTTTTTCCCTAAAGGCTGCAGTCCTCAGTGAAACTACTTTTCCCACCATGCACTGCAGTTCCCCTCTCTCCACTATGCACAATATATTTGTGCCTCAACTTTAGTAAACTTATTTACTTTTCCCCATCCTGAATCTTATCTCAGAAGTTAACAAGTTATTATTTCCCTCTACACACCTGTAGCACACACAGACCCTACTCCTGGACTATGACTGTATTAGGTCAGGTGTTCAGCAAACAGGAGAAAAAAGAAAAAAAAAAAAGGATGGTTTGAGGCAGAGATTAGTCTCGACTTTTCACACTTGATGCAAATGAAGGTTGGGCTCAAATCTGCTGTCCATGTGCGCCAGTGACTACCTGCTTGGTCGCAGCAGCACATACCTAGGAGCTGTGCTGACGTTGCTCGGATTAATCACAAATACCACCAAGTACCATATTTTCAAACGTATAAAAGACTTTGGGATGTATATAGGAGAAAATCGCACCTGCTGCAGTTGAGGCAAGCACACGGAGAGGCGGATGGATCCTTCCTCTCAGGGAGCTGCTGGTTCCTGAGGCCATGGCAGTCCAGTGGCTACTTCCTTTTAAAGGAAGTCCCCAGTACACCCAGTCTTCACATCCCCATCTCCCCACTGCTCCTCGGGGGCAGGTTAGCACTGACAGGCAGGGATAGGCCCGAGGGCACCCCCCCAGCCTCCCGAGAGCTTCCATCCGTGCACCCCAGCGGACCTGGGGCTCCCACATCGGCACCGGCCCCAGGCCTGAGCTCTGCTGAGCACGAGCCGAGAGCCCTCAGCTGGGCTGGGCCCTCATCCTCAGGGCACAGCCCTGCCCAGGCAAGCAGGGCAGGGGAGGACAGCCAGGCCCACCGACGACACTGTCAGCAGCAAGGTGGCAAATCCGCCCTGATGGCTACCCGGGAAACCTGGGATATTCAGGCATGGCAGGGAACCAGACTGGGCACAGGGGCCGCCGCAGCCCAGCAGCAGAGATAAAATGAAGCCCCATGCCCCTGACTGGGGGCAGACAGCTAGAGGCCCCATGGGACCATCTGGGCCTGACAGAAGTCACCTACATTTGCCAGCTGCCAGCATCAAACAAGGCCATTAGATCAAACATTTCCATCCCAGAGCTGATAAATCCTTAGCACCTGCTCTGACCCTGAGGGGATTAGGAGTTTTGAGACCACTGAGTCAGTTCACCAAGAAACTGGGTCTTTCAGCAGTTTGAGCTCTCTAATTCCAGCCACTAGAAACATAATGGATTAAAAGGAAGGCGGCGGTCAGGAAAATGTGTTTTATAACTTTACCTGCACACGCAGCATCTGGCTTTGCTTCCTGGCAATCAGGCGCACACCAGTGTTTCAGCTATTGCCTTTTTCGGTGTCCATGACCCCCTTCTCCTCCCAGGGGAGGGAAGGGAAACCTGCTCCCTTTGGGGGCTTCATCCCCCAGTGAAGGGCCCCAACTTTGTAACCAGGACCCCCAAACATGCCTGACACACAGCAAGGAAACACCTAAATCCACTTTTTACTGCACCACAGCACTAGAAAGGAAGGGCTGACTACGTACAGCACAGACCTGTTGTGCCATTAGATGGCTGTAACATCTAAGAGCTCATTAGGAAAAGAAATGTCTGTGCCACAGGATCTTGATTAGTCATGTCACTCCCTTACTCCATCATGGGAGCACCACCTCTTTCCTAACACTGTTTATGCTCATCCCCTCACTTATGTCTCCTAATTTGTTTGAGGGTTGGTTATAAAGCAAACATACCTTCTCCCTGACCCCATAGTCCAGTCAAGAGAGCTAACGTGACCAGCAGACACCATCTTGCTTAAGCATGGCTCACTGGTTCTGCAGGTGTCAAATCAGCTTGTCAGTTCATAAACCTGGATTGCTTCACCACATGCAGGCCCCTTAAGGTTTTTGGCCCCAGACAAGCTTGTTTGGGGTATTTTCTACAACTATAGTATTGTTCCTGGCCACACACTGTCCAATCTGTTTATCAGTACCTTGAGAAATGGGGACTCCCTGGCTTCCTCATGGAGACATTTTGGCCAGCTAGTAAGGTACAGTGCCAGCAGCTTTTCCCTGATGTTCGGATTAGGTTTCCCCTTTGATTTAAATCTATTATTTGTGTTACGACCCTTTTGCTATCACTCTGAATAAAACCTCTCACCAAAGTCATCCCAAACCAGTAACAGCCAGAAGAGAAACCCCCAAAAGATTGTATAATAGTACTTGACATTTTCTATACTGGGACAAAGCCAGACCTCCATCCCTCTGAGCAATGTAGGGAAGGGCTGGGTGATCCTGACATCTAAGTTTCAAACCTCCCTCTCTCTCTCTAAAATGAAGGAATTAGATGCTTTTATATGGTTCCAGTTACACAGGAATCAGATAATACAGTCTAATGACCCCTCTGAGCCTTAAAGTCAGGGATGCCTTTGGGTATGTTTCTAAATAAAATGCAAAAACCATGAAAAAAACCAATCCCTCACCTCCAAACCCTCTTGTGCTTATTTGGCTGCATCAGTCCAAACAGATCTGCCATGATAGCTTGAGGCAACATTTTGAGTTTCTTCCCACTTATTAGAGATCTAGGCATATGATAACATACACTTTTAAAAAAAAATTGTAAAGCTGGTTGCTTAGATTCATTAAGCACCAGGATTCATGTCATCTTTGATAATGTTTTATACTCAGCATTTTCATATGCCCTCTATTTACATTTCTAAGCATGCTATAAATATCTGCTATAAGTATACAGAGAGCTGGCAGGCTAGCTTTCACCCACAGGCCTCTTGCCCCTGCGGAAGTCATTCTTCCCAAAGGACAGCCTGACATTCTGGGCAATGCGCAAGACATTTTTATTTGATGTATCATCAGTTCATGTTGGTTTTGGCTTTTATTTTGTCTTATTTTGTATTTCAGCTTGTAATTGTGGCAGCAATTTTTGCACATTACTTAATAAATCTTACAAAGGGGTCTGCCCATGCTGCCTTTCATAAGGGCAAAGTCCCATTGAAGTAGTGCCTACACAAAAACTGTTAATCAACGCTTTTTGAAAGATGCATACCTTAATCTCTAAAAGGATTATCGGCTGGGAGTCAGAAATAGCCACCTGAAGCCAGTAGCTGCTTAAAAAGATTAGAACTGAAGTGTAAAATCCAAGCATATTTCTAGAGTCGGTCTGATACTACAATTATGAGACATCTAATTCTAAAAATTCCAGTCTGAGAAAAGGAGTTTCCTTTCAGTATGGCCAGTTATAGCCAAAGGAGGAAAAGGTAGTTAGTGGTCAAGTGCTTTCCCCCAAAATTTCACTTTCCTAGGTGTTGCTGCATAGGCAGGCTACCTCACACAGCCAATGTGACCAATGTCACAAAAACCTAACCTGAGACTAGTTGTAGGTCAAACATCACCACAGGCCATTTAGAAAATACATTAAAGAAAAAAAATAATAAAATTGTCAAATACTCACAAAACGGTTTGTAAAGGCAGGGTGAAAAAAAAAGACATTTTAATAACCATTAATCAGGTGACATGCTAGCAATTCAAATCATGACAGTTACTGAGGTCTTAAGTATTTGGAAACAGACTTTTCAGGAACAGAAGATCGAAGTATACAGAAAACACAAAATTCACACTCAGAAGTTGTGGATCTTCCGGAGACATATACTATTTAAAATAGTCTAAGATATTAAGCTACTATCTCACAGTTTGTTAGAAATTAATTTAATATGTTTTAGATGACTAGTTTTATTATATATGTTGAAACTACACATTATATAATTATAGAAAAACCAGGTCTCTTTATGTACAATTTAAAAACGCTACAGTTGCAGTCCAACTCTTTGTTTTGCAGTGTCGTGGTTTAACCCCAGCCAGCAACTAAGCACCACGCAGCCACTCACTCACTCCCCCCCCATCCAGTGGGATGGGGGAGAAAATCAGGAAAAGAAGTAAAACTCCTGGGTTGAGATAAGAACGATTTAATAGAACAGAAAAGAAGAGACTAATAATGATAATGATAACACTAATAAAATGACAACAGTAGTAATAAAAGGATTGAAATGTACAAATGATGCACAGGGCAATCGCTCACCACCGGCCGACCGACACCCAGCCAGTCCCCAAGCGGCGAAAACCCTGCCCCCCCCACTTCCCAGTTCCTAAACTAGATGGGACGTCACATGGTATGGAATACACTGTTGGCCAGTTTGGGTCAGGTGCCCTGGCTGGGCATGAGAAGCTGAAAAATCCTTGACTGTAGTCTAAACACTACTGAGCAACAACTGAAAACATCAGTGTTATCAACATTCTTCACATACTGAACTCAAAACATAGCACTGTACCAGCTACTAGGAAGACAGTTAACTACATCCCAGCTGAAACCAGGACATCCAGTCATCAACACTGATGTTTCTAAACTAATGATTTATTTTATTTTATTTTAGGAATGTGTTAGACAAAACCAGTTTTCCTGTGTATGTTATTGTGCCCCATACTTAATACTATGCAAGAAAAAAAATCTTTCATAAATGTATGTCAAAGTATGTTAGGAGTGTTAATTCAAGTTACACATAACAATTATCTCACTCAAAGTATAAAAAGTTTGGTTCTGATAAGCAAGTTATCCATGCAGCTATGCCTATGTCTTTTGCCAATCACAAGTTTGTATTTTTTCTCAACTTCTTCACAAGAAATGAGAGAATTGTCCTCCCACATATTCAAAATTTCTAGATCTTTTGCCTGTCACCTGATTCTGAAGACAGTGGGTTTATTTCAAAAGTTGCAGCACAGATTTAGAAATCCTGGATGTTTCAGCTTCTCAAGCTCTTCAGTTTCTCATGAGAACTAAGACTCTCCTACAAAATATCCTAAGCAATTTACTGCACAAGAACACTTATCAGTCATAGTTTAATAATAATAGTTAGAAGAAGTAAACCTCACCTTACCTATCAGTATAATCAGACCCCTATGCCTACTGCATAGGCATCTTAAAAAAAGCACTAAAAGCCACATAGATGCTAGTAACAAGTTGGGTTTTCCAAATAACTAATTTAGCCCAGCAGGCACAAAGGACGCTCGTACTCTCTGATAGAAAGACCACTAACAAACCAACCACTAGAATATTAGACAGAGCATCCAAAGCTGAGACTCTTAGCTTAGCCTTAGTTAGGCTTGCCTTGATCACCTTATTTCTGAAATAAGGATGGAAGTGCTCATCTGCATAGCATTGATTTAGACTTCAGCAGTTCCCTGGAAGTTTCTAAGGGCAGATATCTGAACAAAACACATTCTGAAAGACATACAGTATTTCTTTTTATATTTCTTTGGAATTTTACTCTTTCTGGGCAAGATATCCATACAGACCACTTAAGACGTGAGATAAGCCATACTCTTAGCCTAGCAAGAAAACAGAATATGGAAGAAAACTAGGAAAGTGTCAACAAATTAGTGACTATTTAAATATTGAATAAGATTCTTCATTTGTTCAGGAAGTGTCTGTCCAACATAAACACTCCTGTTAAAAATTGGTCTCATATTGAATGCCAAAAAGGGAAGAAAAAGTCTTTTATAAAACAATTAGAAATAAGGTTTCAGCCTTGGGGGTCTTCCTCAGGGCATGGTGAAACTAGGACACAGCAAAACTAAACAACATCCTGTTCTTCTTTAGCCTAAGGAAGGCCCCATGGCCAAAATGCCTTCTCTAATCTAATTTTGTACTTTTGACAAACAGGTTGACCCTTCCCCTGCTAATTACTGTTCTGCAAATTGCAACAGTGCACCAAGTTTGTCCATTCATTTTTAGAGGTCACACACAATGTAAAGCATTTATCCAAGTCATCTTCAAATCCCACACCTTCATTTATGTCTGGAATGAACAACTTTGAAATGCTCACTTTGGGAGAAGAGAGAAGCTATATAACTCAATTCTCCATTGCCTTTCACTTCTGCCGACACTAACTCTCCTGGGCAGGAGGATGAAATGCTACTGTTCCAATCTGGTAGGAGTTTGCATAACTGGATAAGACCAGCTAAGGTACAAAGCAATGGAGAATAGGACCCGGCAATTTGAGGATGTCACCTGTAAAAAGAAAGAATGGTTTCTGTCACACAAGTTTATTGCAGCCCAGAAATGTCTACAGTAACTGTGGGCATATAATATGATGTGCAAGGCTTTTATGAATGGGACCCTTGTGGCTTCTTGTCAGAACTGAATCTGAAGTGATGACAGGACATTTCTAAGAAGTCTTTCCTGGGATGCTGAAGGACTTCCATAAGGAATCGTCTTGAAGATTGGGCTCTTGAGGCTTTCAGTCAAGAGGAGTCCTTCCAAAAAATGTTGAAGGTTTTTGGTAAGGAGCAACACAGATAGATACCCTCAGAAATGTCAAAGGAGCTGAACTGTTTGGTTTGAACTCTTTGCATATCCCAGGGTTACAGAAGAGAAGTGTACAGGGTGGGTGACTGGCCAGTCTGCAGGTTGGGGTCAGGGCAAAAACACAGAAAAGGGAAAACAAGAAAGCCCACACCTTCATACTGTTGCTACTAATGATACCGCTGTCAAAAACATGACAATACTTTGACTGCCAAGGGATTAGTTTGACTCACCAAGTATGTTATGGTGGCATAATTTCTCTCTATTTGCAAATTTTTAAAAGATTACAAGAAGAAACTGAGGAGGCTACAGAGGGACATTTCTCCCAGTTAGGCATTGCTGAGAATGAGTAAATCTGCAAAGTGTAATTTACATCTGCTCAGCTCCTGTTCAAACATACATACAAAGAGACTTTGATATAGCAAACTCCTCTGTAAGTCTTCAGCTGTGGTTACACAACAACCTTCTTCCCAGTCCCTTACTCTCAACCTGGGGAAGTAGCTGCTATGGCTTGAGAGGTCCCAGTACTGAACAGCTAGCATTCACACACATTCAGGGATGAAACTGATGAGTACATTACTAATGCCTTAGCTTAGACGAAGATATTGATACACTTGTACATTTTTTATTTTGGCGTTTTTAAACAATGATTAAGAAGGCAGTCCATTATAAGTTCCAGTATTGCAATATTTGGTGGTCCACATTGCCCCAAAAAATTGATAAGCATCTGTAACATGTCTGTAGAAGAGCTCTGCTACCAACTTAGGACACAAGAAGAGCCTGCACTCCAATTTGCCAGAAATATGGTCATAGGTAGAAACATTGCCAAATCAAAAAGCATAAAAGCATGAAAAAGTATGAAAAGCTTTCTCCTTGCCTTTTGTCTGGGTGTTGGAGCAGAGCACCTGGCAACAGAACCTTCCCCAAAACAGGGAATTTATCCCACAGAGGCTTCAGCATGAGCTGCTTCAGCTCAGATTAGCGAGCTCCAACCTACCTGGTCCCATTAATTGCTATTAATCTCTCAGCCTGGTATGTCCAAAATGCACTTGAGGCTTTTTTGCTCAACTAAGATATATTTATTTATTTGTTTTACAAAAACTGTGATGAGGAAAGGATCCCATGGGTCTGCCTCCCCACTCACCCCCTGCACTCTTGTGCTACTTTGGCTAGTCACCATTTGACTTCATGCTCACAGTCAGCATGACAGCATCCCCGTTTCCAAATTTGTCTGTACCTGAACTTGTTGGAAGCAGTACAGCATCCCATTTTCTTGAAAATGGGTTTATTATAAAAATAAGCAAAAGATGACCCTGTAAGAAAGGCCCCGTTTCAAAAAACAGTGAAAATGAAAGTTGTTCCTTGAATGAAATCAGTGTAAGTCTGCTCAGATATATTCCCTGTCTACAAAATGAATATAACATTTGCCACTATCACAGGTAGGTCTGATGACGTGCTCATTAGTGTTCCTAGAGCAATTAGAGTTTGGGTGAGAGACTACAATGAGAAAACAGAGACATCTCAAGTGGATATATTTCTGCTGTGCCTCAGAGCAGTTGAAGCAGAGCAACACCCACAGGGGATTCAGACTCGAGCTGGGGAGAGGGGAGGCAATGAGAGAATGGTGCTAAAAAAAAAAACAAAAACAAAACAAAAACAAAAACAAAACCCACAAAAAAACCAGAAAACAAGTTAGCTCTCTGCCATAAAAGGGAACAAAAATCGCCTCACCTTTACAATAACTAAATCTGCCTCAATATTAGCCCTGGGAACACCAGTGAAACTAAGGGCTGTCATTTCCTCGTTTTCCAAAATGTTCACATAATTGACACGCTCTCTCTTCCCCCTCACTCTGAAAGAAACACCGGGGTTTCAGGCAGAAACATTTTGTCTAAGGCACTGAAGGAGGCACTGTGAGGCAGGTGTCAGTCAGCCTTGCTCAGTGTGATGCAAATCCACCCTGGTCCTTTTGGTGCATTAGGCATGGTTTTCACCAGGATCCTTCGCTGCCGTGCTGTATCTGCTGGGGAGAGCCGCATGTCAGTGGTCCTTTCTAATCAGCCTCATAACAGAGGCAGAGCACTCTTACCATAGCATCTCTGCTACCACGTGATTATCGAGAACACACGCCTGATTTGATTTTAAATACAAAGCGCGTTCCCTTTAATTGAAACTTTGTGCATGAAAAGTTTATTAAGTTAGACAGCAATGCCGCAGAGAAGCAGTGGTAGAAATTGCCCTAGGGCAGATCCTACCTAGCCTGCCATTAGGTGCTGTTACACTTAATTGTTGGTGAAGGCAACTTAGTGCTTGATCACATTACTTTCACACTAAACCTTTCCTTTGACACAGGTGCTTTGTTAGAGGCAGATCCTTCAAATACACTTTCAGAGATGGAAGTATCTTAAAACCAACAGGAGCTTTACAAGTAGAGGAACTTACAAATGTTGTTAAGAGGTCTGCAATTCAGATGACTGCAAGATTAAAGTCAGGAGAATTCAAAGAGTCATTAATAGAATAAATAAATTTTGTATTTTTTTTTCACACCTTTCACACTATGGTCTTTAGAAAGACCTGTTCTCTGTGCCTAAAAGACTCAGACTAATAACTGGCCAGGAACATCAAATTTAACAGTGAAAGCATCCTTAAAAATTGTAAATTTTTCAGGGACTTCGTGATGGATGCTGAAAAAGCCATAATTACACAAACAATAATTTAAAAGAATGATATGCTGGCCAAAAAATACTGCTGTTTAAAAGATAAAAAAGCAATATTAAAAAAGTTTAAAACTCTGATAAGAGGAGACTAATGGAATAAACAGAGTATCAACAGACAATAACTAAGCAACATATTAAAAAAACACCAAAACCCCTATATGTAAGCATACATTCATTGCTAAATACAGACAATAAAACTATACAGGAAAATGCTGAAAAGGCAGGAATATTTCACATACTTTTTGTCAATATTTGAAACAAAAGACTCCAATGTATTTATGTATCCCTTATATGCTACAGCTAGATCAGAGAGTTTAACAGAGTTGTGGGTTGTGGTTCTGCTTGCTTTGATCAGATTACTTACCAACAAGCAACTAAGTTGTCTGCATTATCTTCATCTGTAAAAAAAAAAAAAAAAAATTAAATCAACAAGTCAAGATAACAGAGACCAAAGCGTTTTAAAGGAACTAGTGGACTGTTAACTTTTTAATACATCATGGAAAACAACCTTGTAAATGCCAAAAGTTGCAGGATTGCCAACATAATTTCAATTTGAGAAGAGTTAGGGATGACTCCAGAGAGCTGTGGACTAGCTAACCTAGTCTTAATAATTGCCAAAATAATAAAGTATTTATTCATGAACTATCAACAAAGAATTGCAGACTAGAACTACAATTGTGATGTTTCATGGAAAATCGGTTTAAACAAGCCACGCTTATCTTTTTTTGGCAGGATTAGAAGTCTGATTGATAGAGGCAGCTGTGATAATAAAGCAGACTTGGACTTCTCCAAGATTTCTGACTCAGCTGTACCTAAATTCTTAAAGCCTCATATTCTACTCACCAAATGGATTAAATAAGTGGTTCACTGACTGACCTCAAACTGTAGCTCTTAATGGAGAGCTACAAGGGAGTACAGCAGTTGCACTGAGATTGGTTTTTGGTCCAACCCTGTTCACTATTCTGTAAAGGATCAAGGTGGTAACGAAACTTTTGTCAATAAAGTTAACAGATGACAAAGACTGGAATAGTGGAAAGGCCTGTTTCTTTGAAGGCTGGTATCAGTCTTGACAAGTCAGTTATCATTAAAACAAAGTATGAGTTATTCAGGGCAAAACACTTTCAAGGAAAATTATTCCTCATACAGGCTCACCTCCCATGCAGTCATTCAGCCTGCATCCAGATATTCTTGCAATTAAATCTTATGCCTCTCAGTTCTAGGTTGCAAGTCTCTCTCTAGCCGGAGCAGAACTGTTGGCACTTTACGGGACTGCCTGGCACTTTTCAGCAACACTCCCAGTAAACAAGGGCAAAATGAGTTAATGCCTGAGAGAAGAATCCCAGCAGACTATCCTAAACTGTGAATTATCCTGCTTTTGAGAATGAATACACTCACTGCTTGCTTATTTAATGTATGCTTATAAAATCCCATGTCCCCTCCCACAGTCTCTGAACAGTATTGGTAATTAGCAAGATGGAAGTAATGCAAAATAAGATTTATTGACAGTCCCTGAAGTTTTACTATTTAGTTCAAATCGACATCTCAAGCTGAATGAAGTGTCAGCGAGGTTGAAAACAGCATTTTCAGTAACAGACATAAAGCTGGATGTAAACAAGTGACTTACGACTGCAATATGGGTAATTAGATTCCACTTCAAGTTCACATTTTAGCTTTTTGCACAACCCTTTTCCTATGCAACCAAACCAGGCTGAGTGGCCCAAGTCTCCATAGGAGGGAGGTTGCAATTCGGTTGGTATGGCCTGCCAGGTCCTTCATTTAAATGTTTTCTGATCCAGTGCAGACAGGAATTAAATACAGCTGCTCTTCTGGTGAGTCTTAGACTCATAAATGAATGTTTAAATGGTCTAATAGAGTACCATATTTAAGATATACCAGGTTAGGTGTCCCCATGGCTTTGTGTAGCAGTATGCAGACACTAGCCCTGGCAGCAAGACAGCCAGCTCAGTTAGGAGTGTGCTGACACTGCTTTTATACTGCTCCTCCTCCTAGAAAATGGTCTGAGATATTATTGTAAACTGTAACCTAGATGTACAAGATCAACTTTTTATTACAATGCCCTAAGCACAAGGCCAGGAATCTGGTTTCCTTGGCCTATTAAAAAAAATTAGTTTAGACATTATGCCACCATGGCTTTTTGTAATCATTTACAAACATAACTTAGTATTTACAAATTTCTCCCCTCAATATTTCCCACTAGAAAGTAAGAATAATTGCTTTCCTTTTACACAAATCTCATCACTACTGTTGCTACAACACTTGAAAGACATAAAATTGCCCAGCGTCAATGCTGTTCCATACGTACTTTAAACTGACTAAGCTTTCCTGGATTTTATTGCAACTGAGAAACACTATTGCTCTACTAACTTCTCGTGCTGTATTCAGTCACAACAATTCACAGCACGGCTGTAAACAGCAGGTTATGGTTTTGTATTCCCATAGTAGAACAAAGCAATGGTATGCACACTGGCAGGGACCACAGTCACAAGTCACCAGCATGCCCACTCTTACCATAGGGCTAACACTGGGAGCTGGCCTCACCCTGTTTACACCAAGTGGGCTCACCCTCCTTGCCTGTTTTGTATCACAAGGCTTGGACCAGTCATCCAGCCTGCTTCCTTTTCCTCAAAGTCAAGTCCTTCTAGGTATCAGCCTCACCTCTAGTTATAGACAGTCAAAATTGGAAGTAGCCTTAAGGAGCACTGGAAGGAAACCACAGGATGTTAGGGAGCTGGGACCAGCAGATGCGCTGTGCTCGAGGCCCATGTCTGGGTGGGCATGCTCTGCAAACGGAAGCAAAGAGCTTCCAGAGTGGGACTGAGCTGCTGCCAGAGGCTGGGGGGAGTTTTCAATAAAGTGGCTTGCAGATACAGGTTTGAAGGTGATATCTATCAAGAAAAGCCCACTCTAAGATTTCAGACTTGCATGTGCTGATTTACCTTGGACAGAATAGTGATAAATAAGAAGCAGGTAAATTCATCTGTTTGCTGCACATGGAAAGCATTTATACTTTATATTGAGCAATTATTAGAAATAGACAAAATCTGCTGAGGAGGGCCCTCTGACAACATACTGCCTTTCCTCCAAAACCTGTGTGTTGACAGCTTTTATAGCTTATCCTAAAGTCTATGCAGATAAGGCTAACATCTGCTGTAACGTGGTGCCCGATCCTTTTTGAGCAAGCTATTTAGTTTGCCAACATACCGCAAGGAGTTCCACCAGCAATTTTACTACACAGTTCCTTCGATTATGGGAATTTTTTTTTTTATTTAGTGCAAAGGCAAAACTGCAAAAGCATCAGTTTGCAGTTCTGCAATTCCTTGTGCAAAGCTCTACATGGCACCATCTTAGCCAAACATAACCCATTTTCTGAAACATGCTCGCCTTTGACAGATGCAGCTTTGGATTTCCTTAATGCCTACACTATTATGAAGGAGAGGGCAGGTAGGTAAGATGACTTCAAGGAGAAGGAACTGCTGAAATCGTCACTAAGGTCCCCATAAATATTCCCCATGGACCTCATTACACATTTGAGCAAACATTACCTTCACTCACACAGCTAAATTTCCTGTTTGCTTGGCTGATCAATTCCTCATCAAATTTTAATGTGGGGTTCAGGCCGTCTGTGGCGTTTTAATTAGCCCTAAGACTGCACAGCATCGGAGGCAAAGCTAAGAACCATCGAAGTCCCCTCTGCTTAGCTATAAAGGTGGAAGGGGGTTGGGGAAGAGGAGGAAATGAAGAGGCCAAGAACTAATTAGCTCGTTACTAGGTTAAGTCTGCTCTCTAGTGGTCACATCACACAGCAAATACAGCATCTAAAAAGCCTACAGAAAACGGTATATTAAACCGTAGCTGAATTCCTCTCCATCAAATATGAGAAAAAAATACGCAATATATATCATGCTTACCCCTGCTGCTGCAACTTCCAACATTTCTTTCCCCATAAAAAAATCTTTTCTTCCCCCCACTCCAGGATTTTGTATACTTTTACAGTGCTCTCAGTTTTGGCAGGAGAGGATAGTGCAATGAGCTGTGGCTATTTAAAATCAAACCCATTTTGCTTCAATCAGCATGAACAGCTTTGAATGATGGAGAACATACAATCTATACACCCTGCTGTCCATAACCATGAACCACAAGTGGCTACCTTCTGTCCAAGGCATTGTCCAGAAGTATTTTGACCTACAGTTAGTTGCTGGCAAGGCTGAGAAGTTCTATGCATTTTGCTCTCATTACATGTAAAGCTTTTCATTTAACTGAGTTTAATCTGCATCTTTCTCTTTGGTAATGAGGACAGGCACATAAGTTTGAATTGCAATACAAGCAGCATAAAGAAACCTAGTATTCCAGCAATATTTCTCCCATTGTCTTAATGTAAATAAAATATACCAAAGCAACACTGAAATGTAAGCCTTATAGCAGTCAGTGGTCTTTGAATCAAGCAGTGCTGCTTTGTTTCACAACTTCCTGAAAAGAACCTGTACCCATTCCCCAAAAAAGCACATGTACATTGCACCAGGGGTGTGCAAGAGCAGAGCAGCTTTCCCCACAGAACAATTAACAGTTCTATCAACAGATGCTGCTGTATGGCAATAACCTGCTTCTTCCCAGATCCAGGTACTGGGGCACTTCCAGTCCCAAGTTTGGGTAGCTTGGTACTAACAGAATCAGCTAGCCAAACTCCTCTGAAATCTACCTGATTTTCATCTAGGCTGAAAAAGTTTAAGTTATATTAAAATCTGTACAGATTTATTGGGGGGGGG
This sequence comes from Haliaeetus leucocephalus, assembly GCF_000737465.1. Classification (NCBI taxonomy): domain Eukaryota; kingdom Metazoa; phylum Chordata; class Aves; order Accipitriformes; family Accipitridae; genus Haliaeetus; species Haliaeetus leucocephalus. Next base: position 3,262,633 of record NW_010973369.1, on the reverse strand, counting down.
GGGGGCACATGCAGGGAAAAGGCTGGAAAGAACTGACAGTGAAACAAATGCCTTATTTCCTCTTGCAGCCTGGGAGTGGTTATTAAGTATTAGTCTGCATACTGCAACGTATGTATTTAAAACAGCTGCTCATTTCACACAAACAGTAAACTACACCCAACCCTGATATGCCTAAAATCACAGGTTCTTTGAGATTATATGAATAACATCAGCATCTGCAAGTGCATCTATTTTCCACAGAGGGATTGTAGCATATAAAGCTGCTGGTGCTGTAAAAAATAGCCAGTTAGTATCATTTACAGAACAGAAACAAAAGTTACCCAGCAAGTATATGTTTTCATGCTTAAAGTATGAATTTTATTTGCATATATCCCTTAATAAACAGCAAGATGTTTAGCTTTATTCTGACAGACAGAGGATTTGCACTACTACGTGGAAAAGAGCAGAATAAATAGTTAACCGGAGTCTAACCTCCCTGTTTGAAACCTAGATGCACTTCATTTAGCAAGTGCAAATTAATTAGTATTATTAAAATACCACTTAGCACCAAGTACAGGGAGACTGCTAGTATTGAAAAAAACACATTAGCTGGTCATCATAGTCACCATGAATGAGCTAACACTCCTTTTGCCTACACCCAGGAACTACATGTTAAAGAGTTTGCAAAAACCACCTCTTTTTTTCCAGGCAGTGCTGGGGTCTAAAAGCGAGCAGATTTTGATCCTATACTTTAGTACAAAACCTCATCAGTTTGGAAAAAAAGCAGAATCAAAGGACAAATATCACTTTATATATAGTTAGAGAAAGATTGAGGAAGAAACACTTAACTAGAATTCATTTACAAGACAAATAGGTATTTTTATAAGTAAACGCAAGAGGAAGGGTTTTCTGCCCCAGTTCTAATTCTTTGCAATATTTCTGAGACTGTTACTGGTTACAGATTATGTCAAGCAGTAGCAGCACCTTTGTCTTGTTTCGCTTCCAGCTTTCACAGATAACATTCACCTGTATTTATTTGGATTTTGTTCCTTGCAAATAAAAAGCAGCTATGCCCTGGCTTTAGCCACTTTGTTTAAAAACAAAACAACCCACATGCAGTAAATCAATACAACTGTATTAGCTCCAATACTCATGAGTAACCAAGTAAGGTGAATTCCACCAAGTCGTCCAATAAACTTTTATCCTCACATCAGCGAGTCTTTCATCTCAAAGCATTCTACAAGCCAGACCACATCTCAGAAACTTTCAAAACCTGCACTTTGCAGGCAAAGGCATTCCACCTCACCCCCTAGCCCTCAGAAGGCAGGGTTTGACCCTTTATTCCATGCTTTGTTCTCACCTCAAATGCCACCACAGCTGCTGTACATCAACACTCAATAACAGTTTTAAGACAAGGATGTTCAAATACAGAATCCTATCAACACTGGAAAGGCAGAATGGTTTGGGGGTTTTTAGTAGGTGGATAAGGGGCAATACCGCATCTCTTGCAATTAATCCTATGGGATGCTTAATGGCTTTAGTCCTATGCCTTTTACCAGCTATGTGATCAGAAGCAATATGCCACTGATGGCAGAAATTTTAAGCAATAAATGCAATACAGACAGCATTAGCTGCCACTATGCTCTATCACTGCAAATACTTAACACCAAGAAACAACTCCTTCCTCCAGCTCAGACCTCAGGTGCTGACAGACCAACTGAGGCTAGGTTCAGCCCAACAAACCCAGAACAACCATCAGGCTAAAGCAGGTGTCGTTTACTGCAGGCAGCTTTCATTTCCAGAGGGTTTCCACTGTCAGGAGATCTCTCCAAATCAATGTTATCAATCCCACTTGTAATTTTACAAACTTCAAAGGGTTAAGACAGCAAGCGCATTTATTGACTGGTGCTTCTTGGTGGGTTCAGTAAAGCATGACTGATTAGAGCCCAGTTCTAAAGAGCCCAGGTTTGTGAGGCTGGAATAAATGGGAGTCTGTCAATAACTCAGATCCAGGCATATTGACATAGTTTACAGCCTCAATAGGCAATTAACACTTTACAGTGGATATTACCCAGTGGCCTCCCCATGTTTTACTGCACATTTTCTGCCGTCAGCTGCAATATTGAAGGTTTGGAATAAAAATGATATTGGACAGACAGCACCTTTGTTCAGCTGCACAGAAATTTCTTTTAACATCTGGGAGAAATCACAGTTTTGTTCCTCTTTATTCACTCTCTCACACCCCTTGTCTCACTTTCTCTGTCATTCACAGTTTCTAGCCTGCATTGGTGAACTCAAGAAACTCTCTTAACTAAGTAATTAAATCTGGTACATGCCAAAACTCCCTGGGGAAACCCCAAAAGAGTGACAACCCCAGCCTTTTCTCCTACCATGGCAGAGGCTGAGTAAGTTCACAAACGAATGCCTCTTTGGCAGACAACTTATACTGACAAATAACCGAAATTCAGCCAGGAGCATTTAAAGCAGAAATAGCTGAAAAAGTTACAATCAGCTCGCAGTCATCTGTTGTAACCAGGTCCAAACCCGTATCCCACACTGATCAAGGCAGAATTACAATACAACTTCCTATCAATTGCACATTCACAGAAAAAGAGGGAGAAAAAAGTCCACAAGAAGGTGGATTCTTTCTTGGTTTTCGATCTATTTAGCCCTAGTGATATATGCTGGCTTAGCATTTTGACACCACTATCATAGTTGTTTAGTTCAGTCCTTTTGCACCAGCAGCATCAAAGGACAAAGTCCTGAAAAGCAACCGAGAATCCCATCCTGAGCTCACCAGGGTTGGCACACACAGGCACACCTGCCCTGGCAGGAGACAGCTGGAGAGGCCAAACAAGAAAGTAGAACCAAAGCAGATTTACAAAAATGTTTTGCATGACCAACCCATAAAGAACTCCTTCCCTTCTCTAGCAATGAAGAAGATATTACTTACCCCAGAACAAAACATCTGGGAGAAAACCATAATAACCCCACAGTGCCCTACTTAACAAGCCAGAATTGAGAGCTGGGAGAGGAAACAGTCGTTTACAAAATGGATTCAGCCGCTTCTTGTTGCCGTGTTCCTAGAGGAAGCTGCAAAGCAGCCTGCCAGGAGAAGGCCCTGAACCAAGAGCCCCACCTGGCTGAGATGGGGCAGTTACAAGAAGGGCTGAGAAAGGGGGTGCTGGGGGGGGAGGAGATAATCCTCTGCAGCTCTCAAGGCCTGCAAGTCAGGGAGAGGCTCAGAATAGGCAACATCAGCTGCAACTTACGGTGTGCTTCACTGTGTTATTGGATGGAGAAGCAATGCTATTCAACATGAACTCTTTCTGCTTTAAACATGAGAATAGCCCTGAAGTTGCTCCTGTGGTCTTCTGTGTTTCTGTGGATGTTGTCAGGTAATTAGCTGCCTTTTCCTGGGTGTGCTCATCCCTGGTGAGATAGCAGCATTCTTTAAGGCTTACACATGGAGGTGAGAATGAAGAGGAGTTTATTCTTTAAGACTACACAACGTTACAGGCTCTGAATGAAAGAGAAAATGCCTCATCATTGATTCATACAAAGGCTCAAGTGAAATTACGTGAAGATGTAACACAAGCCATAGAATTCCCACAGGCACCATTTTCAGCAAGAAAAGGAAATCATTTTCTCTATCTATGTCTTGCTGAGGATTCTCTCTCTTGCCTTCCATTTCCTTTTAAGGGAAGAAAACTCTGTAGATCACAGATTACATGACTGTGAGGGGTGATAGGGAATTGATCTTCATTTATCCCATGCCCAGTAGCAAAAGACACCAGTGGAATTTTCCAAGAACAGGCAAGATACAAACCCAGTTGCCAATATTTCACTTACCTGAAAAATATGGAAGACTTGTAAACTACTTTAAAGTCAGTCATGTATTTTGCTCTTCACTTTTCTGACAAGTGAAATATTACATTGATTTTAACTTGTTCTGGATGGACTGAATTTATTGAATAATTGAAATTGATATCCTGTATTTACATGTATCAGATAGATTGGCAAATGGATTTGCCATCGGCAGCTCCCATTTACTTCTAGACTGGAGAATTTGGAATTATAACCTGTTTAATGGAAACCTCGGATAAGAATCATTAAAGGCAAAGTCACCAGGTTTAAGAGGAGGAACAATACAATTTTCAAGGAAGCCTGAAGTGCCGTGGAGCCTTTAGTCCCATATCAAAGTCTTCCTATACACTCAGCACCTGTCAGTGACATTTAAGTAGAGTGTTGCCCAGCTAAGGCTGGACAAGCTAGGACCTGAGCCAGAGGCAAGGCCAGCACTAAGCTACAGCCATGCTGATGAGGTACAGCATTACATGTATGCACTTCTGCTGCTCCTGAGAGCCGATACCTCTGTACACCACTGATATATTTTGTGTGGCTGTTCCAGCTCACTTGGCAATAGCCCAGGGGTCTAAACGGGCTCTCTGATGAATATGTTCATGTATAAAAATTGTATAGCTCACTTTTGAAAACAAACAAACAAACAAAACCCAGGGCTTAAGTTCTGGAATCACATGGTTCTGAAGATTTTACCCTGGGGTTACTGAAGATTTTTTTCTTTTTACCACAGTTGAAAACCACATCTATAGACCAGTGGTAGAAGGGGAACTTTTGCACCTGTGTTCAAGTCATGTGTCTCCTAATGACAACCCCCAATTTCATGAAAGAAAAGAGAAAAAAGAATTAGGAGCAGGATTCAGAGATGACAGCTGGATATATGTAATGGCTTGGTTTCCCCTTTAAATTTTTCTTGAGGGATAGAAATAGAAATAGCAAAGTAGCTTTCTTCCTTCTCCCTGCCCCTCCAAGTATGTGGAATGGAGTACGTTAGAGATGTAGTCTAAGAAATACAAATTAACATGGTATCCTCTGTGCTGAGAGAAGTCAGTGGGAACTGTTTCCTCCAGCGAAAAAGTAAATTTTAAGACACCCTTCCAATGGAGGGAAAAATAAATAAGCAGAGTCCCATAAAGGAAACCAACCATTTCTGTCTGCCATTTCTACAAGCTCAAAAGAAAAAGCATGCCTGGCAGACTGTTGGGAGAGATGCAGCTGCAAGTTTGCTAAAGGAGACAAAGTACAACCTGTTCCTGAGCTGCCACTTGAAGAAACCAATCGCTTCAAAACCCTTGTCTTTAATAACTTTTACTGACGTACCAAAAATGAAATACATGCATAAGAACAATGTGAGCCATACACAAACTACACTGTTTCCCAAGTAGGCACAATGCTGGAAGTCTAGATTCTGGACCTGAAATTGCAAAGGCACCAAGAGGCAAAGGGCTTGTCAGAAAATAAGATACTGTTTGGCCTAAGTATAGACAGGCAGCTCTGACCTTAAAGAATCGTGGTAGTTAGTACATCTACTAAAGAGAAAAAGAAAAAGACAAAAAAATCCCAAAACCAAACACTAACAAAATCAGTCCCCAAATGTTGCTATGTGTTTGCACTGAGCTTATTTCTTCTGTGGTCCCTTTTTCTGGAAACAGGTGATGTCCCCATCCTGTTTTGCAGAAGCAGCCAGCCCAGTCTGGCAGCCTGAGCCATGACCCTTGTGTGGTATTCTGCCAGGCAAGTACATCTGGCAGCTCTTCTGATCTGAAGTCCTGTGGTTTCCTTTGTGATGTGGCAAAGCACGTGGCCCCCAGTACATCTGTATAATTAATGTGAGGGGAAAATATAAGCAACAACAGAAAAAGAAAAAAAAATAAAAAGAGCCCTTAAAGAACAGAAGCTGTTCAGGGTCAGCAGAAGGTCTGATAGCAAAAAGATGGAGCACAGAGCCACGGGATGGGAATGGGTTTGCCTCTATACGTTGGGGTATTTAGGAGATGAGGAGAGCTCTGACTGCACCCTGTGCCACCGAACAAATTCTCCATTGCTTGGAACATCTGTTTTACCAGTTTCTGGTAGTTTACAAGCCCTGCAGGGCAGGGACACTCTCTGCATTTACATATAAGGTCTCAGCTGGACCCAATAGCAATATAGAAACAAGGATAAAATAATCATCTGCCTATTGCAACCAGTAGGAGTTACCGTGTCTGCAAAACCTTTTTAACACTATTTGTTGGGTTTTGCCATAGTGGGTTTTTTGAACATTTTACTTAGGTAATTGGCAGCCTGCGATAATGGGGACAAGTGCCATCTGTAAAGGACAACAAAAGGTTCAGCTGCAGCAAGGGCTGTGGCCCTTAAAGAGCAGAGCCGGCAAGCTGAGTTCCTAGCCACAAGAAGCACCAAAAGCAAAACTGCAGTGATGCTGAGCAAAGAGCACCAGCTCTGAGTGAGGACCCCGGGAGGCAGCGACAGCACCAGGGGACAAGAACTTCCAAAGCCAGTGGGTCATTTCTGAGCCCTCTTCCACTCAGATCTTGTTCTTTGCAATTGCACTGTCTGAAAAAAGGAGAAGCAAAAATAAACCTTTTTCTTTTAAAGGAGAAAGGGAAATCCTGAAATTCAAAGGAAACTTCTAATGTGATTTATAATATTTATAAAACCCTGTTATCAGGGACGTGTTGTATTAATTTCTTCCCTCCTATACACACTGAAGGTCATAGCTAGGGGATGACTTTCCATGTTTTATATTATGAACTCTCTCCTGTTCAGAACTCCCTTGAGCCACCCTTCTTGCTAGGGATTTCATTTATATTTGTAAAAGTCTGAGTGTCATTCTATTGTGTTAATGGATACTTAACATGCTACCAAGTATTTTTTGGTAAGGCTTTATTTTAGATTTCCCATGATTATGAATTCATTTTACATTGGAATTAATAGTCCCACTTCTAATGAATTCCTCTGCTATTAACGTGCCTCTCGCATGTGTCCATAGGTCCTCAAGTGCAATTTAGCATTAGTTAAATGAGAGTTAATGGACACTAAAAGTGCCACTTACTTTCCAAGTGATCCATTAGCACACAAAAAAACCAAGACGAAAGCCAGCCAGCAGATTCCTTTTGTAAGATAACTCAGAGATCTGTTCTCCACATGTAAAATTTGTTTGGATACCAAGGGTGGCTCTTAAAGCACTGGCTGAGTGGATGCATATCACAGGTGTCAGAGTGCAAGAAGCTGATGCGAAAAAGGGGAGGAGAGGGTGAAATTTGTACCGAAGACACAGGGGAAGGGAGACAAGCCCGGAACAGCAGGAAATTATTGCCTGATGCCAGACAGGCAGAGATGATGTGGCCACTGTTAAGCTAGCAGTTCTGAATGGGTTGTAAACACCAGTAGTTCGTCGGTGATTACTTAGAAAAAGTTCTTAAATGAGTTAAACTAGTTTTTACTTTAAGTACTATTATCACTGGTCAACTGAGATAGTAGTAAATACACTAAGCCTATCTATGTTTTAGTTTCCTCTTTCATAAAACTGTAATTAGGAATTTGAAATATCTCAGTATTAAATCAAAATAGTTTTAAGGTTGTTAATAAAACATAATAATTTCAACTAGGTGAGGAGGAAGAAAGGATGCTTTTCCTTAGCATTCAAATTCAAGGGAAAGTGAAGAACACTTGTGACTCATTTACAAGAAATAAATCACTGAAACAAAGCTAATCATGGTTCACAACCTTCTTCACTTTATATTCCATAACTTTTCTTCAGAAGGTGATACACAAGAAACCCAAACATACAAGTTCTGCAGCAAGGAAGCTCCAGGTGCTACAGAACTTGGTTTAGTGAGCAACACTGTCAGCTCAACCTAAGGATTGTCCCAGCAGGAAGCATATGCCAAGTATTCATGCAAAATGGCATACATACTTCCTAATAAGCCTCTTACCAAAATTACTACATTCACAATTTTTGTTTTCTGAAATTAGATGCTAGCATTTCCCACACCCCCCAGAGTCCCCAAAACTGCAGTTCATCATGTTGAATACTCTAAGATTCAAGGAGTTTTTTCACCCCTTAGGAATACAGGCATCTCCCAAGTTCTCAGTCCTGCACCAGGGCTTATAAACTACAGCACTCATTAGAGTCATGGAAATGCAGGACTAGGAGACGCTAAAGTAAGGCCAAGCCTATTTTATGAATTTCGCCTTAAGAATGAAGATGCTCTGTAGCACTATTCCATTTGGATGTGAAAGACAAACATAGATGCAGACTGACATTATTTCCAAGCAGGGGGAAATAAACCCAACATTATATATATGTATATATGTAGGTAGGAAAGGGGATCAGCTAGGGGTGCCGTGGCCAGCCAGGAGCAGCAGAGGGGATATGGCTCTCAGCAGGTCGCGGGGAGCAGATGCAATGTGGGCCAC
>NW_010973369.1:3252895-3254361 GCF_000737465.1 Haliaeetus leucocephalus | reverse complement strand
ACACATTTTGCTGCCTACTTAATCCTTCCCTCAGTTGGCATCAACCTCCAAAATGCCTTACTACAGCTGTGTTCTCTCTGGTGTAGGTAAGCATACAGCTCAACAGAGCATGCTAAACCAACTTCATAAACAACCTGAAAAGCAAATAACTGAAAGCATTTTACTTTTAAAAAATCTACTTTCATCAGTTTAAGGTAATTAGTTCTGGGAGATGATGATAGAGCGGTGAAAGTTGCTGCAAGTGACAGCAGTGAAACTCCTGACACAGATATGGTACAGATTGCACGACCAAATAACACTTCCCATGTTTCAGAAATCACAACGTCAACAATGTTTCCAGGCCCTGAAATTAGCTGAAGTAATCAGGAGCTGTTGGCAGGAAGCAGCAGGCAGCTTGTTGGATTGCTTTTCTTTTTCACTGCAAGCATCTCTGGTCACAGCTTAAAAAAACGCACACCTGTAATAGCTTTCAATTAAGTTTCCCTCTGTGTCCAAGGGGCAGCCTCCCAAAAATGATGCAAAAATCAAAGTCCCTGGGCCTTCTGCAACACTTCTCCAGCATCTTCTCTGCCTCAGAGAGAAGTGTAGCCAAGTGGTCCAGGCTGGCTTTGTTCTAGGCAGAACAGGTCCTCCCTTTTTTTTGTTTCCATCTGAAATATAAAAAGGTTAATGCTATAGGAAAACATTTAAGTTGTCAGGATTTTCCCCAAAACACATTCTGCTGTCTTCTGTATTCTCAGATCTCTGTTGCAGTGTGGGTAGATAAGAAATTAGGCATGTCATTTCTATCCAAAATGGGCTCATTCTGACCACCTTCATCTACTTTCCGCAGGACTTGATTCAGATGACAGCTCTGAGAACCGGATCCTAGTTGGTTATGATATGCCAGAAAAGCAGACACTTCTGCAAAGATCCCCGAGATATTAACTTCTTGGGGTCACCTCATCTATTTCCTACACCTGTGTTACCAGGCACCAATCTTCCAGGTATCCCTTTACACCCAAAGAGCAGCATTTGAAGAAATTTCCTCTGCACTGCTCAGTCCTGTGCAACTGCACAACAGCATGACAAAAGCTGTTGGAGACCACTACAAGTGGCTGAAGTTTCAGTCACTATTTGCATGTCTAATCTTTGCTTAAACCCAGAAACACTAAAGGTTTAACCCAGTGGTGGGCTTAGCTACAAGGCTGATACAAAGGAAAAATGCATCCTTTCCACTTCTGTGTCCCAGAGAGTGCATTGTTTCCAGTAGGCACATGGCTGCTGCCAGCCAGCACACAAACCTGCCTTCCCGTTGAAGCTCTAACCACACAGTGCTGTGAGAAATCCTGCATGACTGTTGGGTCACTCCCTTGAGGTCAGATTTTTGACCCTGTAGTATTTCAGAGAAGAGCTTTCAAAAGGGCTATTGCTGTTTCCAGCATTTTTTTCCTATGCAGGCATGGTATAGGATCTATATGCCAGGG
>NW_010973369.1:3252378-3252708 GCF_000737465.1 Haliaeetus leucocephalus | reverse complement strand
TGAAGGTCAGAGGTGTCCTGATGAACAAGAATTGTCCTCCCTCCCTGGCCCTGCATCTGGTTTTCTCCATTTGCCAATTATCAAATAAAGCATAGCAATAAATCATCATCACCTCAGAGGCAAGTCCCCCTGCAATCACGACATCCTAATTCAATGGAAGACGCACATGTTCCAGAGTTAAATCACTGCATGCTCACATGAGGGCACATCTTGTTCTCTTTCCTTCTGTTTCCCACCACTTTTGATGTTCTTGCCTGTTCTGCAGTATTTTCAGATGACATCTCTGAGGCAGTTACCAGGCGTTTTTTTGTTTGTTTGGGTTTTTTTTTT
>NW_010973369.1:3250077-3252242 GCF_000737465.1 Haliaeetus leucocephalus | reverse complement strand
CCAAACACTAACAAAATCAGTCCCCAAATGTTGCTATGTGTTTGCACTGAGCTTATTTCTTCTGTGGTCCCTTTTTCTGGAAACAGGTGATGTCCCCATCCTGTTTTGCAGAAGCAGCCAGCCCAGTCTGGCAGCCTGAGCCATGACCCTTGTGTGGTATTCTGCCAGGCAAGTACATCTGGCAGCTCTTCTGATCTGAAGTCCTGTGGTTTCCTTTGTGATGTGGCAAAGCACGTGGCCCCCAGTACATCTGTATAATTAATGTGAGGGGAAAATATAAGCAACAACAGAAAAAGAAAAAAAAATAAAAAGAGCCCTTAAAGAACAGAAGCTGTTCAGGGTCAGCAGAAGGTCTGATAGCAAAAAGATGGAGCACAGAGCCACGGGATGGGAATGGGTTTGCCTCTATACGTTGGGGTATTTAGGAGATGAGGAGAGCTCTGACTGCACCCTGTGCCACCGAACAAATTCTCCATTGCTTGGAACATCTGTTTTACCAGTTTCTGGTAGTTTACAAGCCCTGCAGGGCAGGGACACTCTCTGCATTTACATATAAGGTCTCAGCTGGACCCAATAGCAATATAGAAACAAGGATAAAATAATCATCTGCCTATTGCAACCAGTAGGAGTTACCGTGTCTGCAAAACCTTTTTAACACTATTTGTTGGGTTTTGCCATAGTGGGTTTTTTGAACATTTTACTTAGGTAATTGGCAGCCTGCGATAATGGGGACAAGTGCCATCTGTAAAGGACAACAAAAGGTTCAGCTGCAGCAAGGGCTGTGGCCCTTAAAGAGCAGAGCCGGCAAGCTGAGTTCCTAGCCACAAGAAGCACCAAAAGCAAAACTGCAGTGATGCTGAGCAAAGAGCACCAGCTCTGAGTGAGGACCCCGGGAGGCAGCGACAGCACCAGGGGACAAGAACTTCCAAAGCCAGTGGGTCATTTCTGAGCCCTCTTCCACTCAGATCTTGTTCTTTGCAATTGCACTGTCTGAAAAAAGGAGAAGCAAAAATAAACCTTTTTCTTTTAAAGGAGAAAGGGAAATCCTGAAATTCAAAGGAAACTTCTAATGTGATTTATAATATTTATAAAACCCTGTTATCAGGGACGTGTTGTATTAATTTCTTCCCTCCTATACACACTGAAGGTCATAGCTAGGGGATGACTTTCCATGTTTTATATTATGAACTCTCTCCTGTTCAGAACTCCCTTGAGCCACCCTTCTTGCTAGGGATTTCATTTATATTTGTAAAAGTCTGAGTGTCATTCTATTGTGTTAATGGATACTTAACATGCTACCAAGTATTTTTTGGTAAGGCTTTATTTTAGATTTCCCATGATTATGAATTCATTTTACATTGGAATTAATAGTCCCACTTCTAATGAATTCCTCTGCTATTAACGTGCCTCTCGCATGTGTCCATAGGTCCTCAAGTGCAATTTAGCATTAGTTAAATGAGAGTTAATGGACACTAAAAGTGCCACTTACTTTCCAAGTGATCCATTAGCACACAAAAAAACCAAGACGAAAGCCAGCCAGCAGATTCCTTTTGTAAGATAACTCAGAGATCTGTTCTCCACATGTAAAATTTGTTTGGATACCAAGGGTGGCTCTTAAAGCACTGGCTGAGTGGATGCATATCACAGGTGTCAGAGTGCAAGAAGCTGATGCGAAAAAGGGGAGGAGAGGGTGAAATTTGTACCGAAGACACAGGGGAAGGGAGACAAGCCCGGAACAGCAGGAAATTATTGCCTGATGCCAGACAGGCAGAGATGATGTGGCCACTGTTAAGCTAGCAGTTCTGAATGGGTTGTAAACACCAGTAGTTCGTCGGTGATTACTTAGAAAAAGTTCTTAAATGAGTTAAACTAGTTTTTACTTTAAGTACTATTATCACTGGTCAACTGAGATAGTAGTAAATACACTAAGCCTATCTATGTTTTAGTTTCCTCTTTCATAAAACTGTAATTAGGAATTTGAAATATCTCAGTATTAAATCAAAATAGTTTTAAGGTTGTTAATAAAACATAATAATTTCAACTAGGTGAGGAGGAAGAAAGGATGCTTTTCCTTAGCATTCAAATTCAAGGGAAAGTGAAGAACACTTGTGACTCATTTACAAGAAATAAATCACTGAAACAAAGCTAATCATGGTTCACAACCT
>NW_010973369.1:3101377-3250067 GCF_000737465.1 Haliaeetus leucocephalus | reverse complement strand
ACACAAGAAACCCAAACATACAAGTTCTGCAGCAAGGAAGCTCCAGGTGCTACAGAACTTGGTTTAGTGAGCAACACTGTCAGCTCAACCTAAGGATTGTCCCAGCAGGAAGCATATGCCAAGTATTCATGCAAAATGGCATACATACTTCCTAATAAGCCTCTTACCAAAATTACTACATTCACAATTTTTGTTTTCTGAAATTAGATGCTAGCATTTCCCACACCCCCCAGAGTCCCCAAAACTGCAGTTCATCATGTTGAATACTCTAAGATTCAAGGAGTTTTTTCACCCCTTAGGAATACAGGCATCTCCCAAGTTCTCAGTCCTGCACCAGGGCTTATAAACTACAGCACTCATTAGAGTCATGGAAATGCAGGACTAGGAGACGCTAAAGTAAGGCCAAGCCTATTTTATGAATTTCGCCTTAAGAATGAAGATGCTCTGTAGCACTATTCCATTTGGATGTGAAAGACAAACATAGATGCAGACTGACATTATTTCCAAGCAGGGGGAAATAAACCCAACATTATATATATGTATATATGTAGGTAGGAAAGGGGATCAGCTAGGGGTGCCGTGGCCAGCCAGGAGCAGCAGAGGGGATATGGCTCTCAGCAGGTCGCGGGGAGCAGATGCAATGTGGGCCACACATTTTGCTGCCTACTTAATCCTTCCCTCAGTTGGCATCAACCTCCAAAATGCCTTACTACAGCTGTGTTCTCTCTGGTGTAGGTAAGCATACAGCTCAACAGAGCATGCTAAACCAACTTCATAAACAACCTGAAAAGCAAATAACTGAAAGCATTTTACTTTTAAAAAATCTACTTTCATCAGTTTAAGGTAATTAGTTCTGGGAGATGATGATAGAGCGGTGAAAGTTGCTGCAAGTGACAGCAGTGAAACTCCTGACACAGATATGGTACAGATTGCACGACCAAATAACACTTCCCATGTTTCAGAAATCACAACGTCAACAATGTTTCCAGGCCCTGAAATTAGCTGAAGTAATCAGGAGCTGTTGGCAGGAAGCAGCAGGCAGCTTGTTGGATTGCTTTTCTTTTTCACTGCAAGCATCTCTGGTCACAGCTTAAAAAAACGCACACCTGTAATAGCTTTCAATTAAGTTTCCCTCTGTGTCCAAGGGGCAGCCTCCCAAAAATGATGCAAAAATCAAAGTCCCTGGGCCTTCTGCAACACTTCTCCAGCATCTTCTCTGCCTCAGAGAGAAGTGTAGCCAAGTGGTCCAGGCTGGCTTTGTTCTAGGCAGAACAGGTCCTCCCTTTTTTTTGTTTCCATCTGAAATATAAAAAGGTTAATGCTATAGGAAAACATTTAAGTTGTCAGGATTTTCCCCAAAACACATTCTGCTGTCTTCTGTATTCTCAGATCTCTGTTGCAGTGTGGGTAGATAAGAAATTAGGCATGTCATTTCTATCCAAAATGGGCTCATTCTGACCACCTTCATCTACTTTCCGCAGGACTTGATTCAGATGACAGCTCTGAGAACCGGATCCTAGTTGGTTATGATATGCCAGAAAAGCAGACACTTCTGCAAAGATCCCCGAGATATTAACTTCTTGGGGTCACCTCATCTATTTCCTACACCTGTGTTACCAGGCACCAATCTTCCAGGTATCCCTTTACACCCAAAGAGCAGCATTTGAAGAAATTTCCTCTGCACTGCTCAGTCCTGTGCAACTGCACAACAGCATGACAAAAGCTGTTGGAGACCACTACAAGTGGCTGAAGTTTCAGTCACTATTTGCATGTCTAATCTTTGCTTAAACCCAGAAACACTAAAGGTTTAACCCAGTGGTGGGCTTAGCTACAAGGCTGATACAAAGGAAAAATGCATCCTTTCCACTTCTGTGTCCCAGAGAGTGCATTGTTTCCAGTAGGCACATGGCTGCTGCCAGCCAGCACACAAACCTGCCTTCCCGTTGAAGCTCTAACCACACAGTGCTGTGAGAAATCCTGCATGACTGTTGGGTCACTCCCTTGAGGTCAGATTTTTGACCCTGTAGTATTTCAGAGAAGAGCTTTCAAAAGGGCTATTGCTGTTTCCAGCATTTTTTTCCTATGCAGGCATGGTATAGGATCTATATGCCAGGGGAAGAGCCTCCACAGAGGATGGGTTGCTCTAGCACACCTGAGAGCAACCCAGGGACCTTGGGCTCCCCAAGCGGCTGAGGGAAGGCTGCTTCTCCATGTTGTCTCCATAGCCTCTGGAGAGTTGCTCGAAGCTAGCACATGACTTCTGCAGAAGGCAGCACAGGATGAGGCCTCTTCTGTTTTACTGTGAAGGTCAGAGGTGTCCTGATGAACAAGAATTGTCCTCCCTCCCTGGCCCTGCATCTGGTTTTCTCCATTTGCCAATTATCAAATAAAGCATAGCAATAAATCATCATCACCTCAGAGGCAAGTCCCCCTGCAATCACGACATCCTAATTCAATGGAAGACGCACATGTTCCAGAGTTAAATCACTGCATGCTCACATGAGGGCACATCTTGTTCTCTTTCCTTCTGTTTCCCACCACTTTTGATGTTCTTGCCTGTTCTGCAGTATTTTCAGATGACATCTCTGAGGCAGTTACCAGGCGTTTTTTTGTTTGTTTGGGTTTTTTTTTTATGCTCCTTAAAACCCTTGGGGAAGTACCTGAACTGGATTTTTAGATTAACTCACACACACCAATTCCAAGCCTCTCTTCCTCCTCCACAGGAGTTAAAAATAGAAAAGATAGTTTAGCAAGGCAGACAGATCGGTGGATAAAAAGCCCAGGAGTGACAAGCCACAGCACCAAGATTGTTAACTATCATGATGCAAATAATGAAAATGGTTTGTCTCCAAGGTCTTTTACCTTCTGCCCACAAACCTCACTTCAGTTCACTGATTCTGGCTATATTTAGTCAATGTTAGGTACAATGTACAAGGAGATGGGGCTTTAGTTGAGGAAAATATAACTCTTATTTTGTGGAAGTTAGAATCTTCTCAAGCAATCACGCACAGTAAAGTCAACCTGGGTTCTGTCTTGGAAGGGAAAAATTAAAAGCTATATAGTCAATCTAAAATGCCAGGACAACAAAGAATGACACCTCTCAATCTGATAAAAATTCAGGAAATAAAACTAGTTTTGAAGGGAAGCTTGCTCTTCTAGGTTTTTCTACCGAGTTTGTAGAGGGAATACCCTTGGAGTAAAACCTCTAAACCCTTACCCGTATCTAAAACTGACATTTGAACAGCCAGTATAAAGCTGCTTTTTAATTGTATTTTAGTTTCGGAAAAGAGAATACAAAAGGCATCTTTGGATAGTCAATAGAAGAGGCAGAGACAACCAGTATGAATATGCAAGTATTCAGAGATCATGAGAGACAAAGTCTACAAATGAATGATCAGACTCACGTTTCACAGCTTGAATTTGCCTTTGCATTTTGACCCTATTGGGATACAGTGAACTGTGTTTTCAACCTTGTCTTAGTAACTAAGAAAGGAGAAAAAGGTTACCTTTTTTTTTTCAAACACAGAGGTTTTCATGCAAGTGGAAGTAAAGGGTGAAAAAAAACCCCAACAAATACCAAGACTCACTTTGTTCTGATGTTACTGAAAAGTAAAAGAAAAAAGCACAGGTTGATGATATTGGGGTCACAGCCATTGACTTAATATGCGGTTGCAAATATGAAAGAAATTAGAACATACAAGAAGAGAACTGAGTCCATCAAGTCATTTATAACAGCACAGGCAGAACAAGGGAGGGTCTAACATCCTCACAAAGAGGGGATAATTCCACAGAAATCTTACTGCCAAAGGCTGTAATTATAATCGAGCAGTTTAATCTTGCACCAGGTCTTGATTCAGCCTCCAGGTTTGGCCTTTTGTCTCTGCCCACAGGTTTTGTGTACACAGGTGGCACATGTGGCGATGTCTCATGTCTTCTTCTAAAGGTAACAAAAATATAGTGGAGCTTCCTGTTCTACTTTTTTTTCTTTTTGATAGTGAAAGAAGAGCTGACTTTAAATTTGTTCCTTTTGTCGTCTTTTTCATATAGCTTGTTTGTGGTTCAATTATTATGACATTCTCCCTGTGGATAGTGATGCTTAGGGAATCTGATAATACTTAACAAAAATAAAAAAATAAAAGGATCCTGTCTGCCAAGCAGAAAGTAATTAAGGATCCTGGAACACACAGAGGGCAATAAAGTTATTGAAGGAACAGTATTCATTAAGCAAGATAAAGCACAGCAGGGCATGCATTCCTGGCCCTATCGACTGTGCCCTCCACAACATCAGGTACTCAAGGGCTAACGCAGTAGTGCTACACGTAGGATGGTGTCAGACTGCAAGCCGTGAGCCAGAGGAACAGAGCACTAATGAGTGGAAAGCCCAGACTGCAATATCTCACTGCTCTTCTAAATCAGCGCTTGTTTAAAGTTCAGCAGTTGGCTGAACAAATAATTCCCAACAATATTCTTAGCCTAAACTTGCTCCTCAGCATTATTCTAGTACAGCATTTCACATATGAATGCTAGATTGGTTGAAGAATGGCCCTCAGTAAACATTTGTTGCTCTGCTAGAGATCTGTTAAATTCTGGCTGGCTGATACAGTATTGCCTCCACTTCCGAGCAGGTACCGATACAAAACAGAGCAAGAAGACAGAAATAAAACATGCAACTCCAAACTCTGTGTTTACAAGTTTAGTTTCTTCAAGCATGCACACAGAAATCCTTTAGTTGGTGTCTTCACGCAAGCTGCAGTAACACAAACTCTCCAGAAACTCTAGGAAACTTTTACTCTATAATGTGACAGCTCTAATTCTGGGGCATGCCATGTCCCACCCCAGAAGTTGCTGCATTTTGCTGCTGATTGAAAAGAACTCAGGTGCATGGTAAAGACCTTCAGAATCATCCATTTGTATCCAAAACTTTCTCTTAACTAACTATGGTTGTCGCTGCAGTATTTAGTTTTCCTACATTGCTACAACATAGGAAGTTGCTACCATTCCCACTTTACACAGACAAAGAAAATTGTCTTGTTCAAAGTTGCACAGAAAGTATGTGGCAGAAATGGGAAGTGAAGCCAAGTCTCTCAGCCCTCGTCATACCCTAGTTCCTGATCTCCTTCATCATGACCTAAGAAATTGGGGGATTTTTTTTCCTTTGTTTCTTTTTCTTCCTGTCCTCAGAATGTATTTAGGTTTTATTTTAAACCTTTTCCGTTCAGCCCATAAGGCTAGAAACATGATCTGAACCACAAATACACATGACTCCAGGACCTAACCCTATCTGATAATTTCTCTCAATTCTTGCCAACTGGTAATAATGCTGCATTTGTATTCCATAATGACCTAAAATGCTTACACAACAGGTAATATGCACATAACCAAAACCCCTAGATTAAATTAAAACTATTTAAACGTTTGAGTAGTCCCACCATGGCCAATTCAAATATGCAGCACGTGTGATACTATCAGTGTTTAATTATATTCCACAATAACGTACTCTAGTTTGCTATTTCTCAAATACATACACCTTAACAGACCATACACAGGAGCTGCTAGGAACACATTTACAGATGATAACTATTTTACTGATGCAATTAAGTACACAGTATCAAGGCTTCATTTAGCTAGATACAAGAAGTATAGCTAGAGACTGATGTCAATGGATGCCTTGCTCCCGAAGCGTGCAAGGCAGCTTCCAAAAACCCCCCATCCAAGCAGCCCTGTCACTGGGCAGCCCTGCACCACCTGCATCACTGTTTGCCCGACCAGATCCAGCCTGGCCCTGCGCTGCACAGCTGAAGCCCGACGTATTCATGCCAGCAGCCGCATCCTCACAAAATGGCAATGGCACTGGGACCACGGAGCTGGGCAGGCTGACAAAAGGCAGGCGGCTTTATTTACATTCGTTTGCAGCCTGCTTTGGAGAAAGTCAGGGAAAGGAGGAGTCCAAGGGTGCTGGGGCTGGACCTGCAATGAGACCCATCGTGCCTCGGCAATGGGGGTACAAAGCACAGCACTCAAGGGTCAGGTGTCACAGTAGATCAGGGAGGAAAGCTTCACACAATACGGCAACTCACAAATGAATGCCATCAGCATTTCTCAGTATTGCCCAAGATCTCAGTTGTGGGAGCTGCCGTCCAGTTGCAGGGCTTCCCATCATCAAGACCTTTAGCTACCTGTGTACT
This sequence comes from Haliaeetus leucocephalus, assembly GCF_000737465.1. Lineage (NCBI taxonomy): Eukaryota > Metazoa > Chordata > Aves > Accipitriformes > Accipitridae > Haliaeetus > Haliaeetus leucocephalus. The sequence continues at coordinate 3,243,882 of NW_010973369.1, read as the reverse complement.
GCAGCTATCCTCTTCATCCAACCAAACCTTAACAAAAACTATTTGCATTTAGTCCTTTTCTACATGTGCAGGTTCAGAGAGCTCCTGCTTTTTCAGAACGGCTTTTCCCTGTTCCCTTGTTTCTAACGCTTCTCCTCCTGTCCCCTGACTGCCTATCATGTCACACTCTCCAGCCCCAAACTTTGGAAGATGTTTTCTGAATTCATAAACTTCCTGCCTTACAGATTTTGTGTGCACAAGAAGTACCTTGAACTCCTGAATTCCTCAACTCCTTCTGACAATGCCACCTTGGGTCAGGCCTCAGGCTGTCTCACCTGAGTCAGGAAGTAGCATTGTTCCACCTAAAAAATCAAGGATTCCCCATTTAAAGGATCACTCTGAGTGCTACAGACGATGTAGCTTACAACATGGCAGGGAGATGGAAACATGAGGAGAAGGAGGGAGAAATCCAGTGTTTGGAAGAGTGGCACCATTGTCTGAGTATATAAATAAAGCAGGAGTTTATCATAATTTATTTATAAAAACTATTTCTAATCTAATTCTTTGCATATTATCTAGGGGCAAGAGAGACGAGACAAAAAAAATGGTTCTTAATCAGGAATTGCCACATGGAGTGGTTTTGATTAATATGCAAAACATAGATTATAAATAGATTTATAAATAAATGATCAACTACGGCTGCTGCTTTATTTATCTATGGACTTGCAGAAAATTTGAAGGCTGAATTCTGATTAAATGAGAATCGCCACTAATGGTGGACTGGCTGGCTCAAAGGGACTGGTAAAGGAAAGTGAGAATATATTTGCATAGCACCTTTGATTCAGAAGAACTCCCAAGTGCTTTGCAGAATTAATATTATATTTTAGGGGTCACTTCATCCATTACTGAAATACAGCCTCTGAGGAGGAGGGAAGATAACTTTCTGCATCTATTTCACCTTTCATTGAAGATCTCAAAGCACTTTGCACACTAATTAAGCCTCCTATTGTATCTATGCAATCCACTCCTCCTGCAAATTACTAAACCAATGCAACCTAAAGAACCAGGAATAAAACCAAGGAAAATTCATCAACTGTTCCTTGGTATAACTTAATTTCACTTCCAGATCATCAGGCTGAGGTCAGCTGGTACCTCAAAAAGATGGCCTCACCTGAACAGCAGTACAGATCCCAAATCACAACATTCAGGTAACTTAGAAGGTAGACCCACTGTGTCTAATATCACACCAGCCCAAAGTTCTCATGTAAGAGCACTGTAGCATCCCAACATAATCAAAACCTCATCCCCAAAGTCTGCAGCTCTGACCCAAGAGCCTGCATTTCTTTTCACTCATCTATTCTGCTGTGGAGATGCACACATCGCTGGGAGACTGCAGTTCAACACGACACTGGAGGCCAAGTCTAAAGACATGACAGTTTGCAGGTGCAAGAGTCTGCCCATTCCCATCTGTACCAAATCTATTCACGTAGGTCAGACTTGCTGGTATCCACCCAACAGCAGGGCATAAGATAGCCATATATCCACTGAAAATGCCTGCGAGTTGGTTCAGCCTCTTCCATTTACCTTGCCTTTTAAAAATAAGAAAGTCAAAGCATTTTTTTTCCTATGGCAAAGCTGTACTGCCAAGTCAGTTTTCACAGCTGAACACCTCCCAAGGTGCCAGTTCTGCAATTCAGGGCCTGGATGTGATCCCCCAAGCATGATGGATAGCTTTAAAATGAAGGCACTGCAAGAAGTACCAGCTGTCCAGGTGCACATTGGATCAGCATGGCTGAACCACCCCTCCTCCTCCTCTGCCTCCCTCAGAGGAAGGAACAGGAGCTCATCCTGCGCAGGAAGAAGGCTTTGACGGCAGGAGAGACATGAAAGCCCAGCAGACATGAGCAGGGGCACAGCCACACGTAGGTCACACCTCACCCAAATGTGAGCCTGCTTTTACTACGTCCGAAATAACTTGCTGTTACACGGCAAGTTTGGATGACTCCTTTTCAACCCCTTTATTTGACCACCTCATTTCTGACTTCTTTATCCAACAACCAGTAGCTAAAAGAAGAGGCAGACCAAATGCAAAATTAACTTATTTTCTCTGAACAAACCAAGCCAACCTCCAACCTCAGCCACACACACACACGCCTCCTCCCTGTGCCCATTCCAGGCTTCCAGATGTCCCAAGAAAGAGGTTTCATTCTAAGCCACTCTGTTAATTAACAGTTTCTGTTCTGAGTCCAGACTATGAAGACCATCTTTAAACACTCCTTGCACCACAGCAATGGAGCACGTTCATACTGCAAGGGGCCAGCAAGCAGCAGGAGCCATCTTCAGCAATGGGCACCTCTGTAGCGCTTGTTAATTGAGGACTAGATGTCTGGGTTGAAATTCAGCCATGCTATGCAAGAAAGGCACCAGTGTGACTCCTTGCATGTTGCGCACATGCAATCTAAGTGTTCTTGAAAGGAGAAGACTTGTCTCTATACAGGTTTTCTTGTCTTACAGTGTTTTTCAAGACAGCACAGGACACGTTCCAGGCATTCTGGGGAATCTGATTCTGTAAGTGACATAGTTCAAACTCCATTTAGTAGAAACGGTATGCCAATACAGTCCTACTTCCTCTCTCCACCCAGCAAATTAGCAACGTGGACAGTCTATTGACTAAACAGAGCAAATTTTACCACAGCAATAATAGTCTGTCCAGAGAGAACATTACCACTCACTGCCCAATTAGAAGAACGTTGAATGCACGGAAATGCCTTTTGAATAAACACTTGATAACCCTCAATAAAACTGTAAGAGAGAGTTACTGCAGATTTACTACCGAGGAAAGGAAAGCTCTTCACGGCGCAGCCAAGAGCTTATTGCTTCTTATTTAATGCTGATAAATGCAAGAGCTTCGCACTCCCACAGCAACCTGGTTTAAAGCAGCTTAGCAGGAAAATAAAATAGGTACCTTATGATCTGCCCACAGAGAGATGGAGGAGAACCACAGGTTGGCCACAGTGACTGCAAGTTGCACGGGCTTGCTCCAAGTTGTGTGGCATTTTCTGAGGGGTACGTCACTCCTTTGGTAAGCCAGCTGCACCGAGCAGCAGCACACACATTGCTGATACGCTGGGGGTTTGTATCCCAGCTTGCTGCACCGTAACTGCTGGTGTGCTCAGGCCCTGCAGTTGCAGACGTGAGCTTGGGTGGCATTGCTGCCCGTTGGCTTCTGTACATCCCTGGTTCTTGACAGAAAGCACAGCTGTCATATGCATCTGTGGCGGTGATAAGACCTCTCTTCCTGCTGCCTCACATGGAGGAAAGGAGCACCATAAAAAAAGCCAGGTGATCAGCCTTACTGCCTCGACTATGATGATGCTTAGACAGTATTTGGGTTTTCTGAAGAAGTGTCATTGGTGAGGAGGAAGGAACGGGTTGGCTCTATTTACACTAATCCAGGCTTCCCACGAAGGCTGCCCAGCCACTTTGGGCAACAGCCCTTCCTGTGTGAGCACAATGGGGATATTTACAACCCCAGGGAGGATACCGCAGCACATTTGTTCTGCAAATGAACATTGACATAAAGGTCTTGCCCTTGCTGATGAGCATTGATGTGTAGTTTTCTGTATTCACAGTTCTTGGTGATATGGAAGTATTTACAGGGTAATTTTATCTTCCTCCTTAAGTCTAGTGGGGAACAGTGCAGTGCTTAAAAAATAAACACCCAACAAAAATCATTACTAATTCCCTTATCATCTTTATTCACTTGAACATGTTTCCTCCCTCGTAACCCTGCAGCTGGCGCCTTACCTTCTCGGGAGCACCCAGGGTGCTGGGGATCACCAACCCCTGCGAGCCCAGCAGCCATGCCACTGCTGTACCACCAGGCATGGCAGTAGATGTATTCTGGTCCTACACTTCCAGTTCTTCTTTTCCAAGAAAGGATCAGTGAATAGGCCCAGCCAAGGGTGGTCTCCAAGGTCCAGACGCTTGTGTATAACACAGCTTAACTGTCCTCTTCAGCTAATGGCAGCTCTTCCCATTGCATGGCTAATAGTGCCTGATGTTTGTTTTATCTTAGCAGCAGCTGCTGCAGTCTTGTATTGAGTGAGACAGTAAACTGTACTTTGGAGACCTCTCCTACTCATGCTATTAATGCTACAGCAAGCAATCTTTGGGGTAACAGAGGAAGGCAATCAAAGAAAATTTTCCTCTAGGCTCCCACTATTATTTCCTGTCCAAAAAATAATATTAAATGTGATCTACAATTGTAGTAATTAAAGGGATAATGTGCCATTTCATATATTATTGGACCCCTCACACAAGTAAGTGGAGTTACCTACCTACCACTGTTCCAGCTGCTTTCTGAATGCAAAAACGTGATAAGTGTCTCTGAAAGACAACAGAGCTTAAGCCATTTAAAATGACACTACACTATTCCTACAGGACTAAAGGTGCGCTATTGCTCAAATGAGTGTGCATCAACACCTTCAAATCTTTCCTCATTTAAGCCTTAACGACTTTGTATAGCAGAGATGGAGCCCTAATGGTTTTCTACACGGGGAAACCGAGGCAAAGTTGAGGGAAAGGAAAAGGGGTTCGTCAGCATCGTGCAGTGGGTTAGTGACATGCGAGGACAGAAGAAACTTCCCTGAATGAAGATGGATGCAGATTTAGGAAGCTAATGCCCAGACAACTTTCAATTGTTGGGGTGCAAAGAAGAGAAAAGATCATTCTAAGCCAAAACATTGCTTAAAGAATAAAAAGCAACACTCAGTCAGTAATGAGGACACAAATGCTGGATTGTCCAAATTTTCTGGTGATTTTTTTCTTCTTCTAAGACAATGGAATGAACCTTGCTTATATCTTACATAAAAATTAGAGGTAACGCTGATCAGCACTGGAGCTATTAAACCTCCACCCCCTTAGCAATCTACATTTTGGAAAACACTTTCAAAATATGGGTACAATTTTGTGTAAAAAATGAGAATACTTACATGTAGGCACTTGCACATTCCTAGCAGGCTTCTGCAGTTGTTCACACTAATTTAATAAGAAAGGAGTATATAAATTAGATACCGAGCTGCTGCTGTAATCAGTCTGTGCATGCGATTACAGCAACAGCATATCCTTTTACTCCATCTCCTGAATCAGTAAATAAAAAACAGTAAAAGACTAGTCTCTCTCTGATATCAGATAAATTGTCTTAGATTTGAAAACAGGAACTATCAAGACACAAAACTAACAGAAAAGCAAAGGCTGTTAAGAGAAAAATCTTCTGATACCGACACTTCAGCTGGATTTGGTTAAGAAGGAGGAATAAAAACTATACAAGATACAACCCCCCTACTTTCATAAACAAAAAATCCAAACCCAAAATACTTCCTGTGCAATGCTTACAATTAATAATGTAAAGTTTCTTCCACCAATTTTAAATCCTTTTTGTGAATGCTGACATTCATATCTTTTCTTTCACTTCATCAAATGCAATGAAGTGAGTGCTGTAAAACCATCCTAGCTATTGCCTTTTTTTTCCCCATGCAGAATCATACCCAAATGTTTCAATTTTTTTTAGTGCTCCATTTCTTTTAATGGCAAATGTGGTTTCAAAACAGAGAGGAAGTTTTGAAAAGATATTGTGAAAAACAACAAATTGGAAAATAAAGGGAGAGAGAAACACGAAGTAATACCTGCACAACATTATTTACGTTGTAGGGGAAAATATTGGGAACATGCAGAGAGAAAACTTTTAAATACTTACAGTAGCGACTTTTGCTGTTTTGCAGAATTCTGCCTAGAAGAGCAGGAGAAAAAATAGATTAATGGAGATTTAGCATAATTTTGACTTATATAAATGCAAACATTTTTATTGCAACTTAAAAAATTTCTAATTTAAAATATTTTAAATCCAAAATTTGTTAGGATCTACATTTTTAAATTATTTCTGCAACAAAGTTTGTTTCAGTTTGAGTGAAGCAGCAAAAGTTACTGTGGGTGCTTATTCAGCCCTGCACAGCAACACTCTGTCATTTTGCTATCTATTTGTTGACCTTTCTTGAATCTATCATGTTTTCACAAATTATTCCAGATCTCTACCATGTTCAATCATTTCTTAATCTGTGTGGTGAAAGATGCAATTTACACTAAGCAAGTTTTTATTTCTCATAATCTTTCTCTTTAATGATAGAGATTTTTCAAAAAAAAAGTCAGCAGAAAACAAGCAAACAAGTACAAGCCCTGCACTCAAGGCAATATTGTTCTCTACAAGGAAACAATAACCACTTGTGTGGTTTTTTCTTTTTTTTTTCCCAGAAAAGTTGCATTAGATGTTGCTATATTTGGAAGTACACAGACATTCTCTATTACTGGCAGTCAATGAATACTACAGCTACACAGGGCAAGATGTTTTTTTTAGTGTGGATGTTGAATAAACATATTACTCAAACCAAGGACTACCCATGATTGCCTGAAGTAGAAGGGAAACATGCTCTAATAAGGCAGGGTCCTCTAGCACAGCTCCTGAGCCTGTGCATGATACCCTTGTGAGAAGTGTGCTGTATATGGGAAAGAAGCAGAAAATGCCAGTGCAATCAAATCATTCTGGAAAGGAAACGATGAAGGAAAGCTGAGATTGAAGGTGGTCCTTCTCCCTTGGAGAAGTGGAAGACAGACTCCCAGCAAAGTCCTGTCGTCTGTCACCATCTTGCTGATGTGAGATGGCCATTAGTTGTACATCCTGCAAACCTATGCTGAGGGAGCTGTTTACTCACGTACCACCAAGTCACTAGGAAAAAAGGTGTAACACACAAATCTTCCTCTGACTGGCAATATCGTCCTGTGAATTTTGACTTTGTTAACTTAATATCCAACTCGTTGGATATTAATTAATTAATATTTTTAATTATTTAATGGATATTAATTAAATGTTGATTCATACAGAATTTCCAGTGTGTCTGAGAAGACCAAACCAAGCTCTAGATTTTATAACTCAAATATTTCCCTTTTTGATGCTTCTTTATTGCTTATATTACCATGATCACAATGGTAAGGCAGCTTATTCAGCATTTCTATCAAACGAATCAAAGCACATTACAAAGCAGCTCAAAGGATAAAGTCTAAGTCTGGGGAATGCAGCCTCCAGATCTCTTTATGAAGTTACCAGAGTTGAGAACGATCACAGAAATTGCCGTAATGCTTTCTAGAAAGTAGATTAACATGCAACATCTATTTTAGGAGTGGATATCTACTGCTGTGCTTACTGAACTCATATGTTTATACAGTTTCTTGGACAATGGTCAGGCAGTCCCTTCTCTGCAGGATGGACAATTTCAACTGCCCAAAGAGACAGAACAAGGGAAAAAGCAATAACTATTCTCAATTTATAGGTTGGAAAGTGAGGAAGAGATTCAGTCTCATGTGCAATGTCATTCAGGAACTTGGTGGCAAAGCTGGGAGTGGACTTCCAATTCACAGGTTACAGTGCAAGTGTTAATTGCAAATCTCTATTTTAGAATCATATACAGATTTAATTTGATGAGCCAAATTCTGACAGTTTGTTCAGCATTACTGTAGTTCCTGCTCTAAATTACTGGGTGCTATGACACTCAAAAGGTAAAACAGTACAATATTAATCATGGGTTGTTGTAAGATTCCATCTCACAAAAACTATTGAAAATTCAACCCCACTGCTTCTAGGACTAGGAAAAAAATTACATCTTTAGGAATGATTTTGAGCTGACACACTGCACCGAGATGGCTTTTTCCCTTCGCAGCTTGTGTACAGCAGTTCAGCTCTTTCTGTTTTCCCTACCAGCTGCTCTACAAACACTACCCCTGTCAGCGGGAAGTTACAAAAAAATGAATGAAGACTGATGATTAAGGAAGAAAGAGGGTGAATATTAATCATGGAGTCAACATTTGATGGGAACATTGATGGAATAGTGGTCCCACTGGAAGTTGTTAGGAGTTGATTTTTATGCCCCAGGGCAGTAGTTTTAAACCAGGACTCATGATGGAAGATCGGTTGCTGGTAATGCTTTAAACAGGCCATTGTGGAAAACATACCTTCTCCCTCCCCTCCCCCTGCCCCAACTGCATTCTTTGCTGTGCTAAGTTGAGAGCATAGCCCAGGTCTATTGTGCACCCTACGTTCTCCCAAAACACCCAAAACTGTAATGATCAAACCTTTGAATAGAAGCAAAACAGGAACAGGACATCTCCATTTTTCCTTGCTGAAATGCAAGCCAGCCCTCACTACCTGAGGCCACTTGTGTTAACTCAAGAAATACCGATGTTGCTAGTTCTGAGCAACTTTTCCCGTTCAGCACACTCATGTTACACCAGGAGAAGAAGGAGTGTCTGGGACAACACACTTCCATAGCTAGGTAATTCAAGTTTGAATTTTGGCTATTTGCAACCTGATCCAAAGCTCTTTGAAGGCAATAGGAGTCACAGCTACATTAGGGAGCCATGTAGTCAAGCCCTCCTAACCTTGCCCGCAATTTCCTGTAGCTCGAAAATTAACAAGTGTACTTGCAATCAATGCTGTATATGAAGTGCACAGCTGATACTTTTTTATTTTGGTGTCGCACAAAATCATTATACCGGATCATTCATTTTTCTTCTGCAAAAACCTTGCAGATGCTGCCTTCAGGCAAGCTTCATCCACATGCTAGACCCAGCCACTAGAAACCTGGAAGTAACAGACGTATGAAATACTGTAAAGATACTGAAGATTTACTGCACATATCAATTTGAATTGGACAGTCATAGAAAGGACTTGCGAAGTCACTCAAATATGGCTGCAGTCTGACACCAAAGTTAATGTAAGATGGATGCGCACCAACATCCAGCTTTTCCAACAGTCCTGTCATGCAAAATGGGCTTTTGCATATATTTTACAATTTCTGCTGCAGTTGTTTCAAAGGGGTTTTATTTGAGGGAGAGGAGAAGGAGGCAAGATGGCAAAGAAACAAGGGCTATATTCAGAGCTGGTATTGATGCTGTAATTCTGTTGAGGTCAACAGACTTACAATGTTTCTCAGTGACATCTCTTCTGTTTTCCTATGCTGCTCCCTAATTAATCTAAGCTCTACTGGTACTCCAAAAGGATGCAGAATCACAGCATATGGCCTCTTTTGTGCACCTTGCTCTACAATTAATCCATACCGTAGCTCTTCTCAGGAGGACATAACATGCCCACTTGGCCACACACCAGCAGTTGTGTATATAGGCAAGGTTATTTTTCTAGATAAAGACCTGATTTAAAAAACACAAACAGATTTCATACTTGCAGCAAAAGGTTAGGCAGACGAATTTAGAAGCACAAGGGGTTATGTGTGCATTTTTCTGTAGATTTAGGCTGAGGTCTCTCGCCTTTCAGCAGTAATTGATTTCCCAAAAATGAAGTGTGACTGCTCGTGGGATGCAGCTTGGCTAGCCCTCCACCCATGTGTCCCACAGTGTGAAAGCAAAAAGCAAAATTGTTCCTTTAGTTTCAGCTGTAGTGAAGACTGAATTGGGCTACAGTGCAACAAGTTACAAAGAATCCAGAAGTCACAAAAAAATTCTCCCAAGTGCACTGAGGCCATAAGAAGCTGAACAGCAGAAGTCGTCTAATCCTCAGTGCTGCATTTTATGCAGAACATTGGGCCTTTAACAGCCCAGAAACCTTCAGGTGCATTTTCATAGTTAGTTAATGCTGTTCCATGGGCGGGTGATTTGCAGATATGCAGGTTATTTGCTTGGCAGCAGCCTGCCACTGTGCTAGGACCCTGCTCCTTCTTTTGCCTTTCAGTTCACAGACTATAACTGACAAATGCACAGGACTTGGCTGCTGGCTTTCACAGCAGCTGGTTGTAGAAAGCAAGCAGTACGTGAAGCGGCAGACACGGAGGGGATGGCTCAGGCAGCCTTTATTCTAACGTTCTTACAAAACTAGATGCTACCTTGCAAAGGGTACGATGCACTGCAGCTCCCCCTAAATAAATAACTTTTTAATGCATCTGTCATTTCAGATGTCGGACCAGAGACAAGGTCAAGCTTGGAGAGAAATCAGCCTGCTCCATCCTTGACCCGTCATTCATCACCGCATTTGTCCACAGCCAAACAGCCCAGCTGGTTAACAGGGAAAATACCTTATCTGAGCTCTAAAAGGGTCCCATTTCTGCTATGGAGAACTTCATTAATAATAGTCTCCAGAAAGCAGCAGGAGTTCTGATGGACAGCTTTGCAGGGACATTTTTCAAAAGAGAAGCTTAAAATCCTATACTATGCACCCCATCTGCAGGCTGGAGGAGACAAGAGGTTAATTTTGCAGACAGCAAATGGTGACTGTTTGTAAGTTATTAGAGATTCAGTGTTATGGGGATATATATGAGCCTTGCCTTCACCTTTCCTCATGTATCATGCTGCATGCCATCATAGTCATGTTAACACTGCCACACTTCATGCAGGTCCCCTCTGAAATCACTGGGCAATAATTAGCATTGCCAACTCTTCGTTCTTAGCACCGCTTTCACAGGATTAGGCATGGTTCTTAAAATACACCCCTCCTGAATTCATGTTAATTCACAAGGTTTTCAGCTATCTTTACAGGAAAAGATTCCTAGTTCCTGAGGAAAAAAAAAAACTTTAAAAGGTGAAGCTTAGTCCCTAAAGTAAATAACCATGTGCTTTAAGTCAGTCTTATAAATTGCTGGCATTTGTCTGAGGGTTTGAGATTTTGGGGATGAGGGGGGAAGAAGGGAATGAGAGAAGACAAGAAAAAAATAAAAAAAGGAATATTTTTTTAGTACTTTGTCGTGGTTTAACCCCAGCCAGCAGCTAAGCACCACGCAGCCACTCACTCACTCCCCCACCCCCCACCCAGTGGGATGGGGGAGAAAATTGGGAAAAGAAGTAAAACTCATGGGTTGAGATAAGAACAGTTTAATAGAACAGAAGAGAGGAAACTAATAATGATAATGGTAACACTAATAAAATTACAATAGTAATAATAAAAGGATTAGAATATACAAGTGATGCACAGTGCAATTGCTCACCACCTGCCAATCGATGCCCTGTTAGTCCCTGAGTGGTGATTCCCCGCCCCCGCTTCCCAGTTCCTATACTAGATGTGACGTCCCATGGTATGGAATACCCCGTTGGCCAGTTTGGGTCAGCTGCCCTGGCTGTGTCCTGTGCCAACTTCTTGTGCTCCTCCAGCTTTCTCGCTGGCTGGGCATGAGAGGCTGAAAAATCCTTGACTTTAGTCTAAACACTACTGAGCAACAACTGAAAACATCAGTGTTATCAACATTCTTCGCATACTGAACTCAAAACATAGCACTGTACCAGCTAACATACTTGAAAGAAATACTAGCTCCTGAGCAAAAGAACAGCAACAATAACAACAACAAAAAAAAGGAGGCAATGTGACTCCCCATTTGATGCAGAGCACTACGGTGCTTTTGATTCTTTGACTTAACAGCCCTTAGGCAGAACAACTCAGCTATAGGAAGAATTGCATCTGGCCCATTGAAGGGGGGACACATAGTTTTTTCTCTTATAGGTATTTGGGGCCTTTTCCCTCTCTACACTAAAATCAAGTTAAAGGCAGAGCATCTCTTTTGCTCCCTTGAATGTGGGATAGGTAGTGAAACGTTAGGGAGTGCTGGCCCATCATGCTCGCTGGTTAGGCGGTTGCAGCTACTCCATCATGGCTGCAGTGTGCTTGCTACCTTACTAAACCTTGTAATATTAGTAAATGCAAGACATGGGACCCATACAGATTTGGTACAGACCCAGGCCGACTTCTCAGTTTGACTCCTTTCTGCTGAGACATCTACACCTGCAACATTTTGAGAAACAATAATTTTTAGACCCACAGACTTCAGTTAACAGTTTATGGGCTCAGACACACAAGCAAGTTCCCACAGTCTAAAAAGTTTCCAAATCCCACCTAAGCCGTGGTAAATGTCCATGTATGAGCACTTAAACCATGACAGTGCAAGAATTTTCCACTTAGTGCAGCTTTCCTTCATTGCAAGCTGAATTAAGCTGTAATATTAACAGATGTAGCCCTGAAAAGTGCTGCAGACACTACCCACCACTCACAGAACGAAACACATCGAGCAGATGTCTGTGTTAATGCTATCTATGAGGGGAAAGCAACATTAAAGCCATGTGTGATGGTCAGAACAGAGGAAAGACAAACATTACAATAACACATACCATGTTATCTCTGACCTTGTTCCTGGGCATGACGAGAGCCTACCATGACCTGATTGTCTTTTTGGTCCTTCTGCAACTTGCGATCAGCTGCCAAGTTTCACAGGCACTGTACTGGTGTGCACCAGTGGTGAAAGCCAGCTGCAAGGAAAGTAGTTTCTTAGCTCATCATACTCTCCTGTCAAAGATTTTACATTCATTTATGCATAACAGTTGTATTTCCCCAGTATTCCAAGGGCCACTGTATTTTCAGAGACAACATGACCATGTCTTATGACTACTTATGCACTCAAACAGTACAAGGAGGTTGACAAAATTGGCAGTGCTTTCTGCTCTGCCTACTTAAGAAAAAAAAGTCTTGGGCTTGCCTGTGTAATGTAGTGATTTAAATTATGGCTGAGATTTTCAGACACATGCACTGGATCCAAAACTCCTTGTGGATGGTGTTGGCTGAGGGGTGTATGTGTGCCAGTCAACTTTGAAATCCAAGGCTACACACAAAGTACTGCCTCAGTCCAAGGAATGAGTCTCTCTTGCCCTCCAGCATTTGTCACCCCAAATCTTTTAGCATTCCTCAGCTAAGATCACATCATTGCTCTCCCTGTGCCAACTCAGCGGCTCCATTAGCACTCGTTTGTTTGCTCTGAAATGCGTTCCTCTGCTTTGTTTCTTTGGACCTAACATTTTTATTTTTTGCTTCCTTTCTCCCTCCACAGGGTGACAGCTATTTTATCACCTACAACAAGAAATGCTGAGCCTGTTGTGCAGGCAAAACATTTGCAAAGGGGCAGGGGGTACACAGAAAGCAGTAGGAAATTGATAAGGGCTGTAAAGTAGCTTTATAAAAATGCCGACAAGCCTGTTCAGGGCACAGAGCACCTGCACCTCTGCCCCCGGCAGCGCTTCCTTCAGATGCTCCTATTGTTTTCATTACTATTTGTGACTCGATCATTAATAAATTACTATTTTTTTTCCTGTTGGCTCCAGCCACCAAGGGAGCCAGCAGGTGCACCACTTTTACAATTAGCCCTTCGTAATGCATGGTTGGCAAGAAAAGTTGTCCACAAGCTGCAGAGTTTACCAACTGGATTTCTGCTTGATGGCCACAGTTCTTGGAGCAATTAGAGGAGAATTTGCAGGAAAGCACCTTAATGCATCTGCTCATGTGGCCAAAAACTTTGATGGAGGGGCTAAATCCCAAACTTTGAGTCCTGCTCGTGAAACTGGGTGATACAAACAGAAGGAAGATGTGCAGGGCAATCCACAGGGCAATGAGAACAAGCTATGTCTTTTTAAAAGCATCTTTTCTACCACATATTTTGCTATCCTGCTTTGGTTATCCTGTACTATATGTTTCAATTAAATAGAAGCCTAACTGAGATGGGACTAAAAGGCTGATAAAACTGGGCTGATTTTGGTTTGAGAAGGGGCAGTATAGCAGCAAAATCAGAAAGTCGCTTATCTCCATCTTTCAGTAAATTCAGGTCTGCTCGCAGGCAGGGCTCTGACTTTCCACAGCAGTGCCATTCTCTGCATTCATACTGGTAAAATTATGGATATACTAAATTCCTTTTCTATTACAATATGACTTTCTTAAATACCATCATAACTGCATGATCCTACAGAGGGATGCATTGTTTGAACAGCAGTTAAGGGGAACAGGCTGTGAGCTGGTTTTGGGTGGGTCAGGTCAGGGACTGTCAGCATCTAGAGTGGAGGTAGTTTAATCTTCATTGTGTAGTTTTTCCCCCATAGGAAAAAAAAAACCTAAAAGAAAACGCAGAGCAGAAAGCATAAATGATTCGGTAATGCCTAAACAAGGTGAAAAAAAAGAAAAATCCAAGGAAGAGTAACTTGCCACGGATTTTAAATCTGGCATACAGTCAGCAAAGCAGAGAAGTGGCATACCTGTTTGTCTCTGTGACAGTTTTCCTTCAGTCCCTATGAACTTGGGTGTTTCACACAGTTCTGGTAAAAAAGCATGTTGGCATCTTTGTTAGAGAGACCCAGCTGGAACACTCAGGTTCTAGAGGAAGAGAACAAAAAATATTAAACATGACATGTCATATTGAAAACTGGCAAAACCAGCGCTTTCATGGAGCAGACCTAGCTCCTTTGACTCCACTGTCCTTCCTTTGATAGCAGCTACTACGGGATGCTCTGGAGAAGGAACAAGACCTACAGCAGGCAAACCTGGGATAATCTGTCCCTTCCACAGCTACAGGTCAGGCTGAGATCTAGAGACTGATTCAAGCTTTGATTCACAAGATTAAAAATCCTCTCCAAAATTTCCTTCCATGAAAGGCAAAACCTAACATTATATTAATGGCTTCCAAAGAACATCCAAGCTCCTTCTTGTGTGTTGCTAATTTGATCTGGAAAAGAAAACAACCTTCAAACAAATTAAAAACAAACAAACAAACAAACAAAACCAACAAAAAAAACCAAAACCTGTTTTTCTCACTTTACATGATGGCACATTCAGAAACTTTTCAGAAGACCGCCTTAAGAGATCTGCAGGTCACCATGAATTTAGGACACCAAATGCCTGAGACAACAAAGACCTCTCTGCAATTGATTTGAAGCAGAGGTCCAAATCTCTGGTGAGGATCCTAATCACCACACGATCAGGTCATTCTTTGTGACCCAACAAGCATTTACTTCTAAAAAGGGTAGAATAACTCTAGCAGGAGAGACTGCAGAGTGATGTCAATAGCATTTGTAGCAAGTTTCATGGATGGAGACAACAGAAGAGCACTTCGGGAGAGGAATCCCATCTGTGCCTAATGAGCAAACCCATGTCACTCAGTTCACATTTGGTGCAGCTTCTGTTACCTTCCTGAGAAAAAAGCACACTGAGGTGAAAAAAAAGCAAAGTTTCACATGACCCAGGAGACTTCCAAGAAAGAGAATTTAAGGCAGGACAGGACCAGTCGGGAATGTTTTTTAATGGGAAATCCAACAAACACTTGACTCAGAGCCACAGAATGAGGAATTTCTAACATGGAGTCAAACTGATGCTTTCTGCATAGCTGAGATATATGTACACTGATAGCACTACATGTATCATGGCCATGGCCTGCCTGTGATATTATCCCAATTTTCTTGTTCCTTGGGAACTCCAGGACAAACTGTCAATGAAAGAAAGACAAATTCTCTTCCTGTAGATTTTGGTCTGAGGTCCACAGGAAAAAGCTGGCAGTCTACTACCTGCACTAGGTCTCTCCTGCACCCAGCTAGGCTCCCTCTACCAAAAAGATAACAGTCTGAAATTATTTGCAAAATTCTTTACCTTAAGATGTTACTTATTTATAACAACATAGAACCTCATTCAAAATAAAATATGAAAGCTCAAAGCAAATTGTCCTGGCCAGATTTTTGTTATACATGCTCTAAAAGACAAAAAAAAAAATCCAAAAGCATTTTTGAAAGCAAGGAGAGAAAAATCACAGTGTAGTTAGCTGCAATTAAAGAGGTTACATAAATAAAGGACACAACTGTAAAAAAAATGAATCAAAAACTCAGAAACTGAAGTGTAATGGAATAGTAGCATGAAGCGATGGAGTACAGTTAGAGTACAGTTTAATCTCAGCTTCAAAATCCATTCTTAATTTAGCCCAAATAGGTCACCTATCTCTAATCCTGGGAAATATGATATCTACATGGGTTTGTTGAAGTATGCAATTAAAAAAACTAAGCAGAAAATACATCCCCCCATTGCACCTGAAATACACGGTTTTCCCTAGCTAGAAAACACTGATGTTTTCCTTTTTTTCTTCTCCACTTTCAGAATTAACAAGGCTTCCTTTGTGTGTTTGCTTTGCCTCGCTGTGAGCATTAGCCTAGCCCCAGAAACGCCTGCTTTGTTAAAGGTGATGTACCAGACGCAAGGGGTGCGTCTCCTCTCACTACCCCCTGCCCCAGCGCAGCAGCGCGGAGCTCGCTAGTGGCAGCAACTATCATATGTCTTGTTGAGGCCACATATTGTTAGGCCATTAGACTTTCTCCTGCAACCAACACACAGAGCCCCTTAGCTCCTTCCTTTTACTTGACCTGAACTATAGGTTCTGCTAGCAGTAAACTCAATCACTGTCCTTTCCAAGCCTGCTATTAAACCTTGGCTCTAACCAGCCAAGAAATTAATCTCTGGTGCCTGACCTCTCTCAGCCCCAGTGTGCTCTACAGCAGCTATGCACAACCTTTGATCCCCATCTGCATGGCTTCATCCATAAACAAAAGTACCTTGTGGAGTCCACTGAACCCAGCCAGTCCCTCACTAACATCACCTGGAAAAAAAAACAGAGCACGAAGCCTTTCAGCTTGGAAGTTTCACGTTCTGCTGCCAAATCATACCCTTGGATTAAAAAAAAAACCGAACAAATTAAACCAGAACCTCATGTCTCTGGTCTGCATTTTCTAGGGTTCGCATATATATGCACATTGTAATGGGTGAAAAACATTGCTTTCTCCAGTTGCCAGATCCTGTTATTGAGTGAGACAATGCCACACGTCCCTCTTCTCTGCATATCTGGAATGCATGTCATTCAGGCAGCATTGCTTGTTCCTGGAGAGGGACTAAATCATTACACGTTTGTTAATCCATCATTCATCCTGACAGTTGCTGGTGCATATTGACAGCTACGGGCAGAGGACAGCCACCAAACCCAGGCGAGCTTTACATTCAAATTCTGTCTAAAGTACTAGCATCTCAGGCAGGTTAGGTCTGTCTGCAGTAATTTTATTTTACTGATAGTTACAAGGATTGCTGCAATATAAACTGCACTCTAGAGTGCCGAGGAAGGAATGAGACTTCACTGCACCAAGCACAGTGTCAAACAGATAGGAAGAGCATCCATCATGAAAGAGATGCCCATATAAATATGTGGGGCACAAAGAAAGTATTTTTCCCAATTTTACAGGTGAGGAATTAAGGCTGAAAGCAATAAAACCATTTTCTTGAGGGCATGCAGAATATTTACAGGAGAAGTAAGAACTGAGCCTCAAATCTTAATCTATTGCCCAATCCCTGTTCCACTAAGAGAACTGATAAAGTCCAAGAGAAACCAACTCTTGTGCTCTACCATATGGGAGAGCAAAACTGGCTACAGCTCTCTGAAAAAACTTACATTCATGTGGGCAGAAATTCACCTGTGATAAGCACTGAACTTGAACACAAATGCAGGCTGGTTTAGCATAGCTAATCAGTCACTTTGGGATTGAAATAAGCTAATATTTTTTTCTAACTGCAAACAATAGAAGATCTCCCTCTGTTTTATAATGCTGTCTTTTCTTCTCCATATAAGCTGTTCAGCAGTCACCAACTGACTACTTTGCAATTTCAGTAATAATCAGTTTATCTTTTATAATTTTCAGAAGTTCTCTAGAGACTTTTCCCCTCTCACTAGGCATGAACACACAAACACTTGACTTGGCATTTGCCATGAGTGAGGAGACAAAAGCCCCTGCTATGGGGGGGGAAGAAAATGTGTTGGGACCCTTGTAAAACAAATCTCCTTGGAGAGTCCTACCCCCATCTGCTTCTCTCCCCGCAAAATTTTCAGCCTCCTCAGTTGTGCTGGAGGCTGAATCAACTGCATATATGGTTGTGCTCTGACCCAGAGGGTGCAGGGGTGTAGCAGCAGAAACAATAACCAAGTTTTCTTTTTTCAAGTCCAATATCAGTTGTGCATACAAGGCAAAATTAACAATCCTCCTCCTTCTCTCTTTATACTGAAAAATACCAGACGGCGAACTCACCGCCTTTTCTCATTACCCTGTCCCTGCACAGCAGAGGCTCTCACAGTGGGGCTGCAGGTCTCCAAGGAAGACTCAATTGCAGAAATGGGCTCCCAACCTCAAGGGCAGTTGCAAGCCCAGAAGGGAAAACATATGAGATCACCAGCAAAACTATTTGGGTAGTGCTGCTATCAAGCCTCCTAAAGAGCAGCCCTCAGTTAATTCCTTTTAGAGGTCTGTCTTCAACCGGTCTCCCTTCTTGCAGATCCCAGCAGAAGCACGTGGAGACATGAACTTTTCCCTCACAGAATTGCTGTCCACAACTATTCCTGCTCAATAAGCTTTGTCACAGACTTGAGACTATTTTTGGAAGTTTTAAATATATCTAAGGGGCACCTTTCCTTTTTACTCAGACACAGCATCTTTTTATGTTTAATAGAGAGATTTAAAAAAAAATTATTTCTGCTTAGCATCAACATGCTTTTCTGTTAAAAATAAAACAGCTGAGCTAGCAAGAAGACTTGGGCAGGAGGAAATTCTATTTATAGAAACTTTTACAACAGTTATCACAAGATAATAAGGATCACTGTGAACCACAGACTCCACTGAGGGGTAGCATGGTGATGAACCAGTCACAGAAGGAGGCAACACAGCAGCACAGGAGGGACAAACAGCTTCTAGGGTCACGCACAGATGGGGACATCAATGGGTTTCCTGAAATATGGGAGAGGACACCCTGAAGGAACATGCTCAGGAGCACTGCATACTCTTCTCCAAAGACAGCAAGCCCAGGTTCTGCAAGGGGTAGTGTAAATACCCGATGTCCCGAGCCACACCACCTCTCTTCTGCATTTTAAGCAACAACCAAACAAAATAATATCTGCATTGTTTTGATTGCTGACATAGCTGTGATGGGGTAGGATAGTCAAGGAGCCGAACAGGGACCTTTGTAGTGCTATGCAAAGAAGCCATCCACTGTTCCTGTCTATCAGACTGAGCCTTCTTCATTCTGCACCCAAAAATAAAGAATAATCAACATTTCTGAGTTATAGACAGTGAAACTGATGGCAAAAAATGGGGAAAAAAAAGACACATTTTCCTCTCCATTATAGGACCACCAAAAAATACAGCCTTAGAGCCATGAACAATAAGAAGGTAGGAGCAGATCTGATTTGAAACAATGGAATAAATAAGTCAAGATAATAATAGAAGTGAAATAATGACAGGGATGTCAGAGGAGGAGTGAGTCAGACCAACAGGCTTCTCTTCCAAGCCCTGCCACCAGCTTGCTACATGACCTTGCACATGTCACTTTGTCTGTTTGTGCTGCAAATTTCTCATCTGCAAACCTGTATTTACCTTGCTTGGAAAATACTTGGGTTTATAGAGACAAAACACTGAACATGAGCCAAATATTGCTGCCACCTTGCTACCCCTGGCTCAGTGTAAATATTTCTCTAAAAGAATAATCAAATATCTCTGATAGTCAATGATCAGAAACTCTTCTGGAAGAGACTGGGTCAAATCCTGACTACATAGAGATCTTCTTGACTTTAGCGGAAGGAGGATTTTTATCTTTTGTATCCAAAAAAAAAAACCATTTTCATGTCTTGCTGCAGTTAAAAATAACATATTTTGAGCTTTCAAAGGAACATAATATATGTGATGCACTAAACCGATCATTTCTGAAATTTCACCTTAATTCTCAAGTGTCTGTGTTCCCAGAGGACCTCCCATTACAAACAAGGATGTTATAAAAAGCAGATGGTTTAAGGCATGCCATCCTTTGACAATCAGATAACATACATGCAAGTCTTTTCCTTATTAAAAAAAAAAAATCCCTGACAATGAGTCAAGCTTACAGGGGCTTATTTAGAATTAAAGTTGATTTTAAAGTAAAGCTGATTTACATTTTTGTTTCAATACGGAGCTGCAGAAAGAGATGTGAAAAAGGGAAGCAAAGAGGAAGGGAGAATTAACCAGAGACAAGCACCCAATGTAGACAGCCACAGGAATTACTTTCTCATTTCTGGACTCCTTACAAAGCTGCTCTTCATTGGACTGTATCACTCGGCAGTTCCCTACCAAAGATAGTCAAGGGTGTCTTCTAATGGTCTGAGTGTTTTCTCCTCAGGTTTCTGATGACACTTATGTAAGCAAGCCCAAGGAAACTACAGAATCATCTCTTCAAATTTGCTGTCAAAGCATCCTACCAATAACAACAGAAAATATTTGCACACAAGGTTGGATTCAAAGCCCAACTCCTTGGGGGGAAGTCAGCGTCTTGTCAGTGCGTACTTCACACTGCTTAGAGGGGTCCAGCAATTTTCAGTGTCACAGGTGACCAAAAAAAATCACCGTCCCTCACACTTCCCAAAATGCTGAGCCACCCTCTCACACCCTGAGAGGTCTCATCTCCCAGGCAGGCAGAAGCATGCTCAGGAACTTTCTGCACACTGTGCTACCACTCTACAGAGTTCTCAGAATTGTCCTCCTATATTTCTCTGAAAAATGACCATTCCTTTAAAATATGGCACCTCTTCTCATGGTACACTGTGATGTGACTCAACGGCACCAGAGCCACAGCTCATATTTCCACAGGGTGCCAGCATCTCAGCATCGAAGTGCTCCTGGCGCCGGGCTATCATTTGCACTGTAATTAAATTGAATCCACTCCTTGACTTGGCTTTATCCCTGAACAATACCAGCGTTTGAGTAATACATTCTCAGGGCACTAATACATCACCCGGGCGAACCCTGTCCATGATGTATTGGCGCAATACATCAGAGTGCACTCCCGCTATAAGGATCTATGGGCATCATACATCATCAAGGTGAGGCTGAGTGGTGATGTATGGCTCAGAAGATGGTACCGTGCAGCAGTGGACTAGGCCAGGACCAAGAGGATAAAGGTTGGCATCGCTGTTATCTGATTTCCCAGTGTTATAATGCTGGCACTGAATCAGGCTTCTTGAACCAGCGTCTAACTTTAGCTCCTTATTTATTTATCCCAAGACATCGTATCACTGAAAGCACCTCTCCTCGGATGCATCATTCTCACAAAGGTCCCAGGGGATGGCCGGTACACAATTAGCGGGAGTATATTCTCAGCTTGATGTGAAGGGGTTTAGCCCATTAACACTAATGGCAGCTGCAGCGCCAAAGCTCCGTATATCACAGGAGACGTACACATGCACATGCTAAGCTTTGCACGCATCTCACCCACCCAGGAGGCACCTGCAAATTATTGGGAATAAAACATTCGCAATGCTCAGAAAATCCACTGAATTGAACAGTAACTTAATTGTTTTCAAATATTCACCGTCTCAAAAAAAACCCCGCAAACTCAAAACATAAACCTGTCCAGTATGTGGAAGCAGAGCGTGCCATGTTCCCTGATGAAGGTGGCAGCCTAGAGACAAGGATCATGACACTGCCATGAAGAAAAGCCACCCATCCCTTTGCCAGCCCGTAAGACATGAACTCTGTAGGGAGCCTTACTGCAAAGTAGTGGTGCTGTAGAGCTTGGGGAAATGATTAGTGCAGAGAAACAGGCTAATATCACTTGAGACAACTCAGGTAGAAAGGAGGCAAAGAGAAGCATTTGCTGCCTAAGAGTCCTTCACTCCCTTTCTTTCTCCTCTTTCACAGTCCCTTTTGCAAATAACAAAGTAAAATTAAAGTGTATAGCAATGTAAGGCTCAGCAGAGACACTTGGGGATACTTGCTCAGGAGGAGTGGCAGAGGATATCCCTAAATGAGCACAAAGGCCAGTTCTTAGGATGCATGCTGTGCATCATTGAAGCCTGCACCTGGGCACTCTGATCCAGTGTTTGGGACAGCAATGTCCTGGGGAGCAAAGGTGGCTGAAACCAATCTCTGTGCTCCTTATGGAGTCACTTGGGGTCTCCCATAAAGCAGATTTATTACTCCTGTGAAAGAAATAACAGGTATAATAAAATACATATATCCTGGCCAACACCTCTGCCCAGCCCAGCCAGCCCCAAGGGACAACGGGGAGCACTGGGGAGGACTCCAGGCCAAGTCACAGCACATCTTTCCACCCCTCCAGCTCCTCAGGGCAGGATCTGACCTGCTGCACAAACAACCACCACCTCATGAGACCATCACAAGGAGACCGTCCTCCTGATAGCACATAGGGAGGAGGCTGGCACTGCCAGTGCTGCCACAATTTGGGGAAGAGCCAGCCAGCCCTGCCCTGTGCACCCAACTGCCCTGGTCAGTGGCATGTGAACCCGAGTTCTACGTCTTTACTACGAGGCCAAGTCTGGCTCTCCTTAAAAATATAAGCACAGCAATTTCCCTCCAGACGTATCCCCAAACCAAGCAAGAAGATGATAGTTTTCTTAATTTAAAAAAAAAATAAAAAAGCCCCTAAGGCATTGACTGAAATAATTTCTCAGACTCTCAATCTAGTCTTTGAAAACAACCTGGAAATGACATTCTCATTAATTACACACCATGTACCCAGAAAATGACAGCACTGCCGAGCTGACAGCAACAGGAAAACAGCTTGGGCAGGTGGATACCAAGCACACTGTCATGAAAAAATACTTGTCTTCATACAGGGGAGGATGGCCAGAGCCCAGCAAGGAACAGGAGCAACACTGTTGTCAACAGACCATTTCTGCACTGGAGCCCCAGCAAGCAGTGGGTAAAGGCACCCTCCCATCACACCCAGGCGACACAGAGGGAACTTCTAGCAGTATTTTCTTGTGTAAAGCCAAGACCAGCTCAGCCTGGACAAGTCATTTATCTTTGCTTACTCTGTGAGCTGCTATCAGTGCAGAGTGATTGATTACTGGAGCTGGGAGGCTTCCCCATGACGACACAGACTAAGAGCAAGTCAGAGGTCTTCCTCTTGATGACTCCTGTACAAATTAATAGGAAGTAGATGTAAACTATAAACACCAAAATAAGCGGGGAAAAAATGTTTGGTGTGTGCTTCCACAGTGACAGAAGACTTTGCAAATTCGTATAATGGAGAACATGAAGAGCAGCAAAACCTCTTTAAAACAGGAAAGAAACTGGCTAGGGTGAGTGGCGGAGTGGGAAAAACAGCCTGGTAGTTTACATGTTAATGAAGGACTTGGAAAACCCGGGTTTACTGGTCTGCAATGAAACCATAAACTTCTACACACCACCAGTGAAACTGGAGAACTGCACTTACGCCAAAACTCAGGAACCACTTACAAGAACTTTAGCAGTTGGGTTAAATCTTGTTGAAACTGGAAAACGTGCTCACTTCATTGAAACTATCACCTGAAACAACAGTGTTTGTGAACCAGCTTGGAATATGAGATACCCAGTGGATGGAGTTGGCAAGGCGCTGCTCGAGCACAGGCAACGTTTGCACGTCTGCCTGCAAAGAGGAGGAACAAGAAAGAGTGCATGAGAGCAGATAGCCCGCAAGCAGCTAATGAAGCCGCCTGCACAACTGCCGAGCCTGGCGTTTGTGCTGTGCATGCTGCTGGCTGGAAGAGTCAGTAAAAAACCAAGCAATGAATCTGTTTCTGGTTGTTCAGTTCTCCTGTGTACAAGCAAACAAGACCCTCATGCGTCCTTTAGTAACAACAATAAAAGTTGCATTAGGAAACAAAAGCAACTTGAGAACAGTTTCTCCTGTTCCCTGGAATAATTTATAAGCTATTTCTTTTTTCCTTCTTTTTTTTTTTTTTGCTTTTAGAACAGCTCAGAGCAATACCTTACTTAAAGCAGATCCATCTTTACCTGAAAGCACAACCCATCAGCAACCTTTGGCTTGCTGAACCCTGAAAGCATCATCCTCGCAGGGAGGGCAGAGCCAGCCTTCTGTCAGCAAAGCCGCTGCAGCTGCGCATCGGGGAGGCCACAAACAGAAGCAACGGTGCTGGTGGAGTCAGGCACCCCTGAAAATGCACAAACGCGGCACCCGCACTGGCTGGGACGTGCATGGGTGCAGGAGGCTGGTGCAGATGCCGACACAAGTAGCCAGCTGCACTTGGTGGCTCCACTGGTTTTTCCTGGAACACATCTGTTGACTTCTGCCACGTAGAGGGAATAACGTGGTTTCGTTCAGGAGTTGTTTGGTTTAAGAACGTGCACCTCCGCAGGTTGGAGCTGTGCAGATGGACCGTTTTTGTGAGAACGAGAGTGAAAACAGAGCAAAGTTTCAGGAAGAAAGTTTATTTTAAAGTATTTCCTACCGTCTGGTCAGATTATACTTTTAAAAGTTCAATTATCTTCCGATAAACTTACCAGCCAAATCAGGAAACTAAATACAATTATTAAAGCATAAGAGAACAATTTCAGATTTGCTTCAAGTGCCAATCCAAATTTAACAAGCCTGCAGATCCTGACGGATAATGCCAGAAAGATCCTTCAGCTTCATTTCAAACTAGAAGACCAGATGAATGCCTGGGATACGATTTACATTTATTCTCATGTTTTTAATCAAAACTTACACAGTCTTTTTAGCTAGCCAAAACCAGAACTAGGTTGTTATAAAAATGTATTCAATTTCTCCACGGAATTGGGGGATTTGAGCAGCTCTGTGCTGAGCTATTGAAGTGCTGCACAAACCCTACCTCCAGCGTGCAACACGAAGTCTAAAAACCCGGGAAAAAATTCCATGTACCCCAGCATTTTGCAGAACGATCTTTTATCCAGATGTTCTCTCAGCAGCTAGGTTAATCTCCTCAAGAATATTTTTATGAAAAAAACCAAAAAACAACAAAAAAACTTTTTAAAAAGAAAACTTCCCCTAAACTCTTGGCCAAGGGTTCAGAGTTCTGTGAATTTACAGAGCAACCTGCAGCATTAGCATTCCCCCCACAGATCCACACCCTGCCATGCACCCAACACCTGTCACATATTGTATAGTGATGCTCCTAAATGATCACTAGCCTTATTGATATCCAACAGTAACAACATATTCATCAGAAGGAATTCAAAGCTAAAATTATCAAGAGTGAAAACATCAGGATGCAACACTGCCACTGCTGAAACATTATGTCAGAGGTGTTTCACCTTATAGATTCTTACATTTTACCTGTTCCTATATGCAACATGGGCTCCTGGACAGCACATGTCAGTGGTGTTAGTTAGGAGCAGAGCAATTGCTGACCATCAGTCAAGAGACACCAATATCTTACACAGGAGTTGGTTCACAAGCTCAGTTTATGGATTATTAATGCCATTATGTTTAAAGGGCAAAACCTGGAAGGTGTGAGCGTAGCACCATTGGTTTTGATAGTGCTAATGGGATATACCCAAACCAGCAGAGTGGGCTATATGGTTTTAAGCTGCCTGAATTTATAAATTCTTGAGTCCCATATTCCAAGGAAAGGAAAAACCTTCAAACCTGACAACTCCTCCCCAGCAAGTTACAGGGAAAAAAAGGGTATTTAGAGGAAAATGTGAACTCCAATTCCTGATGGAAAAACACACTCCTCTTGTAGCAATTTTTGTTGCTGTATTTTTGTAAGGGGGTTAAAAAAGGTTTGATTTTGCAGTTTAGCATGTTGAGGCCTCTCAGTGCTCACTGTCGGAGGGTGCCGATTACCCAGCTTCATTCATCAAAGTGTCACTTTTCTGACAGCCATTAATAAATATACTGCCAGAGCCCCTCACACCTGGCAGCCATGGCACACTGCAACACACCGCTAACCTAATTTGCTAATTGCTGCTTTCCCCATTAATTTTAGTCCTGTCTTGTTTGGTGTTGACATGGAGGGAAAAAGAAATAAGAGTGGGGAAAAAAGCAGGCAAGAAAGAAAGCATTTGATGATTTCTGTTTATTTGTTCATTTATTCCTCACCCTCCATCACTGTTTAGTTGGGGATGTCAACTTCTGTTAACCTCTTATTTACTTTTGCCCTTTCTGCCAGAGGACTGTAGGCCATCCTAATTCTGGTGCCGCTGTGTGAAGGGTTAATGATACACACACACACAGTGTTTTTATCCAAACATAAGCCCAGATTTTTGTGCCTCCAGTTCTGCCAGCTGATCATGTCCTCCCCAACCCCCCACCCAGCCAGCGGCTGCACCCCACCAAGGCCAGGGGTGCTTTGCCTGCCCGGACTTGGGTCTCGGCTTTGCCAGTGCTTCACACCTGCCAAAAATCCCTGTTCTATTAATTCAATTCCTGGCCACTCTCGAACAGAGATCACTCAGTTCCATTAATCATGTGATTTTCTGATAAATATCCTCTTTAAGGCCCAAGCACAGACCAAGTCCTTTGTGACTAAGCTGGACTTAAATGCAGGTCTCCAGCCGAGGTCGATTAAGACGAGGAGTACCAGACCCATCAAACCTTCAGGCAGTGATGAATTGTTGTTGCAACGCTAGTAAAAGTCTCCCTGCAGGACACTCACCAAGCTGTTGTACTTGGACCACACATTGGGGTCCATATGCTCCAAAGCTTTTCTTTGCCTGATTAGATCTAGCAATGACTTTCTTCACTCACGTCTCCAGCTGTGGTGGTAGGTTCTGCCTCCTCTTTTCAGGAATGGGGCACTAACGCCCAGGAGCACTGAGGCTCTTTGGACTCCGGGTAGATGCTTGGCCACAAAAGTCTGGCTAAGGAAGCAGAGACACCTGGGTTCTGCAAAGGTTTCCAGATCAATCATCCCTTTCTCTAATTAATGTAAGAAACGGGAACATCTATCCCAAAAGTAAAACCCTTGTGCATCCTCTTGTCTCCTCAGCCTGCCAGTTTTGGTCCTTCTTTCAAAGCCTTCTTTTAAATACCAGCTGCTAGTGCAAGATTCCTGGTCCCTTCAGGTAACCAGAGCCTCCCGCTGCCAAGGCATTCAGACCCCAACCACACAGTTGTCTCTTGGTCCAAGAGCCTTGCCTTTAAGCAGACAGCCAGGACGGCTTCCACTGTCAGCCTGTGCCGAATGCAAAAATTTCTGATATTTCATTAAGAACTGGATGAGAAGAACGTGGATGCCAAAGGCAGCCAAACTCCACCTTTACAAGGGACTTGCAGTCTGTCATCCACACACTGAATATCCCAGTCTCAGGAATAATTCAAACACTGGAGGAACATATTAGAAGCAGTTGCAGTAAGTTGCAAGTAGATATTAGCAAGAAAAGTTTTGCTGCTTCTGAACAGATTTTAGTGCAAACCCAATGTTTTTCCCTAAAAGAAGCAGAGGGTATAAATAGATTAAAATTGGATCATGTCTCCAGAAGGGTCAAAACCAGGAATAATTTAGGCTGGTTCAAAGTGTTGAGTATGTAACAAAACTATTTCAAATCAGCATTCATATGACTGCTGCTAGGGGACCAGCTCAGGTCTGGAAGCAGGATTCAGCCAAACCTGCTAATTCAGGACACTGGACATGTTTTTTTCTGCCTTTGAAACACATGTGTGTGTCCCTTTAGCTTTTCTGGCACTTGAGATTGTACTGATATTTCATTTTGTAATGGCACAGCGCTCCTCACAGCTGGTAGAAGTGTAACCCACAGCTCTCCTTAACCCACTGGTGGGATCTTTTTGTATTTTACCTTTATCCAGAAAAGCTGGGCTGGTTCATAGTCACCTTGAAAGGTCCACCGCAGTGTTGGACTGCTGCTCCACAAGGCCCCAGCTCCCAAGGAGCTGAATGAGACCTGCCACAGGCAGGGCCTTCAACTTCCAAAGGCCTTAGAAATAAAATATACTATCCTGTTCCAAGTGAAGTTAAAAGGGCCCAGTAAAGAGTAACAGCATTTCAGCTTTTAGCCAAAAGCTTCAATTCATGGTCCTTTAAAGTTAAATTTACTGCCTCCATTTAGCAATGTCCCTGTAAAAGTCCCTCCTGGCACAGAAAAACCTGCGTGCAGTTCAGCAGTGCTATGGCAAACAAAATATTTCATCCTAGGGATCTAGCTATGCATCTATCTGCCTTTATTTAGGTCTTTGTGCCTTTTTATTCCCTTCGGTGCTCAACAGCTCCAAGCAATAAGGCAGCACAGGTTATCACGCTCCCACTCCTCAAGCCCAGCATCTTCTGCTACTTACTGAAGAGCTGATCACAAGGAGGAGAACCACCAACACGTCATTTACCCCTGCAATCGGAAAGGATACAGCTTTATACAACTCCACTGGCTCTTTCTCACTGTGCAGACAGATCAAGAAAAACTACACAGGGCAGAGCATGAATAAAATGATCAATGCTCTACCCACTAGTATGATAACTCCTATTTTTCAGAAGTCAAGGTTACCTCAGGGTTTTAACGGCTCTGCAGTATCACCCCTGCCCTTTAAAGATCAAATTCATTTTCTTGCACAAGCCTCGACATGCCCTGACCCATGGCCACTGAGCTTGCCTTACTTGTTTTCTGCGTGCAGGCAGGCAGGACGCTGAAGCCAAGAAGCCCTTCCCAGGGAAAGTTTTGTCAGACCGGGTACATTTGCCGTAAAAAGTTTTGTTTGAGAGCATTTTCTGACAAAAGAGAAAATAAAAGAAAACATTTTGTTGAAAAATACCAGGTCGGTTGGAGAGGAAGCCCTTTCATCTTCCATTCTCTGGGTTGGTTTTATTATGCTGTGAAGCCATTTTACTGAATTAGTATCGTAATCATGGCAATATAATGGAGGTATCGAACACTGCAGCATGAGCCAGATCCCTCAGCTGGTACAAACCAGCATGGCTCCATTAACTTCAGTGGAGCCAATTTATATCAGCTGAGGATCTGCCCTTTAGTTTTTACTACAGGAAAGCCAGACTACAAATGGGAGAAACCTATATTAAAAACAAATATCTTCAATCACAGCAGCAGGAATGCAGAAAAATATTGGCTGAGTCAACTTTTATAGCAATGTTTTCTTTCTCTCCTGAGTGCTCAATTTTGAACACTCCCCTATAAAATTTTCCAAGCCTGGAGCAACTTTCCTCCTTCCTCCGGTTAAAACCCATCTCACCTGATGGAGGCAACAGGGCTCCAGAGACACTGTACTTCTTTGCCCACCTTGGGGAGCTGGCAGCATCCCCATGTTGAGACAGCTCAAGCCTGCAGCTAGCCAACAGGACAGTTGTGAAAATGGAGATCAGGCCACAAACATCTGCTCTTCCTAGGAAGCGTGACCCTTCCCACAAGGAGAAGGTTGCTCCACCAGTCCCCTTTGGAAGGCCACCAGGTCCCCCAAATAAAAGCACACTGAAGAGTTCAGGGCCCCTCAACAGCCTTGCGGTAATCGCCTTTTGTTCAAAGCCCAGAGCTGTTAATTAAAGACTGGTGATTAATGATTAAACTCCACGTGGTTCCTATCTCAGGCTTAAAAAGTCCTAGGGATGCTGACTTTGCTGAAGGCTTCAGTGCAAAGTTCTGGGATGTGAGTAGCTATTTATAGAGAAGTCCATCAGAGCTCTGAAAGGAAGTGCTCCTTTCATATAATTAAGAGGAAAAAAATACCATTTCCAAAAAAATATAAAGGTCAAATATTCAGATTAGGTAAACAAGCTCACTGCCTGTATAAGCTGCAGCCAGAAGTGAGAGACTATTTCTGCATGTGCTTTCCCCAACTGGGTGCATTCAGCTCTTGGACTCAGGTTTCTATAGCAAATATTTTCTCTGAGGGAGTTCAGAATTCATTGTCCATAAAGCTTGTGGATCCTCATGCCATACTGTGTCCACAACTAATGAACACAAAGGGTTTCTGCATGCAGGATCTCACTATTTGGTCAGGGCAGTGTTTACTCAGTGCCAGGGGTTGCTTTTAAAGGGCTTTCCAGTTGTATTTGCTGTGCAGTACACACTTAAGTATACATCTTACCAGTTCAGAAAAGCTGTCCCACCTGGAGAAGCATTTTAAGAATAATACAGAAGGACCCTTTGGTAGTACAAGCCAGCTTAAAGCTGGTGCAAGGTGCTTGGCTTTCCTGAATGCTGTAAAATTCATGCTACTCTACAAGTTTCTTAGATATCCTGAAAAATGTTAAAACAAAGCGAGGGCTGTCCAGGCATATTGCAGAATTGATCCGCTCTGTAGCCAGGTAAATGCTTCAATCCTTCTTGAATTACGGTCTGAAAGCTTCAGTGTAGGATCTGGACCTCCCAGTTTCAAACTCTCATATCAGACAATGCCAGAAAAGTAATGTGTGGCTTCTGCCATCCACTGCGAGCAAAACACGTCAGGGCAGCACACAGCCACCGTTCCGACCTGGCCCAGCCACTCAGCACAAGGGAAGGCAAGCTCCAATCCAAGCCTGCCTGAGCGACACAGGCTGGTAAAACTGAAATCAATGGGATCTTTTCTGAGACCTGCACTACTATGGCTTAATGCTGTTTTGAAAACTGTCCGAGGTTTTAATTAGTTTAAGACATTGGTAATATAAATAATCTGCTAACGTCCCCAGATTTGGACATTGCTGACCAATTACAGGCCAGGCACCTTTCTGATTATAAACTCTCTCTCTGGCCACATTCAATTAGAGAAGGTTGACTTATGCTCTGAATGTTATGGGGTAGCTTCTCTTCTTACAAAAATGTATATACAAATGTTTTGATGGCTCCTCATTTGCTTCAGTCCAGCACCTGATTTACTGCTGTCTACAAAATCATAGAAACAATGGCTGGAAGGGCCCTCTGGAGATCTCAGGTCCCACCTCCTGCTCCGAGAGGGACTATTGCCAGCACTAGGCCATGTCAGCCATGACTTTTGTTACACAAACATTCTTTGTCCTGTGCTATATCCATACAAGCAGTTATTTCTTAAACAAAGGCAGTCATGTTGCGTAAGTATGATTTGCCCTTCATAAACTCATGCTGATTTTTCTGATTGTCCTCTTGTCCTTTCAAGCCCTGTTTGAAAATGGGTTGCAAGAAGACACGCTCCATGACCTGTAGACTGACCGACTGGGCTAACTGTCACCTGGGTCTTGCTCATTGCATTTCTGGTTGACTGGTGTAATATCAGCCTTTTTACAGTCATCAGGGACCTTCCCCAGATCACTGTGATGTTTCATAGATGATAGACGGTGCCTCACAATCACATTGGCTGACTTCTTCATCACCTTTGGGTGAGTACCATCTGACCCCATAAATTCAAATACATCGAACTTCTCTGAGAAGTCCCTCAATAGTTGTTCCTCCACTGCTGGCTGCCTCTTTCCTTCCCATGTTGATTTTGACAAGAACATCATGTACCTTTTTCTTCGGTTTCATAACACTGCTATAATACATACTCCTGCTGAAACAGTGTATTTTCAAAATTTAAGTTAAAACAAATGAATATCCCCTTAGATAAATATTGCCAAGTCTGAGTCCTACTGCCACTGTTTTACATTTTCAGGTCTCCCTGTGGAACAAAACTTTCTAATTGTGGTTTTGGGGGGTTCCCCCTCCCTGTCCTTCAATCGTACTTGTGGGATGCAAGTTAGACATGTTTATGTTGAAAACTTTGGTAGGAGTTCTCAGAGCCTAATTGTTCCCTATCAAAGTATAATAAATCCTATATAGCTTGCATAGGCTTCAAGAGATTGTACATTATTATTATCCCTTTTTGCCCTCAACAGTTAGCCAAAAAATTTTGGTGCTTAAATGTTTTTTCTAGTGTAAAGGGAAAACAACTGAAGGTGGAGTCAATGAGCAGATCCTGTTTGTTTACAAAGGACGTAAAAAGTCCCATTCTTCCTTCCATGGCAGAAGTGGTGAAAAAAGACTGTTCTATAGAACTTCTCACACCATGGCCTTTCTGCCCAGTGCTCAGCCCCAAAATCTCTCTCTAGGTTTTCTTAAAATTATTTTCACAATGTATTTTGCACTGCTGTCTCTCAGGTTTCACGGTCTTTCTACGAAAGTGTTTTACAAAACGCTCCAAAGTTTTAGCATATATTCCACATGTGCCTGTTTCATACGCAGACACATGTTTGGGTTTTGGCTGGTGACTGCTATCACTTAAGCTATGTGGTTTTAAAAATGTCTTCTTACAACTATCCTAGTAAAGGAGTGGCACTTCTACTTAGCTCATAATGTTACTCGACTGGAATTCATTATATGGTTTTCTCTGCTTTGTTTTAGCCTGTGAAAGAATGCATTTGCTACACAGTGCCCCAGGCAGTTCATCAGCAACAGAGCTCAAGCCCAGCATGACAGACATTACAGAATCATGGAATATTCAGAGATTATATTAAAGTTACAAACACTATGTGTATATCCTTATCCATCCTAGTGATAGTTCTCCTGGCTCCATGAGTAAAATATAAAGTGCTTCCTGCAAAAAAATGAAGCCATTAGTGGGTAATTAATGCAAGGCTTGAATGCTAAAGTAGTATGAGTAATATGTCTTTTGAAGTTTGGCCACAAGATGAGGGGGAGAAAATCTCACATATCAATTTAACCTGACTCAAAGCTTTAACAACAAAAGGTCCAAAATGATGTAAAATAAAGGTCCTAGCCTGGAAGAAATGGTCACTTGTGTTTAAGATCCCATAGGCACAAAACTAGGCAGAGGAGCATTCCCTCTTCCTCCCCAGTCTACCAGGGCATATGCAAACTCCAAGGTCCTCACTGTATTATGGAAAACAGTAGAATGAAAATACAATTAAACTGCTTGTTTTTAATGATAGGTTTTCCTTGAAGTACTCTTGTTCCCAACAAATAGCTCTCTACTGCCTGACAACGGGCTGATCCATGTCCCTCCATTCTACGGACCCTGTAAAAAGCGGACATCAGCCTTAGTTCTATGAAAGGACAGTAAATTTCAGAAGCTTGAGGAGAAAGACCTAGCTTGAAACTAAGGTTTTACCTAAATAGGGTGTCTTTAAGTAAGGTCAAAAATTGTCAAAAGAAAGGTAAGATCACATCCTGAAGACCGAGTTTCTAATACCTAGAGCTAGAATTCTATCTGCCATTAGTGGTGAGAAGATTCAGTCAGAGCTCTCCCTAGCCCACAAAGCCAGAGAAAGCAAGCATGGGTTACACCACAGCTTTCAAACTGAATGTAAAAAAAGGTTAAAACTTCAATAAATATAATTCCATGGTCTGTTATTGTGAAGTAAATCCAGCAACTTTTTGGAAGTCAGGAGTGGGTTACTCCTGGTTTAACTGAATGAGAAGTTTTTCCTGATGCTCTTAATTGTTGCAGCAGAACGCAAACATCTGGGTCCAATTCCCCACTGATCCAAGCCCTTAGTTACCACAACTGTAAAATACCTATTTCACAAGAAAGTTAGAAAGCCAGCATGAAAAGCCTTTTTGTGCTGACAAACGCCGTGACAATGAAGTATCACCTAGACTCAAGTCTAGCCAATTCCCTTTGTTTCCAATTTTCATATGCACCAAAGACTTATCCTCACTTAAGCAAAACAAGTCAGTAACATGACAATGGAAGATATATGTATGATGCATGAACACCAGAGGAAAAGAGTTATAATGTGATTGCAAGTACAAGGATAGGTCCATTCCAGAGTGGGAATAATTAGCCCTTTAATTAAACTTATCTTGCTGCTAGACAAGAGCAATGTTCAGCAACACCTGGCTTGGAACATTCCCGTCTCTGCAGGCAGCAGATGGAGCACACAGACATGATCTACCTCTCTCCTACCAGGTCCACAGTTGCCTGTGCCAGTAATTAAGGTCTGGGACAATGTCTGAATTATCTTGAACATTGTCAGACATTTCCTTATCTGATTCACCCTCAGTAGGTAAAGCTGGACTTTCCTTTTGGCTGATTTTCCCCTCGTCCTTCCCCCTTTTCCGCCATCCTAACGTTATGCTCCTCATCTCATTCCTGTCCAGGGCAACACAGAAATAAACTCAGATTTTGCAGCAACTTGCATGCAAGTATTTCTTAGGGACTTAAGCAGGGCTTTGCTGAAACAAATTCATCCAGGTGACAGCCAGTACAGGCCTGAAAGTGTTAGCCTTCAAGTTAACTGCTTCTTTGACCCTTTTTTGGTGCCCTGACGAGGAATTAATTTAGATGTCAGGCCTTTGGGATCCTTTTCACATTCCTTCTGAAATCATTACAACGTAACAACAGAACAGGGGCAGGTTAAAAGCTTAGCTGGTCCTGTAACCCTCCTCCAACAGCAGCCTGCTTGGAAGAAACAAAATGTAGGAACGAGTCAAGTAGACTTAGCAATGTAAATATATAACAATATATTCAGTATCTAGTGATTATATTTTTTCCATGAATTAGACTATGTGAACCTAGGTAAACTTCACACAGCCTGTTATCCCATGGCAAGTAGCTCCATAGTATAACTATGTATTGTATGAAAAAGTAGCTGCTTTTGTTTATATTAAATCTGCGACCTGATAAATTATTTTGACGTTCCTTATTTTATCTTGTGAGAAACACAGTGATCAGCTGTTCCCTACTTACTTTCTCCTCAAAGTTCAGGCTTTTATACACCTCTAACACAGCAGGGTTTCCTTTTCCAAGCAGAAGAATCCAAAGTTAACATCTCTACACAGAGTGACTAATTGTATCATATATTTAATCACCTTTATTGTTGCCCCTTTGCTATTCTAAACATGCACTTGAGATAGGAGGACAAACACTTCAAAGACTGTTCAGACTGTGGGCACACCAAAGATACCTACAGTGAGTTGATAAGTGAGACAGTTCTATGGAAATGACTCCCAGATCTCTTTCCTGAGTAGTAATATCTTGCTCAAAGCCCATTACTGAGCATACAAAGTCAGGATTGATTTTCCCCATTTCCTTTCCTTTGCATTTAACAACATGAAATTTTATCCACTTCCTCACCGACTCAATATCAAGAGATTTCCTAAATCTTTGTCCAATATAATGTGATACTTAATCTCAGTTCTTTCCATGTCAACCATTTCACTGGGAGATCTCAGGACTAACCACTGACAAAATAGCTTTCACAAAAAAACCCTTCTCACCTGGCCAGAAACAGAAGGTCACATTTTAACTTAAAACCCTCCTTTAATGATCTTAAATTAAGGGATGTTGGCCTTGTGTTCGTTGTGCTGTAAAGCATACTGAATTGTGGCAACAGGTGAACTTTAACCTTAAATCACGTGAATTCTAGGCCATGACTTACCTTGAACGAGGTAAAACCATTCCACTTTTCTCCCCTTAAAACATGCGACTTGGAAAGGCTTCCTAGTCTGCTTGCAGTGAAAATTTGCAAGAATTATCCATCCAGTGATTTCAGTTTTGATAGGCAATGTTCTTTATCTGAAACAGTTAGTCAAGAACACAATCAGCAGCCAAACAAAAAAGATACATCTAGTACTCATGGTATAATAGTTTTGCTCATCCTGTGTGTCCACAGTGTCCCTCACAGTGGGGCTTAGTAAGGAGACAAGTTTAAATGGCATAAGGAAAGCAGTATCTATGATTTCTATAGTGCCATCAGCACATAGGAAACTCCTAAAATCTTGACAAGCCAAAGTCTACTGCCTCTAAAATTTAGATTCTAAAGCTAACTAAAAAAAAAAAAATCTATAAGGATAGAGAAGCTGGGAAAGATAAGGCTTACACTAAGGCATTAGAGTTGGTTGAATAATAATAATAAAACTAGACTCATTAATATGTTCACAAATAAGCATGCCAGATTTCTAGGGTGACATTAATCATGGCTTGCAATTATTCACTTGAAAAATCAGCATGAGAAAATGAAGCATGATGTTTCATCCATTTTAGTACACATTCTTTGTGTGAAAATTCATACCAGAATTTAGTGATTATTATTCTCTTGTTAGGAAAGGTTCTCTCATCCCATGAAGCAACACAGATTTGGAGTCCATTAACACTAACCAAAAGAGAAAAACAATTTTCTAAGGTGAGCTGGTCCAATTCCCAGAAAAAAAAAACAAACCAAAAAAAAAAACAACAGACAAACACCACTTGACAAAAAATTACTACATTTTAATAAATTCAAATATTTTTTACTAAACTGAAAAATGAGGATGAGTTTGTAACTGGTTCTTTACAAGGAGCGTTTGACTTGCACTAATTTATGTTTTTCAGCTGTGAGAGTATCCTTGAACATAAGCAAGAGCATAATGGCCAATGAAGTGATCAGTAAGTTAGGGAGTTTTGTCTGTCCATTTGTTATAATGTCTTGCTGTGTTACATCCATAAGTTAAAAGAAGAAAATACAGTTACGGTATAAGTAGAGAAGGGATCTGTTGAGATTATCATACTTATTTTTCTGTAGAGGTGAGAAGTAAGACTTTATTGTATATTGCATCTAGACAAGAATTCCAGATCTAAGGGAGTGGAAGGAGATAATGAAGCAAGAAGTTAAGGTAGGTTACCCAGCTCTAAAGTAGGCCCTAGTTTGTAACAGAGTGCCAAAGCAGTAACACAGAAAGAATCTACAACAGATCTAAGCAAGAGTAGAATCTAGGTCTCAGTGGATCTGTTTGGAGGAGCAAAGGAGAAATACAGCTTGTATCTGCATAGAAATGCTAGAATACTTGGAACTTTGTTTTGTTTTGTTTTAAATAAAGGATGAGGATGGCCAAAAAAAACCCAAGCCATGGACCCTCAGAGGGCTGGATTTAGGTGGTATTCTCCTCTATTTTGCAGCTCAGCTCCTTTCCAGTCTGCACAGAGCAAACTGATTTGTAGGCAGCCTCAAAGATGGCTGATGCACAAAAACTGGGTGGTTGGAGGGAATAACAGGCCTCATTTGCATATGCAAAGTGGAACCAGAGTTGATCCTTGCTAAAATCTGACTTGAGATGTAGTTAGATTCAATTATAATTTTAAGCAGTCGCCTTAACAGAATCCTTTTAAAGGTGTGTGTCCAGATGAACATAAGCAGACTAAGTCAAATTCTGCATCCCCCACACTGGTGTGGAGATGGCACTGGAGCATCGCCCACTCTGTTATAGGAGGCTGGAACTATTTGTTGCATCCCATCTCCTGCTCCTGTAGTCGATTTTTATATTAAACTAAATTTACTGATTTATTGCTGGGATAGAGAAGGTACATTTTAGGTAACATTTGTGCACAAGCAACTGCTAGTATTTGCACCCTGAAGCCCATGAGTCCCAACATTTTCAATTCTCCAACAACCCTGGCATCTGCAAATGCAGTGTAATTGGGATCAGAAGTTATTTTTTAAAAGAGAAACTTATTTTTTAAAGAGTTAACCAAAGGCAACTTTATTCACAAATATGGGGTAAAAACTCAAAATCTAAGTCTTTCTTCCAAATATTTTTGACAGTCTCCTTGACCCATGACTCCTGGCAGTAGTTCATGACTTTCCTACTGACCAATGTTCCTCAGGACACAAAGGGAGATCTAGATCTGTACAAGTATTATGTCCAAATACCAGTCGTGGTTCTGGAAAGTCAAGAGGAAAAAGCTAAGACTGATCACTAAAGAATAAGGAGACCGTGGGGTACAGGTGAGAAGACGGTTCTGTCTGACAGTAGGACACAGCTCCTACACAAGGCTTTGCCAGAACACCGTCACTACCGGTACATGGCAGGACCCCACACCCGCCCGAA
The DNA here is from genome assembly GCF_000737465.1 of Haliaeetus leucocephalus. Classification (NCBI taxonomy): domain Eukaryota; kingdom Metazoa; phylum Chordata; class Aves; order Accipitriformes; family Accipitridae; genus Haliaeetus; species Haliaeetus leucocephalus. Next base: position 3,206,523 of record NW_010973369.1, on the reverse strand, counting down.
GAGACATTGTCTAAGAAGTAAAGGGAACATCTCGGGGCCTGAGCACAGCTGCTCAAAAAGCAGCAGAGAACCATCAGCAGAAGATGCCCCCAGCTGTAGAGAAGATACAACAAATCCATTCCCAGTTCAGACTAAGCCTCCAGTCCTAGTCTCCTTGCAGAGATTTACAAGAGCAACCGTGCAAAAAAACACACAGAAAAGGAGAAAAAGCATACAGGACCAAACATAGAGTGATGTGAATGTAAGCAGAACAGCTCTGATTCAGCAAAAGGTCACTCATTGACACCCGCAATGGGTTTGCCCCTCTCCCCACAGGTGAAACGGGGGTTTGCTCCTTCTCCGTGCCATGTCTTGCTACCTGGGCTTCAGCTGCAAGGGCTCTTTGTTTCCTGCAGCTTTCAGCAGGACCCAGCAGCCCAAAGAGACATTCTGCCCATAGCATCCACAATCTGGGTACAATTAGAAACACAAATTGACCATTACGTCCTTTATTAATCTCCTCCAATTTTTATGCTGTGAAAACACCTAATTCCTCTGCTTTGGCTACTGGCCCCTAACATAACAAGTTACATGGGACTTGTCTCATCAAAATATCATCATGTCTAAATAGAGGATCTGTCTGAACCACAGTGAAAATGAGTAATGATCACAATTATGGGCCGTATAACAGTCCAATAAAATCTAATTAAAATGATCCACATCCCATCTGCCAACAGCACATAAGCAACACCAGCCATGGGGGGTGTGGGCAGGGGAAGAGAGTAAATAACACCGTCTTAATTTTTAAAATATCAAATATTTCACAGCAAAAAAGCTATTTATATTTTATAACTAGCTCCAAACTGTGTTGCCAATGAACTTCTGTGATGATTAGAGGTTCCTCACCCTTAACTTAGGAGAAGTTTTGGGTGCTGCTCCCTAGGAGAAAATCCCAGGAAGAAGTTCCCTCAAAGTAAACTTTTCAGAAAAGCCTGTGCTGTTTGAGTCCCTAAGCCTATTTGCATACTGATTTAAGAACTGAGTATCCTGGGTTCCAGTGACTTTTAATGACATAAGCACATTTGTACCAAAAAAAAAAAAACAAACCCCCAAAAAAACCAAAAAAACAACTTTGGGCCATTATTCTATTGGTTGTTCCTTTCTCAAGACAGCAGACAAATAAAAATACCATCATGTGGTCTTACTTTCCATACTTGGTGTATCTCCAAACTTGGACACTTCTTGGGCTTTCTACAGCCAGCAACAAATACAGTTCAAGTTACTTTCTATCACCTATTCTGTGACCTGTTCTCATTTTTGAGACAGTGAAGCTAATAATTTGCTTTCTGATAACATTGAATATGAGGTTATCAACAAATTGCCAGGAAGCAAAATAGTACTATCCCACTCTACCTGAAAACAGAAAACATTTGGAATAATACCATGTTCCCCTCTTGACTGTTGAAGGCAACCAAAAAATCAAAGGACAAGATACAAAAGATTAAGAAAAAAGATGCTGAAATCTGGTTTGAAGGAAGAGTAAAGAAACCTTGGTGATGGAAACTGGAATATGTTTTCTCACCTGAGGGTGCCATGAAGTGCATGGCAAAGCCATACCTGGAAAGACAGTAAGATGACAGCAAAGAGAGAGCAAGTTGAAGAGCAGGAGGAGTGCATACATCAGTGTGCTTGAGATGGCTTTACAAATGTTAAAGATTACACTCAAGGCAACAGTCAGAGTCTGAATAGTTTTCGATATTGAAGAGAAGTGAAGTAAAGCTAGAGACAGCCTCTCCTGAACTCCAGGCAGCAAAAGCTCGTACTAAGTTTCAGCATGTTTGGCTGGCTGGAGCTTGAGCTTTGTTACAAGAAACCAACCCTGATTTCAGAGGGACAGTTCAACTTTGTATCCAACTCCTATCTGGAAGCCACGGAGGGAACAACTGCAAATGTGCACTACTTTAACACAGGTATCCACCGACGCAAAGAGGATCACTCTTTTAATACTTGGTTAAATTGCCTTTGTGTTCTATAGCTGATAGCTTGGTGAAAGGATGAAAACTTCCCCATCATTAACATGGCTAGTCTTTAAGGTTGGCTCTCCGGTGCTTTGACCTTACAGGAGAGATGGCTCCTGATGGCTGGAACTACATACTTGCCCTGTTGCTGGTACCAGCTTTCATCCAAGCATTGCTCACTTGAAATTAAACCAGTCTGAGCAGTCCTTTCTGCCCTTATAAAAAGAGGTGCAAGGGAATGGATGTGATCCTCCCTCCCAGTCTAGAAGCAGTGGGACCATTTGTCATAGTTCAGTGGGAACTCAGCCTTCTCCTGATCTCTGGTATTGTCATTCGGAAGGAGAAGTGCTCCTCATTATTTGTAAAATCTTCCTAAACATATCTTGCTACCTCAGCCTGTTAGCAGGTAATTCTTGAACTGCGTCCTTGAAAAGCTCCCCGACTCTCCACCTCCCAGGCTGCATCTCTTTCGAGGGGCACACATGCCTTCCTCATCCTCTGTTCTTCCTTCACAACAACAAAAAGTGTGCTCTAGCTGCCAAGTCCAAAATATTGATTTTTAATTGAAGTTACCTCTTGAAATTTTACCTAGTGATCAATTTTTATATACAAATTTGTGAACATTTCTATGCCAAGGTACCAAAGCCATCCAAAATTTTAAGTTTCTGAAACAGGAAGGGACGCACAATGAAATGAACTTTCTTCTAGCAGAATACACCTGGGATGGTGTCTACTTTTGTATTTTTTGTGATTGGTCTCCGTTCATCTGCAAAATGATTGTCACAGTTTCAGTCTCAGCTGCCCCAGTATCGCAGACTTTTAATACCTCACTGTTTGTTTATCATATGGCTACGGCTCATTTTCATACTTTTGTGCCAATCTAAAGCAGTGCAATTTTGCTATTAAAGGAAGCAGAAACCTTCACAACTTTGCTTTGACTGTGGTTGCTCAAATCACTCTAACCTTTGACTGAGGAGGAAGTTCAGGAATGCAGAGACACAACACCAGTCTCCAGCATAAGTGTTATTATAAAATGAAAGAGGGAAAATACATATTATACACATCACCTCTGGGAAACAGTAATCACAAAAGTTATTAAACATTCTGTCAAAGGCTCTGCAGATTCCGTTTCTCTCCTGCCCAGTTTTGTTAGCAATAAAGGCAGGTTGCTAATATTTGTCACTTTCAAATTCATAATTTACTACTCAAAAGGCAGCAAAGGTACATTATATTTTCATAAAAGACTATGAAGTTGTCCAATTTTCCAGAGCTGCAGGAGGACTAAAACCCTGCGCTGTGGCATAGGTCCCTTCATGCATTATGGATATGGTGATTTTACAATTCAAAGCAACAGTTCTCGCCTTTCCCATTGCCTGGCATCATTGGATGATGTTTTAGGAGATGCAGCAGCTTTTGAGACTGACAAACACACACCCTTTATGAAGGCAAAAGGACCCATGAGAGCCTGGTTGAGGCACCGCAAATGCTATCACTGTATTTAGGCAAGGACTTGGCCCTCTTGTCCAAGAGTCACTTCTAGTATTTCAGTGGTCTATGAAAGTATGTTGGAAATCACTGGGATCTGTGTTTTCACTGTTAATTCTGAGTTAGTAACCTACAAGAGAAACAGGTAATTTTTAGAAAACCACTTGGTATAAATATCCGGCGAGGCTGTACAGGACTTTGACTTCCAAGGCCACAGCATCCTGTCTTCAAAGCAAGTTGTTCCACCAGTTATCATACCTTACAGATTAACATCACATTTTTTGATTCCCCCCATTATAATAGGCTCTGATTAGGTTTTGGTAAGCATATTCCTATTGACTTGCTCTTGTGGATTCTCTGGAGTCTAATAAGGCATTTTACTCATTAATACAGTTTTTTCTGTAGCTAGAATCCTTAACACTGGGCACCCTATTGTAATGAAACTCATAGAAACTTAATCTCATTCAGACCCACTCACAGTATATGCTTAAAAGAAGCTAAAAAGGATTGTCAGTTTGCCTGCCTGTAATCAGGCTTCAGCCTTTTCCAGTTCTCAAAATGAAATCTTGCCTCTGCACATTCTCTGTAGCCAGCTTTGCCTGACACATTAGAGCAGAGAACAGCATTTCATTTTTTCCAAGTTTAATATAGACATAGAGCACAATTTCTTACTATACAGTTAACTCCTATTGGCTTGAGAAAAGTTTACTTAAATTCTTCTAAGGAAATTAGAGCCCATAGACACAGAGCTTGCATATCCATATACATGCCAAGAGACATGCCAAGCCTCATCACATCCAGCGGAAGAATTCCCATTTGAAAATTAAAGACAGGTTCCAAAAGCTCTCTCTTCCTAAAGCATAGATTTTGCTATGTAGTTAATTTTGCAAGATTTGAAATTTTACTCTATATATCCTCCTTTTTCTAATATGTTAAAAAAGTCCATTGACAACATTTTTGATGCTCCTTTTCACTTTAAATTGAATCTTATTCCTGCTCTCTTCCCTCCTCCAAAATCTTCAGATTATCTCTAAAAATATACTTCATACACTGGAGAAACATAAAATAATTCCAGATCTTCTGTCTGTTCAATATAAATATTTCATTATGACCAAGTTCACTGTAAATGGGTCCAACTATAGAGAATAAAAACAAGCAAACAGCATACGTATAGAGTGGGCCACGTGCCATATACGCGTGAAGGGAGGGAAGGAGGACGGGGCATTATTTGCAAAACAAGAATCTGCATTTCCAACGGAGGATGAAGGTCCTCACACTGCCATATAAAAAGGGCAATGTGTTATGTATCCCTCTACGGCCAAAACTATGGGGGAGCTACTAATGTCCAAAAAAGACTGGAAAGGCTGAGTAGGCAAGGGAGAAGGGAGGTTTATTAAATCAAATGAGATTCAATACTAACGTAGCTCACTGCTATAGATCCTGAATCCAATATCCTACATGAGACGGATAATGATATAGTCAGTGGGAGGTCCTTCCAAAGGGGAGGAAAAATATAGCTGTAGTTTTATTTTATTCTTTTTTTTTTTTATCCCTTTCTATCTTGAACCTTTGCAGAAGGGAGGGGAAGTTTGTCTGGTTTCTACTTTTTCCCTGCTTAGAAAAAAGAAAACCAATTTCACCGCATACCCATACAAGAGACCAAAGCCAGAAATTCACAGGAAAGTGGCATTCAATCAGGAATTTGAGAATTAGGCTAGGAAGAGTTGGAGATGAAGTGTTCTGGGTTGTGGAGAATTCTGAATTAATTTGCTGAAACTCAGTATTCAAGTGAAAAGGGCCAACTTCCCAGCTTCTGTAAAAGAAACCAAAATAACTGAAATCAAATTAATTCAACTGATTTACCCCAAAATCCCCTGGCTTATTTCTGGCCCATTCACAACCAGCATTACTGAGTACACCCACTCTGAGCACAGAGTAGGAATAACAAATTCCCATTTTCTAATAATCCCAGTAGCAGAGAGCTGATATTCCTCAGTTCCTAATAAGCAGTGTTAATATTACATAGGACATTTTTAATAGACATTAAAACAGGGTCTCTCCTATACAGGTACATCTATACAGGTACATCTCCCACAGGTACATCTTCTGTACTTGCTTATTGTGCATAAAGCAAAGGAAAAGTCTGATTGCACAGCTCTGATCATCAGTGTGAGCTCAGCAACAGAAAGACTCGGTCACCTTGTAGCACAGATCCAGTAGTACAGTAAATATTAACATACAGATAAATTACATAGCTATTTCCTTGATTTACCCAAGCATGCTAACATTATGAACTGATACAAGAACAAAGCAGGTACATTTGAGTCTTCATGCTACTGATCCCAGGTGCATTATACAAAAAGACTGTAACAGATATACAGTAACTCACAGAAACAGGCAGAAATCTTCTGAACACCAAGTCTGGTAAAGAAATGTATTTAGCAGGTTATCAGCTAAACAAACCAAAATGCAAGGCTTATATACAAGTTATTCTGTGATTATCTGAATGCAGGATGGGGCCCATTTAACGCTGAAAAAAAATTACCCTTTCAGAGATGTTTCACAGAAGTATTCCAGGTAAGACAGTAAGATTTCTGTAAACTATACTAAGCGGTTTTCCTTACTCTGCAAACAAGGGGTACATACTCTGAAAGTACTTTTAGGGTTGGATTTTAGCTTTACACTTCAGACAGATAAACACTCTCTGGCCAGCAAAAGCAAGAGGAGCTCTTAAACCTTTACAAAGGGAAAAAAAAAGCCAAAAGTCTCAGGCTACTCTGCTAAATTTTACAGAGAAGCTGAAGCTTTTCAACCTCCCCTCTTCATCTTTTCCCCAGCGCCACAGAGATTCTGACTCAAGGATTGGCTCCAGAGCCCCGCCACTAAATTGTGCAACTTGTGGTTTAAAACTACAGATGAACTTGCAGAATTTCTGAAACAACCCGAGGAGGAACAAAGAGCCTGGCTTTGCTACATGGGACCGCAACTGGGGTGATCATGACACTCTTGTGACCTGACCAAAATGATCATTTAACTCATTAAATGAGTTATTTCTCTGTATGGCCGTCTCTGTAAATTAACTAAAACAATGATTTAACAGGTAATTTGCAGGATGTGTGAATATGTAAGCATGTATTAGGAGCTAAGTGTCACAACACAACCGAGAAATTACTCATTTTTAAAAACCCTAAAAGATAAACTATATAATTATAAAGAAGGCTGACTGCATTATATGACCTGTACCCAAATGTGATCTGAGAACCCTCATATTGCATTATCATGGGCTTGTTTTGAAAATAACATACTCAATGTTTCTACTAATGTTGCCTGTTCACATTTTGTGTTCCCAAAAAGCTATATTAGGGTTGATATTGCAGTACGTTATATCAGCACAAACATGTCTGTCCAATGTCACATCAATGCTAATAGGACTTTTAATGCTGGGTGCTGTTTTACAGGAATTTTCAGACACTATTTTGTATAGAGTATAAATATTTATATATGACGTGTGTTTGTGAATACATGTACGTACACAGGACCAGACAGACCCAGTTAATCAGCTAGTTTGAAAACTTCATTGCCTTCAGATGAAAAAGAAAATTATATTAACATATCAATAGCATATACATGCTGAGAGAGTGATTACCCTTTACATCTTCAGGATATCCAAGCACCCAGACAGGCCCAGCTACATTAACACCCTATCTGAAATACTCTGTCTCGGTATCTCTCATTTCTCCCCTACTCTTTCTTCAGACTTTCTTCTCTCTTATCTGCCTTTCCTCTTTAGCCTTTTCCATCCATCTCATTTCTTTTTCCATTTCCCTTGTTCATCCATCTTTCTCCCCTCCCTTTTGTCATTCATCACTCCCTTGTCCTTTTTTTTTTCTCCCTTTTTTTCCCCCCTCTTCCCCTCCTGTTCTCCTTCTCCCACCCCTGTTCCTCACTGCCTGTTTTGCTTGAAGTTTCCACCTTGTGGGTACGTCCTGCTGACTTCACATTTGCTGTGGTGTGAGCTTCACATCTGTGAATGGATGACAGGAAAGATTAATAACCCCGCGTTCTCCTTCTCCTTGACTGTGGGCCTATCTAATGAATAAATATATAAATAAAAAAAACAGAGCTAAAAATCATCTAAATAGAGACCCAGAGCCTGGGAGAAAACAATATTTTGCTGAACCTAGTCTTTAAAGAAAAAAAAAAAAACCAACAAAAAAAGCCAACAAAAAACCCAGCAGCAAAAAAACCCTGCAACCTCTAATGATCTCTAGTTTACATACTCGGCATTTTTTTTCCTAAATACTTTATGGGAAAAAAGAAAAGTTAGACACAAAGGAATGAGCCTTTTCTCTTGAGCCAATTAAAGGACAAGTGATTTAAAAGCAATAATACAGAAGATACAGGAGATGTGTGGGAAAGAAATTTAGATGCCCTGCAAAAAGCAGACCTGTCTGATGGTGGTATCCGCACGAGATCCCTGTCAGTAACAACTCACACATGACCGTGTAGCAATCACACTGCAGAGCCATAATGTTAAAGCAAGTAAGGTATTTCTAGCTAATTCTAGCTTTTCCATGCAAATGAAAATCTGCCTTTGGCTCCAGACCCTATTACACCATCCACAGCAACTTATCCAATTAGGTGTTTCCCATCACAATTTGGGTTTGACTGCTTTTTGGCCAATTCCTCATTTGTAAGTTGAGCATTTGACTTAAAATTAAGTCTTAATTGAAAGCAGAGACAAACAGAGCAAGGAGCTCTATGTACGATGCATCTTCAGCATCTTTGGAGAAGCAAGAAAGGAGCTTTGCACCTAACTCATTCTCACTTTAATCCCTCACTTCTCTCTCAGTTCTAAGAAGACCTTAACAAGATCTTTTATTATTGAGGGAAGAGGAGACCCGTCAATGGATAGCTATAGGAGGAGACATTTCCCCTAACAAACAGCACTCTGCCCAGCCTGTGGCTGTAGGTCAGATCTGACAGAGGTTGTAACAGCAGCAAGTCCTGGGGTCTCAAGTCATTACCCCCCAGGAAATCACATGTAAAGCACTGTTACAAATACTGCGGTTTGATCCAAAGGCATTCAGCAAAAATTGGTGCACAAAAACATAAACGTCCAGGGGAAACAGTGGAGAAATAATTAAATCAGGAACTCAGCTCCACTTCCTGCTCTTGGGTGAAGATGTCACAGGCTTTGCTGAGCCCCTTGCACAAGTGAGGAAAAGAAAAGTAACACACACACGCGCACACGCCATTCACATTTTATTGCATTTTTGTCAAATGCTAGAAACCTGTCTGAGAGAAAATGTCCCGTGTCTTTCATCCCCTGCTGCCCCCCAGCCCCAAAGTAAGCCAGAGGAATACCCATATGAGCATCCTTTGACCATGTTTTTTTCCAGAGTAGTTTTTTCAGAGCTGTAGGGGAAGGAGACCAGAGATAGGAACCACCATGTTTATACACGACCACAAGAAACAAAAAGCTATAGTACAAAAATCCTAACACAGCTTATTTAACCTCTGCTGCTTTTCCAGCCCTGGCCACCTTTGCTGCTTTAGAGAAAGAATATCTACTACATTTTCATCCAGCTGGGACAGAGATCTCCAAAATACCCAGTGAAGGCTGCCCTCTGCTACCAGCCCTGGACGTGACAGCGGCTGAATGTGAAGCTGTGCAGACCCGAAGACAAGGTGTCTACTGCAGCAGGGACAGCTGACGCACCATTTCTGGTGTCCCCTTGTCCCCAAACGCCTGGTTGCTCTGCTGGGGTCCGAGGACAGGACCACAACCCAGGCATTCGACATCAGCAGAGCATTTCTTCCTGACCCAGAGTGTGATAAATCTGTCCCTTGTAAAGCGGGACTAAGATTACCCTTTCTTTGACTCCACATCACCTTACCTGCTCCTTGCTGAGCCTCAGCAGCAGAACTCTCCCAGCCCCAGGCAGCAGCAGGTTTTACGAGGCAGCTGCGCTCGTTCACAGAAGTGTTTCCTTCTGCTGCTCTCATTTTAACTTCCAGCGATGCTGCTTGCTCCTCTGCCCTGAGCAAGGGAAAAAGAAAGCAGCAGGATGAACTCACTCTCTGCTGCCCTTCAAAACCTTAAACTCCCCCCTGTTCCTCCACTGCTGCGGTTCAGCGTGGAGGAGACTTCTAACCTGCAGGAGCCAAATTAAGGGTCTCCTACAGCAGGCAAATCCCCAGTTTCTCCCATCTCTCTTTGAAACACCTGAAACTAAATGTGGCAGCAAGGTCCTGGCCTCAACAACCTTGTTTGGGGATGCTTGCGTAGCAAAACCTGGTTGCTCTTTCTGAGGTCATCTATGCATCTGAGTGGGGTACTGCAAGAGAGAAAAAGCTTTTAAACCTTCTTTAAAAAATACCTTCTTAAAAAAAAAAATCAGCAGTGTAAAAAATATAAGCTACTCTAAATTGTTTTTTTAAGGTTAAGGAGGTCTGCAGCTGCGTGTAACATCTACCCTTTGAAAAACAAAACAAAGAAACATGGACACAAAACATATCCTTACTAACTCGTGTACATGCGGGTAATTTCACTCATGCAAATTTACCAGATAAGGCCCATAAAACCATGTGGGAAAACCCTTAGAAAAAAAGATAGATATCCTGTCATCTTTTCATAAATATGTATGTCACACATGCACACATTTTTTTAAGTGGTGGTATTTAAATTACTGTTATTAATGAAGAAAAATATTGGGCCTAATCCTGCAGTTTTTATTTAGGAAAACAGCTGCTATAATGTAGTGCAGGAACATGCCCAGTGCAGGCAATCTTACAATTCTTTTTTTGCATTCCAATTTTAAAATAAGGCAATTTTTCTCCCTGGAAATTTTGCAATATCCATGAATAATAAACTGCTCTAAAATGGTAGTGACCTTCAGGTTTTAAATTTGAAAAGAATTCTAGATGGAAGAAATAAATGCAGTGTAAATAACCACTGGGTAATTAAATTTATTTTTAAATAGCATCAAAGTTCAGAAGAAAGAGAATAACAAAGAATATCTCATATAGACATGCACAAAGGCTGTGTCTGTATAATTAGTTATCTAGCAGTAACCAAAGTCTTTTTCATATGGATTGATTATTTTTGAGATTGCATCTTGCAAATCTGAACTAGAAATGCTTTTTGTGCAGCGTTCAAACATGAAGTTGCCTTTGGTAACACTACAGGCTGAGGATCCCAAATAGATATTTAATTTAGATTGAACAGGACACTTACGCCATGGTAAATAAATGAGTTTATTAATGAAAGTCTTTTCATTGATGTTTAATGGCTATCATATCTATGGAATTGCTGTTAATCCAAAATAAATGTGTTTAATAATCAATTTATATTTGTTTATAGTACAATAATTGTCTTATTAAATCAGAATTAAATGCCTATTAGGAAATGTTAACTTAAAGCTTTACTAAGACTTCTGAATAAGAGTGTAATTAATAATTCTCTTACTTCTTGAAAAGGAGTAACAAATTAATTGTCAAAATATTGTAATGTATGTTGTGAAACCCCATAAATGAGAACTTTGAATTGTTAAATACAAAGAAGAGATAACGATTCCTAAGAGCAGATTAAAAATTCTACATTATAATTATAACATTTACTAGGATTTCTTTTACTGGGTTTCAATAATTCTAAAGTCTTTTTTTTTTTTTTTAATCAAATTGTTTGATGACTGGGAGAAGAAAAAGAGAGGAGGGATATCTTAATTTCCTTATAGCTACTTGCAAAATAGCTGCTCTTGGTTCAACAGATTTTCCTTTCCAAAAGCAATTCTGTACTATTGAAAATTCCAAAGTTCTTTTTCTTTTTGATTCCTTTTAAACGTATGTTTTCTTTTAGAAGACAGAAGGGGAAAAAAAAGATTACAGTTAACTCATTGGCTTTAATTGCAAACATATCCCTTCCCATCAGCACGGCACTTGATCAAAATGCCAGAAATAAATATATTAAGACATCCATCAGTTTCCTGTCCCCGCTGTCATTTTTTAAAAGAAGTTGGAAAGCATCTGTTATTCCATCTTAAGGGCTGGGCTGAGCCGTGCCGGGGTTTCTGCCGCTTTTCAGGGACTGAAGAATTATTTGTTTCGGTGGTGTCAGCCTTGCACCTACCAGGAGACGTCAACAGCAGATGCAGGAGAACCAGGAGTCGGCGCAGCTTCAGCTGCCCGTGACCAGCAGCAGCGGCTGGGGAACATCTCACCGGGGAATGGGTTCCTGAGGCACTACAGGGATCAAGGAGAGAGAGAAAGAGGCTCTAATTCTAAGGGTAAAAGTCGAGTAACAGATGCTTGTGAGTCAGAAGTATGTTGATGGTCTTAAAGTGAAGTTGTTTAAGAGGAACCTGGGTACCACCGAAGATGCTCTGGGCAATTCGGGAGCTACCCCTGCTTCACTCAGTGCATTTGGCCACACTGGTGTTATTTATAAACAGGTTGCACTGGAAGGAGAGGAGGGTGGGAGAGCAGTTCTGTTTGATTTAAGGAGTAGTGATGTTTTACAATGGAACCGAAAAGGTTTGAACAAAGTGACATGTCGTTTTTCTTTTGGTCATCACTCAGGAAGCTATAACCTTGTCCACTTCTGACAATTATCTCTATTAATGACTCAAAGCACAGTCAGACCTTAAAACTGTTCTTTTCCTAACATTTCAAAAAAGAAAAGAAAAAAAGGAATTTGGTGTGTTTCCAAGTCCTTTCAGACAGCTATTGGAGTTATAAAAAGAAATAATGCCCACAACTAAGCGCCCAGTAAAAAAATAAATCCACTATTTCCTTGAGCTAGCAAATCGAACTGAAACAAGCAGTGCTCTTGCTCTTTCTTTTTGCTATTTGTGACGACATTTAGCACAGGAGCCTCCTGGCACAAATATTTATAGGAATGCCAGTTCGAGGAATCTGGATTTAGAACAAAAAAATCCACGTTGCATCTGTCTCATCAAGGCAGAAAAGCACCATCGGGTGATCTATCCCTCAGTCAGACTGGAGGAACGGGACAAAAACTTGCAGAAAAAAGATTAGTCACGAAGCATCCTGCATGTAATGAATAGAGGAACACATACAAAAAACAGACTGCTTGGACAGTTTGCAAATAGAAAGGGAATAAATTCTCTTAATGAATTATTCAGGATGTGGTCAGCTCTACCTTGGGCCAAATTTATCTTCCACGTAAGCAAATGCAACTCCTCATAAAGTTCATGGCACTTTTAACAGGAGGTTTACTACGGTGTTCATCGGCCGCTCTCGGAGTGTTACACTGGAGACTAATTTCTCTGGAAGCCTCTGTCAAATGGTTCAAATTTCTAATAAAAATATTAACTTCCATAAAGGAGGCAAGTACATTTTCAGTAACTGATATCGCATGCCCCAGCCCAGAAGTGTTTCATAAACCTTTTATAAAATGTTTGTTTGTGTCGGTTAAGTAATTAACAATATTCCAGGAGACCATCAGCTACCAGAATCTCATTGTCCTCTCTGCATGTGAGCTGGAGCGCATAAACAAATAAAAAAATAAATTTCTTGTCACTTGAAACTGCATGTGTGCACAGCTATTACAACCAAACTCCAGCAAGTCAAAAGAATCACCCTGTCTATGTAATACAACCGTAATTAAACACTCAAGTCCTGCCATAACAGCAGTCAGAGCTGAAAAGATCTGACATCCTTAGCACAAGTTCACTTGGAAAAGCAGCACGTTGCAGAAGAGAGCTCACCCCCTTTGAAGAGAAAAAGAAAGAGAAAGATAGAGAAAAAAAGAAGGAAGAAAAGCTGTTATTTTGCACAGCAAAATATTGAATTCTTTCATTTCTTTATAATTTCTATATAATGTAGGATCTAAAATGCTTTTGTTTAATTGAAGAATCCACTTCTAATTCACTGCACTGGTTTAAATTTTACCTGCTAAGTGTTCATTGATTGCAAGGAAAGAGGAGTACTTCAAAATATCATTTATTCCCTTACACACGCAGGAAGGCCAGTGTTAAATATTTGCATATAGACCTGGGTAGGTTTGAGGGCTTCCTCAACATAGTCAGGGTGTCATTTAGACGAACTATATGGTCTAACACTGTCTGTGGGATGCCAGCCTCCCAGAAGATTGAAAAATGTTACCCTGTTACAATTGTAAAAATAAAAATAAAAGTTCCCACCCTAAAAAGGAAAAGTAAATACCTTCGAATAGCAACGATAAATTAGATTTTTCATTTATAACATCTATAACATTTACCATTTTTAAATGAATGTAAAAATTAAACTGAGTGAAAAATTAATAAACCCCATAATTTCAAGGTCTCCAAACGGCTTTCTAGCGGTGAACCAAGCCCGGCTCCGGTGGAAAGCCCCAGAGCTCCATCTTGTGGCTTTTCTGTTCCGAGGAAGGGAAAAGAATGAAAAATAAAAGTAATTTTGTTATTAAATCAGTCTAAAATGCCGTTTCTTTTACTGGCATCACACGTAGAAGGAAGGCAGAGAAGAAGAAGAGCCAACAAACTATTTTTGCTCTATTTTGCTATGCAATGTCATCTCCTTTTTTGCTTAAGGAAAAATTATCTGCTTTTTCCTAACCCACAGCCCTTTGCAAAACCATCGCCAACAGTAGGACCTAAATTAACTAAATCTGTGGTCTGGAAGAGAAAGTTGCTGGGCTGGAGAAGGGCACAGCACAGAGCAGAGAGGCCACACAGCTCCCAATTGAAACCAGTTTGCAGTTGTTTGGTGCGATTACTTCTCTCCCCACAAACGCCCTCCTTAGTCCCGAAAGAAAAGGGATATTTGGGCCAGACCTCCTGCATCCCGGGCCCTGCAGTTATTTTCTACTTTTGTTATTTACCATTTTACGACCTTCGCAGTAGGATGCCGGAGAGTTTCTGAACTGAATGTTCTTGCCTTGTACAAGAGCTGCACCCGCCGCGGGGATGACTCCAGCTCCGTTCGCTTCTCTGCCTCCGACCTGCAGCTGCTGCTGCACAGACAGTCACACTCTGTTGCCCATGAGAACCTCAAGGGTGAGTTTGTAGGTGCTATGGGGAAAAAGAGAGAGATGACAAAAGATAAATGAAAATCAAGAAGGCACAACTCGCTTATCTGATGGAGAAAAGCTTCTAGCTCTGTCATAAAACGTGGCTGTTTCAGTATTGTGACATGCAGCTTTGCTGCATTTGGAGATGCAAGATTCTGCTTAGACTTTACACAGACACAGCTAAAGCAGACAAGTCTGCTCCTGCAGACTTCTGTAACATGGTGGTGTTGTTTTTTAATCCTGAATCAGTAACAGATAAATCCCAACTTAATTGTTGTTTCCCCACTCTGAAACGGGATCGTCCTTAGGAGGCTATTGATCTGTTTCCCACAGGAAACTATGCTCAAAATTCAGATCTCCACTCAATGTTCAGTCCAATCAAGGAGCATCCCTGAAGATATATTTTTGGGAGGCTCATAAATCTTGGTGCCTCATTAATTTAAAATCAAGCCAGGAAAAAAAGAAGTGAGTTCTTTTAGAAACATCTCCATTACATGACAAAATGGGCAGCACCAGACTTATAATGAATGCACTGTGCATCTTATCAAAATACCCCCATGGAGAAGCATATGGCTCTATGAATTTACAGTGAAGCAAAGTGTTGCTTCCAGGTGACCCATTTGAAACTGGTCCGGTTGCCACCCAGGCTTGCTGTCATCAGGCAAGCCATGCAAAGCCAGCCCTGCTCCAGCCATGGCTAATTCACACTCCAGGACAGGGCTGCGGCAGGCATGGATGTAGCCCAGGTAATTCGAATGGAGCTAAATGGGGGACTGACCACAGTGAAACTAAGGAAGGAAGGGTAGTAATGAACTGCAAGGAGTCACTCAGCAGTGAAACTTCTCCCCTAACACTTTATTACCTGTGGTGGTTATACCAAAACCAAGAGCAAGCCGCTGAGAGTTAGCTAGTTCGCATATACAGGTCTACTGAATAAGATCAAGGTACTGGAGAGAAAGAAGCCCTCCTGCAAGGTCTGGTGCTGAGCAGCACATATGGCCCAGAAGACATTTTCCCTGCTGGCAGGCACAGCAGGAGTTCATCCCCTCCTCACCTCCGCTGCGCAGAGCCCAGCCATCGCCCGCTGCAGCCCCGTGGAGGGCTGAGCAGAAGCAGGCAGACGTCTTTGCTGTCCTTGGGAGGGTTGGAGGTTGGCCTAGGAACAGCTGGCTCACCCACAGCTAAAAATAATCAGCGTCTTCCTATATGTGATAGGAATCTTAGGAAACACATTGTCAAGTTCAGGGAAGGGCTAACGGCCATTTCCCCAAACCCATTTGTCTTTTGGCACTAGGTCGTGCAACCTTTACTCATCCTGGGACAGGACTTTGCTCCTTCAGGACTTCCACTGGGAATAATGTCACTCTCCCAGATTAAAAAGAAAATAATGTATGAAAAGGAGGAGGCAGGAGCAGAAGGATGTGGTGCAGCTCCGGAGATGTTTGAAGACCTCTGCAGAATAGCCAAGGCCACATCACCAGCAACCTGAAGTCCACAATTAAGGAGAATAAAAGCAAAGCCAAGAGAAGGGAGAGCGTAGTATAGGTCTAAGGGAAAATGACAGTAGCTCTCCAGAGAGGGATTTTTTTTTTTTTTTTTAGAGGAAACATTTCAGAGCTACAAGGCAGAGGAGCTGAGCGGGGAGCAGGCAGCCAGGTGGCACCAGGATGGCATTTGCCAAGACTTGGGAGGATCATGGGAGGGAAAGGAAGCCCACAGAGGGGCCCAAGGTGGGGGCAGCAGGAGACATTACAGATGCCCCAGCGGAAGCGCAGGCAGCTGCTGGGAGGTTTGGTAGCACCAGGCCAACTTCTCAGGCCAAACTCCCTTATTGCAGATAGGGGAGGACTGCAGCTAGGGGTATGGTACTAAATAAATCTGAACTTTTCAGTTATTCTTGTGGAGTACAAAAAGAAGAAAAAAACCATACATCGGCCAGAAGCAAATTTGCGGTAAACATGCAAATGGGATAATGAGACCATGTATATATTCATATCACACTTTTTTCCTAGACTCATTTATACAACTGGCTATATTTATACTTCAAAATACTTCCCATCAAAATAACTTGAGAGGATACAGGAGTTGACTGACACCTTATTTCTCTGTGTTTGCATTTTTTTGCCATGCAGGGCATAATCTGGTTCTTAGGGAGTTAATGCACCTGCCATTCCAGTGCTGACAAGCAGTTTTTCAGAGGAACATGGAATTTTATTTATTTATTTATTTATCTAAGGAGCCCTGAAGATTGTACTCAGGAGACTTCTTGAGTAGTGCCAATAACTAGCAGGTACCAACACATGTACATTTTTGACTGCACTATGATTGATGGTGCTTATTTGTGGCTTGCTGCCTAAACCGCTCCTTTTCCTTTGCTTTGTGTCTGTCTCTCTCACTAGGGCTTTTTTTGTGGGTTGTGGTGGGGTTTTTAGATTTTTAAATAATAAAGACACTTTAGCCATATGGGTTGGGGGGGAAAGGGGGAGAAGCAGGGAAGGAATGATTTATCTGGTGCTTCTGTTATCTCTGAGCTGCTCTATTCCATAGAGATTTGCAGAGCACTGAGTGGTCAGAGAAGAGAAATTGAGGGAGAGCAAGGCAATTGAGGCAAGGGAGGACTTTGGGCTGATGAACCGGAGCTGTGCACACAAAGCAGCAAAACCATGCAGGAGCACTGCTGGGGGGGAACTCTACCTTCTGGGTTTGGTCCTGAGCCCACGCTGAATTTCTTCCCTCTCCAGAGTCAAGAAACCCAGCTAATTCCAACAGGCAAAAAGATCAATCTTCATTTCTCCACCCCTCCTTTCCTATCTTCACCTCCTTGAAGCAGGAGGTCTGGGGATAAGAAGTCCATATAGGAGATACAAGGGTCTAGAAAACAGCAGACAACTGTAAAATCCACCTGGTACAACATTCACTTGCCCATCCACCCTTTACAAGCCTCCATCCAATGTTTGAGCCAATCTTAATAGGCTTATAGTGAACCCAGACAAACCTCTGAGCTGGATGCTATTTCTCCTTCAATTCAACAGATGCCTAATTGCTTTTATCACTTTTTCTAAGCCCCTCTACACCTGCACAGCACATTGGGGAGAGGCAGAGGAGTGTTTTCCATTTCCCTTGCACACAGGTTAACCTGCTACTTTTCTTTGAAAGGAAGAAAATTGATCTGATGAAAGCTTAAGCATGAAGTGCCTGGCAACAAGACAGAAATAGCAATAGGTCTACCAGGAGATCATTTTGACTATGCATAGCTGAATCCAGCCAGAAGTCGCTGCTTTGTTCCGTGCAGCCATATGGGAGCTATTCACACCAACGCGGTTGAAGCAGGGCACGTGGCACAGCCTCTGCACCAAACAAGATGGGCCATGAACGAAGACCCAAAGCCTCCAGCCTGGAGAAGTTCAAAGCTCTTGACACCTCATCCACGAGGCAAGCCTGCAAGGAAATCAAAAGCCAAATGAATTTCAGCCAGATACAGGGGTGCCTGTTTCTGGTGCTTTTTACAAAGACATCTCCGTGTGAATGTGCACATGCGGTACACATGTGCTACACATCATGCCGCCAATGCTCGCTGCCGCATGGCTTAAACAGGGGGCAAAACAGCTGTACTTGATGCCGTGCTGCTGTCTGCAGCTGGTTTAGGTTTACCCTGAGCAGCGAGTGCCAACAGGGTGGTGTAGGTCTCCCTGGTGAGCTGGGAGATGCAGAAGCGTGTGCCAGCTGAGAGGGTAGCTCACAGCTGCCTGGGGTGTCCGCAGCACAGTAGGAAAAGACAAATACTTCCTTATCTAGATTACAGCTAAATTCAACCTTGAGTAACTGCCCTCTCCTTGGGGCTGAAGTAACACCACAGACCAGGTCCGAAGGGAGAAGGTGAAGAAGAGGTGATTTCCTACATCATTGACTTTAAAGGGGCACTGTGATTTCAGGACTGAAAAGTGGATAAGTGCAGAGAAAAGGGAAAAGATAACCGAGTGTCTCCCAGCAATGAGCTGAGCATAGCTGACTCTGTACAGCATCATTCCCAGAGCAGAGAAAAATTGTGGAGGACACAGCAGACCACTGGTATGGATATACCAGTATTTAAACCCAGGAAAGACAAGATGTTCTTCCCACACCTTTGTAAGGCAGGAGTGACTCCAGGGCTAGCACAGTGCCTCTAATGCAGGCTCACGAACAAGCAAAACATCAGGTTACATATCACAAAAACCTAACCAGAAGCATGAAATGTATATATAAGCCCCCTACCCCTAATCAGCCTTCTGCTTCACGCACCAGCTTCTCAGAAGAAACCAGTGTCACCACCCAGAGTCCCCAGAGCTGCTTTCCTCCAGCACAGCAGCACTGCAGCTTCGACTGATGAGGAGTTGATTAAACCGCACAAAAACCCTGGCCATCCACCCAGATAAAGCTGTTAAATTCCCTCGGGGTAAAGTTATTCCCCACCGCCCCAGGCTGCCTGCACTAACACGAGGCATTCACTGCGCTGCCGAGGGTTGTGCCTGCAAACTCCCTCTTAGACAGCACACTGGCACTCTCGGGAGGGTGCTGGGCTCCTGCTTCCCACGCAGGTGCCTGACCTTCCCAAACCCACCCCGAAACTGGGTACCCCTCGGGTAAGGCAAGACTTTTGTCCTTGCACCTACCCGAGAGCAGGCGAATGCTGAGCGCTGCCCAGCCATCGGGCTGCTGCTGGGCCCCTAAGCGTGCATGCACACGCGTGGAAGGGTCACCCTAAGAGCTGCGCTGGTACCGACCGTGGATGGCTGCAAAATGGTCCAACACTACCACCTGCAGGGAAGAAGAAAAATTGCAATAGGTGCCTAGTGGCCAGGAACACTGTTACTCCAGACAAAGTGAGCTCTGGTGGGCTTCAGCTGAGTTACCAGCTGCCTTTGCTCACTTGAAAAGAGGTTAATGAAAGGACATTTAAAAAAAATAAAATACAATGACAAAATAGTCTTTAAAACTTGCAAAAATATCCCGAGGGTAGGAAGCCCAGGAGCGAGCCGGTGGGTGCTAGCTGACAGCTCGCACTGCAAACCTCAGCCCGGCATCGTGCAGATGCCCAGCGGCTCTCAGGAGACACATGCCAGAATAAAGCTGTCCAGGGATCAGCAGAAGGAGCTCAGGGCCAGGAGGACTAACGGAACACAAGCACGGGATCAAGAGTCTAGCTCCCTCGCCAACTGCAAGGAGAGTTTTCAGAAATCAATGCATGGGTAACACTCAGATGTGCGCTGTGACTGGTTCATCTGGGCTGCAAACCGGTCGCAAAGGACTCCTGGGTTTGTTTGCTATCCATTTACATATGTCCTGGTAAAAGATGTCTCCTGGATAGAGAATTTCACTGTAGTATTGAAACAGCAATAGCAAGCTAGTTCATTACAAACTATGAGATTTATCCCGTTAATAAACCATGCCAGAACCGTGAAAGAAAGGCATTTGTAAACTGCACAGTTTAAGACATCACACTCTCATCAACCCAGACTGTGGCAGGATGACCACAGGTCCCCCAGAAGATGGATCAGGTGCTCATCTGGTTTATTTTCTCTGACGGAATAATGCATAAAAGGAAGCGGAAAGTACACACAGCCATACCTGTCAGCAGTAAGATCAGCTCACCCACCTACCAAGGGTCCCACTGGGGCAGGATGGGACTCATCAGCGGTTGCCAGTAACCTCAGAAGACCACAGGCAGCGCTGACATCCCAGTGATGGTGCACACACGGTCATGGGCGGGTTAGGGGGCAATGCCCTTTTAAGGCCATAGACACTCTGCCTGGTCTTTACGACATCTGCAAGTGATCCAGAAAGGTTCATTCCAGGAGGAGAAAAGCTGTCCTTTGTCAGATTTTCCATATTTTAGCAAAAGAGACTACCTCTAATTAACATTTTAATAGCAGGGTCACTTATTGAATTAAAGGTGTCCAGCGATTCCAGGCTATTTATCCTGGATCCCACCTGGGATTTTTGCTGTTGGTCCTATTTGGTACACCAAGAAACATCTCCCTGAGTCACTGGGAAACAGCCCCGCAAGAGATCCGTATGTCAAGTCCTTCAGTCTTCCTACATCTCAGTACCTGATCTGAAAACCAAAATAAACAACTGTTTTCCTTTGTCCTGCTGATTTAAACCATACAGTTTGTCTAGCAGGGACACTATCTCTTGCAGTTCTTGATAACACTGAGTCCTGATCTCAGGTGGGGTCTGTGAAGCAGGTTGCATGTAGTTAGATGGCAATCAGAGCCTGTAACTGTAACCTCAAGAAGGGTTTTATTTTCACCACCCTTTGTACTAGTATTAGTACGCTAATGGGAGAGTCAGCCAAAACACTACCCTTCTGGTAAACCTGCAAAAGTGGAAAAGGACACCCATGCTTAATTTTAAAAGGGGAGAAGAAATAGCCACAGGTACAGCAGTGGGAGCTTGCAGCACATGAAGTGTTGTTTAGGGACAGGGCAGCTCAAGAAAAGGGGACTTCTTTCTTTAGCTGTTAATTTGTGGTGCTTCCCCTAAAACCACCACCACAGTAAACCTAAATAGCTGCAGCCACAGCATTTACTGCGCATTATGGCATCTGCAAAAGTGCTGACAGGGACAGCTGACAACCGCTCTGCAATGTAATTCACACCATAACATCATCTCCCAGGCACTTGGATTTCTCATTGAAAAATTATGTGATGCTTTTTTGGAAATCCAGTGCCAGTTTATTGATACACAGGCTGCACCAATTAATGAGGCCTCCAGCAAATTAGCTTAATTTTAAAAAATTTTTTATCATGTAAGGTCTGTCTCAACTCCTTCAGTCACCACATTAAAAGTCAACGAATTCTTTGGCTGTAAGAAATGTGTTTATTTTATCATCTACCTCTGTCTCCCCATGCAAGTAACTCGCTCTCCATGCAACATTCCTCTGACTCCAGCCTGCTCACTTTCGGATTTCTGTCCTGAGCAGTTTTATTTGCTAAACCCTACAACAAGCCATAGCAACGAAAAATTCTAACACTCAATAAACTCTTTTTAGTTTCTTTCACAATATAAAATAAATCTAGAGGTCAGAGCCTAGCAGTGATCTACCTCTTTATTGAATAGATCAACCCGCGATATTCCTTACATCAAATACTTTACTTTATCTGGTCTGCAGCCTCTTTGAGTCAGGGACCATTCAGTTGTAAAACACAAGCATTATTCCCAGCTTAAGTTCATAAGCACCACTGATTTCCCAATATCAAGCCCTATATAGGATTTGCCACATCAAATCAGACTTCTGTCTCACTAGATTTTAAATCCAATACAGGCGACGAAAAAAAAAAAATCCACAGTATATATAAGGCCTTCAAAGCCTAGGCTCTGCTACCAGCTAGCCAAGACTAGATTAGTCCCAGTTGCATCCGGCACCTACCATCAAGGAGGCAGAGCAAAGCCCAAGTGCTATAAAGCTGCCAGACCGCACAGGACGCTGGTGCTGCAGGAGCCACGGACCTCCTTGTTCAGCTGTAAATCCAGTTCTGGGATCGACCCAGCTCCGGTGCATCAAGCTATAAACATGATGATGGTCATGAAGTTATCTAGCTGGCTCCATTTAAAAAAATAAAATAAAAAAAAAATAAAAATAATCTGTTACATTTGTAACCTGGGCACATTTCTCTATGTTGTTTAGATTATAGGGCACGGGAAAACCATGCACAAGGTCAAATCTTTTCACCTCTGCCACTGCTCAAACGCAGTCTTAGTATTGAAAAGGCACCGTGATCCTCATGTTTTGCTCATGTACCTGGACTGTACA
Source organism: Haliaeetus leucocephalus (assembly GCF_000737465.1). Lineage (NCBI taxonomy): Eukaryota > Metazoa > Chordata > Aves > Accipitriformes > Accipitridae > Haliaeetus > Haliaeetus leucocephalus. The sequence goes on along the minus strand of NW_010973369.1, from coordinate 3,184,214 downwards.
CTGAGTTTCAGCATGCAATAAGCCACCAGAAACCTTGTGGATTATTTGATCTTTGGCTTGATGCTTTGTTCCCGCCATGCTCCTCTATCTGACATTGCATCTTATGTCAGTAAACTGGAAAGGATAAGAACAACACAGAGACTGACTGCTCAAGCCTGGCTGGGGAGAGCAGCAACGAGGATGTGTTGGCTGGGATGGTTCAAAGTCCATCCACTGGGTCCAAAGCTCAGGCTGAATAACACGTGGGAACAGAGACAGGCCAGAAGGGGAAGGGAAAAGGCAGCTAATCCTGGGATTCAGTGAAACCTTCCGAAACAGTGATCCAACCTGAGTATTTTATCTGGGTGCCTACAGGAACTTGAACTGTAGGATCCTTCTTACACCCAAACATTCACATTTCCTTTTACTAAATCGCATATCAACAGCAAAGGGCATCCCTCAAGGAGCGCCGTGCCAGAGTTTATGAGAGCTCCCCTCTTACTTGTCACGGGAGCCATCTCCTCGCATCCTCTGGGAAATCACGCACCAGAGTCAGGAAACAAAGAAAAATGGATGTTTAATTCACCCACAAATGAATAGACTTCTCGTCCTTCCGCAGCTTTGTACCAAAATCTGCTTCAGTGTCAAATTAGTAGTTTTGATGTAGTTAAGTTCAACTCTTCCTGGTAAATGTATATTTTTAATATCCTTAGGAAGAAGGTTATCTTGAAACAGCATTAGGTACTATATGTTTAGCTACAGCTTCAACTTTTGTCCATAAAAGGTTTTGCAAAAGCAGATGAGGGCATATTTTAAAGCTGGAAGTCAAACCTGAATGTATTTTCTAGGAGCACCTTTAAAAAAGTAAGTGGGAATTATCATGATCAGTTGAAGTTAACTATAAGTCTCAGTTCCTACTGAAAAAGGCAGCCCCACCTGCTAGCCTCTGCACTCCCCTCACCTCCAGCTCAGTGCTTAAGGCAAAACCTCACCTTTCTGGGTCCTGGTCGGGTCCCCTTTCAGAATCACCCAAATCTCAGAGGGAGCATGTGGCCAGCGGCAGGGGTGCAGGGAGCAGCCCTTTAGCCCCTCTTGTCCCTATTACTGAACTGCACTTTTAGGAGGTTTTAAAATCTGTGGCAAATTTGCCTGTGTTCACTTTACAAGAGCACGTGTAACACAAGAACTTTGCAAAGCAGATGAAAATCACAATGCAAAATGGATAACGAAGGTTTTAATGTTCTAAACACAAAAAGGGGAGGCACGGGCATTTCCCTACAACAGAGCCGGAGCAGAACCTGTGCTTTGCAATCTGTCAGCGCCTGCTGAAACACACTGCCAGGGACCCAGGGGCTCCTCGCAGCCCTTGCTCCCGAGTTACTGAAGTCAAATAGTGTTCTGAGAAAGTGGGTAATGACTTTCCCCTAACCCACGACCCACCGAGAGCTGCTGTCAGGAAGGAGCATGTGCTCAGTGCTGATTTTTGTGGGTTTTTCATCAATCAGTTCATATTATTTTGACACAGTTTGCTTTTTGCTGCCGAACATGACAGCTCCATATATTGACACTGTATAGTATATTTATTCTAGTTTAGCGCAATCGCTGGTCCAAAGCATTTAAAGCTACAGTCCGTGTTCAATCTGTATCAGCTTAACATGCCAGCACCATATGGCATTCTATAATCAGCTGCAGCATTGTACTTCAAACCCACTGCTGCATTTATTATATTATTGTATGCTGCACAAACACCAATATTTAGAAAGAAAAATGTCCTTTTTATTGGACTCCTGCTGATACCCCAGCTGTTAGCCAAAGCACGCAAAGAGTTTCTCTTTTTTGCATTCAAAAAAAGAGCCTGAAGCATTTTTTAAAAATCTTACATCTGAAAGGTACATTTTGTCCTGCCCCAGTAGGTCTGTATGACTGAGTTAAAATGTGTTTTTTTATTAGATGAATTGCATCATTAAATTACATTATAAAAACTAAAAATGCACCATTAATTTTCAAAAACAATAGTAAATACATCTCATTTCTGATACATGATTCTGCATTTAATTTTTGCCCTGGGCCATATTTTTCTAACAAACAGGCTCACTGTCTTCCATTATGCAGACTATACAAATGGAGCTAAATTGCTGAAGTTGGGGGAGATCGGTTCGTTGGGGGGGAGAGAGATATTGGTCAAATGTCTAATGTGAAAATAAATGAATTTCTAATCAGCTGTTGCAAAAAGAAAAATTACTTTTTGATCTCGGCTCAGCCAAGCAAGAATCTACCTAGCTCAAGTAATAAGATACAATGGCATTGTATAGAATACAGAGAGAGACAAAAGGCTAGACAGAGGGACAGACAGACATGGCAGTAAATTAGGTTAGTGCATTCAGTTCTGTATGAGAAGCATTTCTTAATTAAACGGACAGAAGTTCCACCGAACTCGAGACTCATTGCTGCAGGGTCTTCACCATTAATGCAGCTGCAGCTCTGAGCATCCATAGATCACTATGGCTGGGAAGGAGAAGTGAGAATTAGGGGGAGGGCATCAGTCCGTATGGCAGTGGTTGAGCAAGGGTATGGAAGCACAAGAGAAGCAACCACCTCAAAACTTTTACACATGCCATGAACGAGTAAGCCAAACCTCGCAAAAAGTCTCAAAAGCCTGGCAAAAGCTAAGGACGTGCCTGCTTGTTCGATGGCTGTAGTCTGCTATAATGCCATGCACATGTCTGTCTGCTGAGAAAGCTGCTTGCCAGCGAGTGCTTGTGCTTTCCAAACCAGCCCACAGCAGAAAGCTATACTAAAAATGTCCTTTGGAATGGAGGCATGCATGCCAAAACACACCAAATCAGGGCACGAGCAACACCCAAAGTCAACTGGATGGCCCTAACAGGTCTCCTGCTCAGGTCCGAACTCAGCGGGTGATGTCCCCCATCCCAAAGAGCCACATCTACATTGCCAGGAATTGTAGACCAAGGGAAGAGGAGCTGCACAGCCAGACTCCCAAGGACCTCACATCCACACTAGCCACAGGTCAAAGGTTTTTTGCTCCAGATTAGTCCCAGCCTGGTCCCATGGCCTAAATAAATGCCCCTTAGTGGCTGCAGTCACATACTTGAAGAACATTTTCCATTTCACTTGGTTTTAAAGGAATTTAGGTCAGACACTCCAAGACGTGAAAGCAAACCAAAATGCAGTAAGTAGAGACAGCCAAGAGATTTACTTCAGAAGTGCCTTCCTGATCCAAAGTATACCCCTGCTATAGGTGCACCCAGAAAGCCCCTGGCTGCCAACATCTCTGAGCAACTGAACACAAAGGAGAGATTACTGAGAGTACAGAGAGATGGAGAATTTCATGTCCTTCAGAAGATGGGCAAAGAAGACTCGAGCCTCAGGCTTGTACAGCTAAGTCCATCAGAAGTGTTTTATGAGTCATTTTCTTCTGCCACCACCTACCCCTATTAAAAATTACTGTGTTTTTTTATGGTGAGAATGAAATCTACCCAGTAAAATTGACTAAAGCTGTGGTGTTTAGGACTATAACTATAGAATAATGTAGCAATATTATAAGGCGGTTACAGTTCAGTATCATTTTACACATAAAGAGGTTGAATTCTGCTTTTTGTAGGAAAAGCACAGAATAACTGCACAGAATTACAGTGCTCTATATTTAACACTATAGTAAATTGTTTATGATTTATATTATTAATCATTTTTATTACAGTAATGATGAGGGGTCAATGCAGAATGAGGCCCTGTACAGCAAAAAATCCTTTTTGGTCTCAACAGGCAGGTGAGGCTGCATGGGAGGAGGGAAGGGAGCACGTGGACTAAGCACTGATGCAGTCCGTGGTGCTTCTAATATTTTGTGCTTTTTTTATGGAGCTGGGATAAATAAAAATTTAAGAGAAACCCTCAAGAAGAGGGAAGAAAATAAGAAAAGGGCATATATGGAAAATCCAAAGATATCTGCTGCTTTTTTTGATCTGAATAGTTTTAATACAAACACACGTTCGTGCACAAGTCAGATGTTACTCTGAGACCTGCCCCCCCCCACCGATCAACCAGATGAGTGATGGTAATTTACCCTCTTAAGTTAACAACCATGGTCCTGCTCTCCACCCCCCCTCGATGCCAAGCAGCAGCATGAAGCACCATTTTTATAATCTGCTAATGGGTGAAAAATATTTACCACGTTACCCTCGGATAACCTTGTGAAACTGTGACAGGAGCTGCTTTGCTCCACGCATACTCGTTTAAAAACTTCTGTGCCTAAGTAATTAACATGCAACAATTTTATGCAAGAAGTCAATGGTAGGAATAGATAGCGTAGAAACATGTGCACTTACTCTGTGAAAATGTTCAAGGTTAAAAGAAGGAAGTTTTTTTCCGCACCTGGGTGAGAAATCTTTAAAAAGAAAGAAAAAGCCATGTGTCACAACTTTCCAGTCTCAGCAGAGCACAAGGAGGGAAGGACCTGCTCTTGCTCTGCATGCACAGACCAGAGAGGCTTCCCCTGGGTCTCAGCTCTACCCACTGCTGTAATAAATAAGCTCAGGATTATAAATCATGAACTACTTACCATAAAATTCAGAGAGAAGTAAACAGCAGTGCCATTGCCTCGAAATGGTCAACAGGCTCTGACAGCAGGATTCTGAACACAGCTTGCCCTCATCCCACCTCTGAGCATCTGAAATAGCCAGACCTCCTGCCCCAGGGGGGTTATGAAGCACCTCTCAGGGTTAAGGCAGAAACCTAATTCAATGCACTCCTGTATTTAAGAAACCTTCCAATTGAAGGCATTACTCAGATTGATCCATTCCTGGAAAAAAATCCCTGTTACAAATTATCAACATTTTCCCCAAAACAGTTTTGACTAAAACAATTCTGACTAGCTCTGGCATGGGAGAGGCTGATGGGCTGTCAAAGGTGGCAGTGAGCGATCCAACAGTTGGGACAAATAAAGGAGGGAGAACTGTAGGCAACTTGGAAATTAGTGGCCAAGGTCGTCTTCTCCCACCCTGACACTTCTGCAGGTAACAGCAGCAGGGCTGGGACTGAGGGGCACTGCTGCTAGGGCAAACTTGATTACTCAGCTCTCTATAGAGGGAGCACCTTAAACACAATGACTAAGCCAAATGCAGATGAAAAGCAGCTTCTCTGCTTTGGAAAGTAGCTGTGAAACCATCCCAACCCTTCTCTGCATACTAGCTGCTACAGGAAATCATTCCCCAAAATGTGTAGTTTAAAATCAATGACACATATTCATAAGTCATTAGTGTGGGAGCATACATACTGCCCCTCTTACTTAGCGAGTATGGAAGAATATTAAAGATGTGGAAAAATATTAAAAACATTTAAAAAAAACCCAATTCTGCTTGTAACACACTACGGCCCCACGAGCCAGAAGAACACCATAGTAAGATGTGGCTGGTTATAGCACAGCAACTAACTTGCAAGCTGTGGTGTCTGGAATTCACTAACACCCCTCGCATCCCCCTGCTAGAATTACTTCTATTGCAAGAATAAAAAACACCCACAACTCTCCTCAAAAGTGGCTGGTTTCATACACATGAAATTATTTAACCAGTCTTAACCAGCTCACAGCCGGCAAACCAGGGAAGAGTAGAATGAACTTGGGTAGTAAAAGCACTGGCAAAAAGTTACACTATCTGCACATTCAATCTAAACAACCAGGAAAGAAATGAGTCCATGTAGACACCAGGATGCAATAGCAGAAGCATGAGCTGAATTTTCTTTTCTTCAGCTAAGGAATCTGTTCTCATTTTGAAAATTTTCCTCAGAACCAAAATAGTTGGAAAACAAAAGGGGAAAAAAAGGGGGGAGCTAGGGGGGTGGTTTTAATTTGGATAGACTGCAAAGGCACACAACGGCCCAGTCTGAGCCCCCTCCAGAAGGGTCCACAGAGCAGCTGTTCCCCTCTCCGCAGGCCACAAAACACTTGCCCACACCCTTAACAAGCTTAAAGAGTTCACACACAAAGCCCAAAAGCCACAAGCTATTGAGTGCTGCAAAGGGAAGGAGAAGAAAACAGTGGCATCATAAATTGCAGGGATTCTGACAGGCAAAACCACCCCACGGGCGCTAGCAAACACACCTGGCCCAGGGCACTGCAGCTGCATCCTCTAATGGGATCCCTTCCCCATTCCCTACCCAGCAAAGAGTTTAACTTGGAGGATGAAGCAAAATCTATCAAGGAAGCATCTCAGATGTTTTCAATACCAGCAGAAGTACCAGAATACACTGCCAGGCTCCTATTTCTGTTAGCTATCTCTATCCTCATATCTAGAGCTATATTGCTACTAGCTATTTCAACTAACCATGACTAATTTTCTACATCTCTCTGTGGAGGAGGCTGAGGGCAGGGAAAAAGAGTCTCATTCAACACTAAAAGTGGGAGATCAAAATGATGAGATCAGCCCAGGACAGCAGAAGACACTTACTCATCGATGATTCTTCACTCAGTTCCTGCAGGGATAGCAACAAGGTGGGTATCCAGAAGTTGAAGTCACTTGTCCTGTCCTACAGTCCCTTCTTTGAATTAATACAGTCTCTTCCCCAGAATCCTTTCTGGAAAAGACATCTCAAAGTTTTACCTTTGTGCAACTTCCCACCTCAATATATGACCAACTTACACATTTTTTACCTCAATAGTTCTATTTTAGATTTATCTTATCCTTGTATGTTCCTAATACCCAATGTTTTTCCTTTCTCAAAGCAACACTTTTTTTTTTTTTTTTAATCTTTTTTGACATACAGGACTTTCCATTCTTGTAACCTTCCTAGACATTTTTCAACATATTTGCTCCCATTCAATTTATTTTTTTTTAAACATAGGTAAACTATATTGCCTTTTCCTTTTATCCAAGCTGATAAGAGGGATAATTGGGGCTTACTGAACAAAAAGCTACTTTTCTTAGTTAGGAGTCACCGCAGCTTTACAAACCCTTTCCACAAGCAGCCTACCAGCAGCAAAACCTTCCCTGTAAATCCCCTCCAAGCTGGAACCGATACAGAGCTGGAGCAAAAGCAGAGACAGGTCAGCAATGCAGTGCCCATAAGCCCTGCCAAATTTACTCTGAGCTGGCTCTAAGCGAAGAGGGCTTACAGCAGCCGCGCACAGCCATATCAAAACAGCCCTAAGGCAGAGCCTGTCCCCTGCACCCATCCCAGCTGGGCGCAGAGCACATCCACAAAGCAGACCTGACGCTACTGCCTCTATACATCCCCTCCAGGGACATATAACTGCTGTACCCTCGTACAGCCTAAAACCCTCGGGGTCACTGGCCTTTTACACAAGACAGGGGTTGCCCGTGAAAGGGTTTGCCAGGGTCAGCCCCTTCCAGCCTGCCTCTGAATGGAGCCTTTCCCAGATTCACTGCATCGTTGTCACATTTTAGGATTTTGGTTAACACAATGCTAACATACACATACAGCTAATTCTACATCCATTTCCTGATCAGCAGCCTCTAGATCACTAAACGGATTTTTTTTTTTAAAGCAGACTCTCTATTTTTAGAGAGCATATTAATTACCCTTAAGCAGGTGCAAAATCAACCTGTTTATTATTGTTTCTTCGAATCCTTAATGGTAGTTGCAAGCAAATAAATCCAGTTAATGCAATAAAAGGATTTATTGTCAGCCAAATTTATGCCAACGGTTTAATCATAACACCTTTTCATCTGACAGACTTTCTCGAGAACAATTTGCCCCACAATTTGTCAGCAAGAAAATGGCCTTGTATAAATGCTGGGAGAAAATAAATGCTAATACGTGGTACAGTCTTTCATTCTTCTAATTGCCCAGGGAGTTTAAGGGAGACAGACTTATTTACTCACCGTAGGAAGTGTGCTTTAATAAATTATCACTATTATGGGACTAAGTAAGTCCCTGACAGTGACAAAACCAAAGGCGGAAGGGAAGTGAGGGCTGACGATGGCATCCTGAAAATGTACATGCCGGTAAGTGGGTGTGTGAGGGCACGTACACGCGTGTTAGCAATAACAGCACCGAGGTGTTAATATTCAGGATCCATATGGGAGCCCTGGAAGACATTCCTTGTGTTTTAAAGGGCCTCTCAGTGCCCAGCCTCTTCTAAAGAGACAGGGCAGAGGCTGTAACATGAGTGTCCTCCTCCCTGCCTTGCACGCTTGCTGGAGGGCATCTGACCTTCTCCAGCAGCCAGATCCATGCACTGGGCTGCAGCAGCAGCATCTTGGCACCCCCATCCCCTGCATTCGCTTTGGCCCAGCCTAGAGCTCGCCGCCCTCAGGGACAAGGTGAACGCCACCCTCTGTTCAAGACCACCTGCACCAGTGCCCTGGCTGCAGCACCCTCCTCCTTTCAACTGGGGAGGCAGGAGCTGGGGGGGCAAAGAGCCGACGGAAGGGCTCGCCTTGAAGTTGGAGCCTCCAGAGCCGAGCCCAGCATGCGGCCACCGCAGGCTTTTCGAGATCAGCAGCCTCGTCACGTGAATCCGGACATGTGTATGAACTTCTCAACTATCCAGTTTAAGTGAGTGGCTTGAAAAGTTTATCTTGCCTGCCCGTAGCCAGCATCGCCATTTGTTAGCTCTTTCCCATTTGTTAGCTCTTTCAGACGACGCCTAGACACCATAAATAACAGAGGGTGCTATTGGCAAGCCAGCAGAGAGAGATGAGTGGAGCAGCAGAAACAAGCAACGGCAAACCCAGTGTTCCCAGCCCGGCCACCTCCTCCTGGGGTCCCTCATTGTATGCCAGGCACAGGCAGGAGCCAAGGACCCCACACCCGTTTTTGAAAGGAGATTTGCCTATTGCCATAACAACAGGCTAGTATCACCACAATAAAGACAAGCTTTGGGTATTTCCCCCCTCCTATTATTATTATTTCTTTATTTTCTCTCCTTTTTTCCTTCCTTTCCTTCTGTCCCTCCCTACAAAGAGTCTCTCATTTCTCTGAAACAAATTGCCCACAGCTTGCTTTCCCATACATCACAGAGTGAGGACCAGGCCTTATCAACGTTGCTCTGCTTTTCCCATCTATTACCCGGTTTGTTTGCACTTTTATCCCATCGTCCTTGCACAAGGGAGAAAACATCCATCATCTGTACATCTGCCAGCTGTCACAGGGCTGTCAGCACGGTGACAGCCAACATGACAAAACTGTTGTAACGCTGCACCAGCTCTGGGGCTCTGAGTTGAGATTAAACAGCATGGAAGAAAAAATAAAAGGAAAAAAAATAGAAGTAGATTTAGCTACAGAGAGTAAAAATAAAAAATTAAGAACTGCACTTTGTGCAAAGAGAAGGGAGGGAAGAGAAAGAAGAAAGCAGCAAAGAGTGAGGTGAAGGGGTAGCGGCGTGAGGTTTATTTTTAAAGAGGAGGTGTCAGAGAGCTGATACAACAGATAGAAACAGTGATGTGCTTTTTTTATCTGGTTTAGCTGAACGTTCCTGAAGTAAACGGGGTGTGCAGCACTCGTCCCCGTGTCACCAGAAGCTGTCAGATCTCCTGCAGGAGAGGGACTGGACCCCAGCAGCAATCAGACAGCACAGGCTGGGTCACGGCCCCTCCGCTTACACCAGCTACCACAACAGGTTTGGGGTTTTTTCCTGATGCTTCCTTTTCTCTCCAAAGCACCATCAGTAGAGCTGCAAGCCCCTCTTTCACGGCCACTTTCTTCTGCAAAATCCTTCCTTACAATTCACTTGTCACTGGTCCTGCAGCACACTTTCTCCAAAGGTCTGGGACAGACAGCAGGAAGGCTGCAAACCAAACCCTACGAGCATTTTTTTTCAGCAAAGCATTTGATGCTGCTAGCATCGCTACAGCCCCAGTGACATGAAGTTGCTTTAGATGGCTACAGTTAACTCCCTTCCCGTCAGAGGACAAGTCACATTGATGTAAAAGCCTTTGGCCCAATACAGCTACACCCCAAATTCCATTACTATAGTCCAGCCATGTCTTATTTTTAAACAAGCATGCCTGAAGGGATCAAGATGGGCTGAGCACATCTACTCATTCACTCCTTACTCGACTGGACCTCATTCTCTTCCCTACTTTTTTTTCATAAACATTCAAATTAAGAAATGCTTCACCTGTACCACCTGTTTGGCCACTATTAGAAAAGAAAGCAGTTATGAATCCTCAGGGTGGAAGATGCTCTCGTGTTGGAGTCAGGAGAACAATCAACATCCATGTGGGTGGGGGGTGATCCTCAGGTTGTTAATGATATCTTCCCCTGAAACACCCAAATGGCGGCATGCCGGAGACATGGAGCAGTGCTGCCCTGTTCTGAAGAGACAAAATGCACAGCAGTTCCTAAAACCAGGACTGCAAATAGTCAAAGTCAGTTTGCTTTCAAACCTATAGGTTTTTCTTTTCAGGTAATATAAAAACAGAGCTAGAAAACTAGGCCCATGTTTATTTTTTACTGATTTATTCAGAATATACAGTCTGCAGATCACAGTCTGGGAATATTAACTTAACAAATAGAAATTTTTAGCTTCTACTTATTTTTCAGAAAGTTTCATTTTGCAACCAAAACACCATTTACTCAGAGACATATCTTTCCTGGTTTCATTTCTTTAGGACTTTTAAGAGGAAAGTAAGTGACCCTCAACCCACTCTTGATTTTTAGAAAACACACAACAGTTACTGTTACAGGCTCCCAAATCCGCAGTGTGTAAACCCAACCCTGCTCTGGGAGCAGGACCCGCATTCCCTCAGGAAGGTTTTTTTTTGTCCAAAAATTAGAAGTCAACCTGAGTTTCTCGGACTGGGAAAGGGATGGCCAGATAAGACCAGGCTAGGAATCTTTAAGCTCATGGGCATCTCCAGGCAGGTAAATGGGTGCTGATAGTCCGCAGCTTCTTGCGAAGCAAAAAGTAGGGCATCAGATGAAAAGAGAGCCAAGCAAGGAGTCTAAAAGTAGAAAAATGGAGGCATTTTTTTTCCCATCACACAACATGTTACAGAGTGGAAGTCATTCCCAAATTATACTGTGGAAGTCATGAGCGTACATATGTTCAATTCAATAAATTCACAGAGGAAAAAATCCATCAAGGGCCATTAACAAATGTGTTCACTTTGGCTCATAAGTTCCTACATAATAGATTGCTAGAAGGATATACCAAGAGAAATATTATATGCATATACAGTTATACTGTTCTGCTTCTGGCCACAGTGGACCACAGGTCTGAGACAGAGCAGCCATTTTCTATTATTTTTCAAATTTCTTATTTCCATGATCTTTTTAAAAAAATTCTTAGAAACAAAAGCTATTCAATTTGGTCTAAAAACAATGTTTCACCCAATTCAGAAAACAAATATTTAATCTAAATATCTTCAGAGTCTTTAAAAATATTAAGAGGCAAATAAAAAAAAGTAAAAAGGAGTAGTACATTTGAGACTGCAAAGTCCACGTCAGTACTGGGGTGAGAGCTTGTCCATCTGCACCTGTTGGATTTACAGTTAAGAAAGTTCTTGTTCAATATTTCCACGTAAGGAAGACTGTCTCATCTACTTTTACTTTCTCATATTCAGAGATAAGCAAAGTACATCACGCAATCTATTGAGAACAAAGACCTTATTTACAAATAATTAAATAATCAGCTTTTATCATGCCATGACTTAGTTTTGATTTAAATTTTGGAAGCCATAACCCTCTGTTCCTCAGAAAGCCAAAGCCAAGTAACTTGTTTTGTAAGGACAGAGATACCTGCTGGAATCAGGCAGATGCTGGGCCACAGCAGCTTGCCTAGGTCTCTGTCTGCCTTCCTAGGGCTGGGCGTTCATACCAAGCCAACTGCAAGCAGGATGGCTCTGCCTCCTATTTGCTGTCTGAAATTTTGTGCAACTGGCAAAACCTTCTCAAAAATCATTCCAGAAGGATTAGCCATGAAAAGCATTAGCAAAGATTACGGACAAGAGGGGAGAACGTGGCCGATCCCTTTCCCCCGTGCCCAGGTGCCGCCACTTCCTCAGCATCATGAAGACCAAATTCAGCCAAGCGCTGCATGCATTCAGGTTAGAATTCAGGGTTTCTGCTAGGTTCCCACTGGTTTGGGACTACAACTAACTGCAGTTTAGCCAAGGTGGTGCCTGACACAGTGGCACGGTAGGAAATAAGGATTGTTATGGTTAAGAAAGCATGGAAAAGCTTGTGTGTTCCTTTCCCCAACTACTTTAGTGTTTCTGCTAAATAAAAATCCATTTTTATTCTTAAGGGAGCTGAGCGGAGAGATGTTGTTTTACGTCCTGGTTTTCGCCAGTGGTGATGTATGTCCCTTTTACAAACTTATCTCTGGGTTTTTGCTCAGTTTATAAGCTAGGAGCAATCTTTCTTTCCTAAAGCTTCCTTCTCTCACAGTCTGGAGGAACCTTGAGATTTCCTGCTGATGATTTAAAGGGCTATAATACTCGCAGGCTAGATTTGTTTTAGTGTCCATAAAACTCAAAAATTTCATAAAACAATTGGTGAAAATAAAATTACCAAAAAATGATGTACTGCCAGCAGACTGTATAATAGTTACGGGGGAAATGGAGAATATGATTCACTGGGGTATAAAAATGACAATGTATTTATTGCAGCGCAGTGACAAGAAACTAATTTGTCCCTTTTACTTTTCAGACAGGGCTTGAATTCCGATTTTTCTGCTTTGCCTCTGCTGTGGCGGGGTAGCAATGTGCACATTGAGACCACTCGGCTGGAGGGACAGCCGTGGCCTCAGTGCAACTTACTGTATCAGTGCAAGAAGAAATAGCAATGATAGTTGCTCTCTGTAGAGCTAAAAACTTGCAAAACTTGCAGGAGTATTAAATACAAGCAGACACCTTTGGCTAAAATATGTAGGCATTCAAATGTCAATCGAGAAATCAGTCTATCTGAGTGGGTGAAAAAGAGTTAACTCTCCCAAACCCATTTTCTTTTCTTCTTGAAGCCAAACTCTGCAATTCCATGTCCCAGGTGTTTTCCTCCTTAGGTTTCTCCAGAAGTTCACAGGAAAATGAACCAGCCTTCAAAGAAACCAAAGGTCCAAAGTAAAGACACAAGCAGTGAGTGATCTGGCTTGAGGAGACATGGCTTTTGCCCACCTCCAAGTGTGCAATATTCAGCGTGTTCTCAGTCTTCGGACAGTCTGGCCCTTTCTGCTCCGCCTGCACGCTTGGCATGAGGAGCTGGAAAACAGAGTTAAAACACAGATTCAGAATTAGATCTGGAAACAGGGAGGGGTTATTCCCTAAAAAATGAAGTTAGGCAACTGAAACTATCGCAGCTATAAAGCAATGAAAAGATGCATTTGGTATTTTCAAATGAAATTGGGGGGGGGGGAATAGGTACACAATAAAATTCAAACACTACTACAGAAAATTCAACACCAGAAAGTGGCAGTTCCTGGCACAACCAAGTCAACTGTACAGGGGATGTCAACTTCAAATTCCTTTTTTGGGGGTATTTTGGGGTGTCTCTCTTGCTCAAGTTGTGCTACCTAGTGTAAACAAACTCAAGAGATCAGGTCCTGGAGAACAGACAAGTGCACTCAAACCTTGGGCTGGAGAGAGATATTCTCCCTGTCCCACAGCAAGGGTTATTTATGTCTAAATATCTGCTTCCTATTGACCATGTAGGTGAACGCAATAGTTCTGGTCTATGTCCCTTTGACACATCAGCTCTATATCATAAAGTGCTTCCACTGGCAGTCCCTGCTCTGGAAAGCCCAAAACAGAACAGGATTGATTCCAGGACTGTATAAACTGGGTTTTATGAGGCAAGCAAAGCAGCTAAACACATTGCCCAGGTCATTGTCCTAAAATGCACCATAAAAATGCTCTAAATTCTCTGTGTTTTGGGGATGGAATGAAAAGTTTACTTTTTTCCCAGCTTGCACAGGTCTCTGAAGTTAATCAGTTTCTGTGGATTATAAAACCCCAGAATTGGATTTCAGCACAATTTCAATTTGTTGTTTCATTCTGTGCTCTTAAATATATTTATTTTTATGAGCCCCCTTACTCTCCTCAGACCCCAGAAATATAGGGCACATCCTGCCATTTGCTCCTGGCCCATAATACCGTAAGTCCTCCTGGGCCCCACCAGAGCCTGCTGAATGCTCCTGCGGAACGTAAGAGGCACCAGACCAGCTGTACGTGGGCTGACTTACAGGAGATAACTCTAAATGCAGGATGATAACCTAAGGAAATATGGTAACTGTCTTACAACAGCACTGCCTTTGGAAAAGGCCCTGCACACCAGCCTGTATACACATTATTCTTAAACTTTAAGCAGTATTACATGCTTTTTTACATTATTCCCATTTCCATTTTAAAAGACTGAGGACAGGGGAAGGAGTGCATCTTCTGGGACCTCATCAACCAAAGCTAGCGCGCTGCACCCACTCACCTTGTCTCTTAAGCTATGTGATTTTTGGCTCAGGGTGGTAATTTCAATGTTGCCAAGGGCAGCAGAGCATTACAGCAAACTCCACCGAGGTCAGAGTGGCAGAGATGGATCAGTCATACCAGCTTGAGAAAATACATTCTGGTGTGCAAAGTTTTAGATTACTTACGCCCAGAACCTGGCATTTGACTTTGCAAACCAGTTTCTACCTCTCCGCTTGCTCAGTCTCAGAGGTTAAGGACTCCACATGCTTTCTCACTGTTTCTCCTTAAGTGAGAGATGCCAGATTTTCCTCTTAGAAAATTGCTTAGCAGACATGTTTATTCAGTTATTGTCCTTGAGATTTTATTCATTTATCTGCTAATTTTGATTCTATTTTCCACCATAGTCCTATGAGAGAAAAACTTAATTCAGGCTCCTTCCTAGGCTGTAACCTGATCAGAGAGCAGTTCACATTTGACATGGGTTGCTATTGCCAAAAGTAACTCATGAACTGGGGGGAAGGCCAACAGTATTAGTTTGTGTATTAACTGCCACCCACATTGCTAATTTACACTTGGCCTAAAATCTGGGGAGGAAAAGACCCAGATTTTTAAATTAGTTCATTCAGCTGCAATACACAGAAGGCAAAAGTCAGAAGGTTGAATATTACCCACAGAAAATATGTCCAGGTGAAGCTGATATCCTCCCAGGTACTCTGCAAACACTCTACAGCAATTACTAAAAGCATCTACTTTGTCTCTAGTAAACCAAGCTTCTGGCACTTCTAAATTTTCAGTCCTATTAAGGCAAAATCCTTATCCACCTAGCAGAAATAACAGGAACTATTTTGTGACTATTTCTAAGCAAAGGAGAGATTTAGTCATACATTGTTCTGCTTTTTCCCATGAAGATATTAAGACGGTTTTGATTTTGGATTGAGGATTATTTTTTTCTTTATATACAGTTGCCAAATTACAGCTGAATCCCAATAAAGCTCCTTGTACAAGAGTGTGAAGCATTCAAGCAATTAACATTTCCTGAGATAAGCACCTTGAATCTGGAGCATTTTAGAGGTGAATTCACTATTGCTAATCACTAAAAACAAGTTGGTCTGTGCTAGGATGTAACTTGCTCTCCAGAACAATAAGGATTAAAGTCCAAAGTAATTTTCACAATTCTCAGCAAAGCCGGGAAAGCTGGCTTTAAACCTACAGCTAATGCTGACCTGCGGACAAGCCCTGGAAGACTGAGATCTCCCCTGCTCAGCAGCCCCGGCACGCTGCCTGCTCAGCCCACTCGAGATTGTCTCCCTTTTCCTGCTGCTTCAGGCTGCGCAGCAGCTTATGGGACACAAAAAAAAAAAACACAACTAGAAAAGGGGCTGCTTCAAAACTGCATTTCTTTGCTCTGCTGGCAAAGGAGAAGGCTGGTGGAGAGCCAGATGTTATCAGCTCCATACAGCGCGTAGACATACACAGTTTCTGTACCTGATGGAGGAGCTGGTAATTAATAATATGACAAGGAAAAGGGGTTTCATTGCCAAAAATCACAAGCAGCCCCTGACTTAGTGTGATCCAGAATACTTCAAGGTTTAAACAGTTTTTTCTGTGGTTTTAACATTTCCCTGCACAGATTTTCAAGAAGTACTTTTCCACTGCGATGGGATTTGGGATGTATTCACACAATCCAAACATACACGCAGGTAGCTCACTGTAAGGCAGATCATTGCAGTGAGAAACATGAAGGTGGAAGAACCGAGCGCGTACATCCACATGCAGTTACTGAGGCTTGTCTGATAGCGACTACCTCGCTAAGCCCATGTAACTTTATTGCTGTAACTGATGTGACCAGACAAACCAGTTTAGGCAGAGAACATACCCATTTCCACCTCTTCCTATCTCCTATACACTCTTCACAGTGCTATTTCAAAGAACTGACACAGAAAATACAAGCAGCTTCGTGGTGAGTAGATGGTGGATGAACTTTGCACGGAGGGTTGTGATGATAAAGTTCTCCCCTGTGCTCTCGCACTTGGCTGCCCTTTCCTCTTCCCTCCAAGAAGTTTCTTTTCAAATGTTATTGTATTTGCACCATTAATGTCACCATCTGAATTCCTCAACCTGCTTACAACAGCCCTTAGATCACGGATTTATTATCCAAATGCCAAGAGTCTCGTTATCACTAATGAACTTTGGGAAACAGGAGAACTCATACATGATGGTCTGGGTTTATTTACTCAGCTGGCATCTTTTAACTACTGAAAAATGTTACCCCTTTAAATCATGTAGTCCCAGATATATGTGCTTAAAGCCTGGCAACTCTGCTGACAAAAGATGTTGTGACCCTTCCCCAGCACAGCTGATGACCTTCAAATATTAAACAGGATCCATTTTCTTAGACTTTGTCTGAAATTGCTTTCTTGTCCAGAAATCTGAGTTATCCCAGTCTAAAGAAAGGAAATCTGTGAATTTTGACGCTGGAGATGAATTTCCTAAAAGACCAGGAGTACAAGCATGTGGATGTTGAAATAAACAAGCCATCACTTCCCCCATCACCTAATTTTGTTAAAAAAATAAATTATATATTTTGATCAGCTAATCATTCATCACAGACAAATTACGTTAATTGAACCTCTTTCCAGCAGCTAGTCTCCCTACTCTATAGATCATAATTCCACAACACATGAAGCAACTTTGTGATTAAACAGGTAAGTGACACACTCATATCACGTAATAAACATTGGCTTTGGTCAAAAACTGTGAACTTAATACTTTGATTCACACATGCAAACTATTAGTTTGGGATATGGAATACTGCTGCACACAACTTTAAACTTTATAGAGAAAAAAAGCTTTCATACCAGCAGGATTTTATAGTCCAAATTTTCATGGGAAGTACTTGACAAAAAGGCGTGAACACAGCTGAAACAAATTCGGTTAAGATGTTACACACTTCCTTAAGACTGCACATGTGTTTAAGAGTTCTGCTGGGCTATGAACCAAAAAAACAGTCACAGAAATCCTTCTTATTCACTCTGAAATTTTGTTTTAGTACTTCTGGCCCATCCACACACAGGCTGAAATTTCTAACAGAGATCTGTAACAACAGAGCTAATGTCTGCCGCAAAACTCTCCCCTTCCATTTACATGGCGGGGCAAGGCCAGCTGCTATCAAACAGATAAAAGGTGGTGTGAAATGTCCCATTTCAGCAATACCTCACAAATTCAGCCTGTTTCTCTTCAGAAATCACAACCTGTACTTTCAAGATCAAAAACTGCTTGTAACATACTGTTTTGAAGACACAACTCAAATGCACAGAGAACTCAGACTCCTGACGTGGTCCGAGAGCAGCGGTGATGCTCACAGGTGCATGGAGCGGGAGAGCAGGCACTGCAGCTTTCTCACTGAGTGAAAGAGGGCAATGGCATTTCTGTGAACAGAAAAAGTTCCCAGAGAAGTTTCTGTGGTCAGTTAATTGTACCAGTTCCAGTTTCTTCATGAGTGTTTACAGTCCAGCAGGCTACTCTGACACACAGCAAATCTTCAGCTAGCTCTGATGGTCTGTATGAAGTGTAACATGTTGGCTTGACCAAAAAAATATAGAAATAAAAATAAATGTACCATTTCCATGACTTTTTAAAAAACAAAACAAACAAACAAACAAACCCACAAAAAAAAAACAAAAACCAAACCACAGAGCCACTTAAGACTTTTCGGGTGACAGTCATTCCCCACCTTTTTTGACTGATAAACCACCACCCAAAACACTCAGTGTCACATCACCTCTTGTCCATCCCTTTAGCACCTGAAGTGCATTTTCTTGATTCCAGTTGCAGAAGTTCCTACAGCCACTTCCAGCTTTTCAAAGTGGAAATAAATTCACCATGAAAAGCCATTTCCACAGCCCAGCATTCTGCTGCTTTGGCTTGCATTGGATTTCCAGCAAGTGAAGCAACTCAGGAGGAGGAGAGCAGTTTCAAATATTTTTGTTATAGTTGATGGTAGCTGCTTGCCAATTTCTTACTTAGACCTGAGTTTCCAAATGATAAAAATACAAGTGAACATCTCCAGATAGATAGATTTAGATATATAGACATGTATCATGAGCATAAGTTGTCCACCCTTTAAAAAAAAGCACAAGTAGCTAAAAAAATAATAGGGGTTGTGTTTTTTTTAACTTAAGTTTTTATTTGCCTTCTAGTTCCTGGGTCTTTACAGTGGAGCCAGATCACATTTTAAAGCCATTCTCTCAAACCACAATTACTAGAAACCCTTTAAAACAAAAGCCAAGATTCTCCTGCAGTCATTTGCCTCCAGGAGCTGGGACTATAAACACAAGACCAAATATCTCAAGACTCAGTAAAAGCACAAGATCAGGCAACGCTGTCTCTGTTTCAAAGCATTAAAAGGTATTAAAAGCTCTGGTCACTATAGGGTATAAACTAGAGATCCTATTACACAAATTGATTTGCCCAGCTCTAATTTTATAGAGAAAGCTCAAAAAATAAATATGCCATGTAAAAGGTCATTGATCAATTCACCTGGGGCAAGTAACCCCCGCATTGATGGGCAGAGGTGGACATGGTACCAGAAGCCGTGTGCCAACTTGGTGCGAGCTCCAGCATCTTAGCTTGGCTTTGTGGATGCAAGATCTAGGCAGGTCCCTTGTTGGACTTTAATGGCCAGCTTCAAGAAATCCATCTGGTTTTCCTCTAACTACTCAACTTCTCTTGGAAGACAAAAAGAGAGAGAAACAGAAAGGGAAAAAAAGGGAGGGAGGATTTAGAACAAGATGGGTATCTGAGAAGGGTTTAAAAGCTTCAGTTAAATATGGTGGGAGTTGGCACACTCAGGTTTTATCGTCAGTTTTACATTCTCATAAAATTTTACAGCTGCAGATGACCTGGCATGCCACCGTCTGCCTTGCTGCGCCTCTCACCGCAGGCGTGCTGGTGGTGACCTGCCAGCTGCCCCCGCTCCACTCCTTCATCTCCTCACCTCTCACCCTAATTGATTATTTATCTAATGCAAGGCTGAAATTAAATCCTTGCAGTCAGTTTACCGTAAGAGGAGAGCAGTGGGCAGCGGGGATTGGAACACATCTAATAAAGTGCAAATTTCCCTGTTTGGCATGTGCTATAGGACTAATCTCTCAACCCTGACAAGACTGATAACAGCCCTTGTGCATCGCTTCCCACTGCAATCAGGGATGTGGGGATGCGCCGGGAAGCAGCCGTGTGCAGGGACCGACCCCACTCCACTGCCTCAGGACCCTCTTCTGTGGCATTTAAGCAAAGCCTGAGAAACAGTAGTGAGAAAGGTGAGTTTTGTAAGGTGCTGAAAGCTACAGAGCCCACTCTAGTTACCTGCTTGTGGAAGCAACTCCAGATGAAAGGGGAAAACTGAGAGGAGCTATGTTATACCAGCAGCAAGGGCAGGGCACTGGAGGAATGGGCTTACACAGAAGCAAACAAAAGAAAAGGAACCAAAACTTTTTCTTTCTTTTTTTTTTTTCTCTCTCTCTTTTTTTTTTTTTTTAAATAAACACAGATTCGGGTCAACCAAAGTGTTTTGTGAATTCATATTGTTTTCTCTTAATTGTTTGTTAAAAATCTTACCAATAAAGTCGGGGCTGGGGGGAGGAGGGGGGGGAGTTTCATCTTGACATTTGCAGAACACAGTATTTTCATGTGAAATGACAAAATATTTTGAAGATTACTTTAGATAGTGGAGGTTTAAAATGGTCAAAAATAAACTGTTCTTCTGCCCAGTCTGGCCAAGAATGTTGGTTTGGTTTTGGGGTTTTTTTTGGTCAATCCTAAACCCTTTAACTCCCCAAACTGCCACCATGAGCTGAAAAATTAATACACAGTCATTCACACAGCTTTCACCCCTTCCCTGACACCCTGTACACTCAGCTGTAAAAGAAGAGAACTCTCCTTGCAGCATGCTCTTTGGTATACTTTGAGGGAAAAAACATGAAAGACTGGAGGGTCCGGGCCGAGAGAGGATGACGGAATGTGGAGCAGGGTAGCTGGGGCAGGGCAGCACTGAGATGAGATCCACCTCCTGCGGCTGCGGAGGGGGGAGAAGGGGTCTGGCCAGGAGCCCTACAGGTCTTTCAAGTGAGGTAGACAAAGAAACACATTGCACAAGTACAGAGGCTTTTCTCCTTTCATCTCAGCCCCTCCTGCATTTAAACAGTATGCCACTTAAATTTGTCTAGTAAAGACAGAGCAACAAAACAAGCAGGAGATAAGAGATGTTCCTACAGAATTTATCATGGATAAATGCAGGGTAAAGTCCTTTTATCTCAGTGTATCAAAGGCGTGTCCATAAAGTTTAGTCTCTTACCTTTGGCCTCTCAAAAGAATACAAACCTCCCCTCTCCATGGTCCCAAATCTGCAGCGCTGTACAGAGGGCCCTTCCTCACCTTACACTGATACACAGACATATTCCATTCAATTACCAGAATAGTTGTTAATTTTACAAACTTTAACACCAAGGCGCATCTGGTCCTTGAGTAAAGGCTTTAAGCAACGATGCTTGCGTTTGTGCTGGGGTTATCTAAGTTGCAACATCAGTATCCCCAGTTCAAAAGGAGCAACACAAGCTGCAGACTCACATTTCTTCCCCAAACATCATTAAGCTAAATCAGAGATGGAAAAAACTGAGTCCTGTTGTTAACTGACTAACCTCTGTTTCCAGCTGGGAGAGGTAGAGACATTACTTGTGAAGCAGCTGCCTTAGGCGTAACTGAGATGGGGCTGAGGATTCAAACCAACTAATTATGGAAGTTTGGGAAAGCAGCTAATACTTTCCAGCATATGATACTGCTGTTCCACTAGTTGTCCTGAGAATCGGAGGAGAGTGAAGTCATTGCCTAGTAAAATCTTAATTGGCTTTTCTTTTACACTGATGGTATACTCAGTAGCATTAATCACATCCTGATTAATGATTGACTTCAAAGCAGGATACTTACTTCACTAGAGGATCTCCAAGAGCTCTGCCACCATTAATGGATTTTACATGATGCTCCACTCCATTTTAAAAAAAGCAAACACAAGTTAGGAGGATACTAGCGCTGTAGCACAGTATGAGGGAAAGAGCTGGGAAGGAAAGACAAGAACCTTGACTTCCAGCTCCGTACTGCACATCAGAATTTCTGAAGCTCAGCTCGTGGCACTGGGAATAAACAGCCAACCATCCAGCTTGGGTTACCCCCCGTATATACTCAAAGTGCTAAAAATAAACCTGCAAAATAAAAGCTCCCGCCTGGCGCACCAAAACACAACGGGCATCAAATTGCATTAGAATGTTTATATTGAGGAAAATTGCATCCTGCAAACTTAAATTATCTCTCTCCTCCCTCTCCCCTCCCACCTGCCACGGCCCATTTCCTATTATATTTTTCTAACAAACCAATAGATGCTTGAAATCATGGAAAGCCATAAAGAATTGGAATCAAATTAAGTCTACATTCTAACTGCATTAGGTGCTGTCAAGCATAGTTTACTCACTCTTCACAGTTCTATCTAGAGGCTAGACAATTTTGTACCCTTTCTCTACTAATCAAAACTGATTACTCTGATAATGGACCCCTGACGCTGAACACTTTATGAAGGTAAATTATGCCATATCGAACAGGAAGGGGAATGGAAAAATCATCCAGAGATAAATAGGTCTAAAGATGCATATATTGATCTCGCACTCATTCTTTCTCTCTCTTTCAACATCTGCAATGGCTAAAGGTTCAATCAATACTTTCAGTGCTGTAGTGCCATCTTTTATAATACCATCATAATTGGCCGTTACCACCACATGCCCTTGGATTGGCCTGTACTGGGGCCTTTTATAGCCAAGGTCTTTTGTTTCTTCCCTTCCCAGATCACATAACTGAAGGGGCAGGTTAAACGTGGCCCCGGTGTTCTCCAAATCAGGCCCTGCCTGTGCACCAGGGAAAGGGGAGGACAGGGATGCTTGGCCATGAGCTGAAACTGCTGAGAAATTCAGCCAACAAGCATCTTCTAATTCATTTACAAGAAACGTGCAAGCACAAGCAGATCTTACGGTTAAGCATATTGATTTTTGATTGCAAGACACAATGTAACTTTGCTGTTCTGGAGCTTCAAAACTCTTCCTGTCCCCAAAAGAAAGGATGGCTTTGGTTTAAAAGACTATTACCAATTAACAGAACAGACTGCTCAAGGAAGTGACATTCTGTTTTGGTATCTACCCAGCATGAATTTCAGTAATTTTTTACTATTCCATTAAAGGACAAAGAACAAAACTGCTTCCCACCGCAGCAAATTCCCAGCATAGTGCCTCAGTGGACTTCCCTGGGGTGGATTTAGGGTCCTGAGAGATCAAGGTGTTACAGGGAATAGAGTGCACATCTCCAGAAGAGAAGGGAGGCAGGAAAAGGCCTTTGAGGGCTTTTGTTTTCATTGTGGAAAGCCTGTATTTGGTCACATTGCGTTTTGGCCGTATTGGTTTCCAAACATCCTCCAAAGCACCTACATGAGATACCACCAGTACAAATAAAAAATTAGTGTTATCTCTGGGTAGGGACCCCTCTGATTTCAGTCCAGACCCAGCATCTTCCTTCTCATACAACTGTTTATTTACTAAAAGGAGATACTTACTGCTTTTTCATAAAAACTGAGAACATGCTGAACAGTAACCCATCAGCTGCTAATTTTACCCGCTGCCCTCTCTGGAGCAGAGTAAGAAGTGTTTGATTGTCTTGCAGAGGCCTCACCTTGCTGAACATGGCTCTGCATCAACGGTGGAAGCCTCTGCTATCAGAACAGGCCAAAGATCCCCCACAGCCACAGACAGCAATATAAGCATGAAATCCTCTATAATCACAGGTTAGGGCATGATATGAGCTTGTGCAGACTTCAAGAAAACTCCTCTTGGGAATCAGCTGGCAAAAAAATAGATAGAAAAATAAAAACAAAACAAAAAATCAGCATAGAGCTCTCTGCATAGCTGCATAAAAGCATATGCTCCATGGAATAAAAGTGTCCCTTGATAAAATTCCTGCATTGCATCCATAAATACTCCATAGAATTCCTTCATTGCATCTATAAATATTCTATGTGTAACTTACACCTGTGAAACAACAAGAGCCAGACAATATGTTGTTGACTTTCTTGGTTCTAGATGTTTAAGTATCACTCAAAACAAGGGGAAGATTTGTTGCATCAAATACAAGCTCTACTACAGAAGGTACAAGCTGCTCTTTGCTACATGACTGTGGCCAAAGAAATCCAACCCACTTATTGATATGGTGATTTAGTCTACTTGCAAGTGTGCAGTGTTTAAAGACATGACAGATGACCTGTGTGAAACACAAATAAAAATGCTCAATTAACAAATGTTTAGCTGAGCTGATACTGGACTATATCTTCTATTTTGACACATCTCATTTATGCATCTTTCTATGTAGTAGGAATTAATACCCCATTCTCCACCCTCACAAAACATTCTGTTCTCTCCCCACCCCTGTAAATCTCCAGGAGGCCAAAATACTTCTTTGCACTCCACTAACCCAGGATAACTGACTCCAAATTAGACCGTAGAAAAACACAGAGAGGATCCCTCTGGGGAGGTCAGCAGCACTATTCCAGGAACTTTTAGATCAAGAGAAGAAAAACAAGCAAGACCATCAGGAAGCAGGTAAACGCATACACACACGCAGATGCATCAGGGGTCTATTTCCTACCCATCATTACACCCAGCCTAGACAAAACCATTGTGCCCTGAAGGGCAACTGTGCTTTACTGCAGTCACCAACATGCTCAACCAAAGAAAGGCTTGTTATAAAGCTACATCTGCTGTCCCAATTTGGATAAAAATTTCTGCCCTGAGAAATCTAGAATTGTCTTTGGTTCTAGGAAGAGAAAGTGACTGTTTAATCTAGTTTAATTGATTAAACTAACTTTTATGCAAAGTGAGAGATTTTAGTTATCAAGGATGAGCACAACAGCTTGGATCAAGATCTGAGAATTCTTTTTTACATCTCTTCAGGCCTCATCGGAAGATGGCTTGCTTTCAAAACAACCGGCTTGTTGGTGAATATTTAGAAATCAAAACATGAATAACTGGCGCTCACAGATCAAAACAACCTTAAATACCACCACAGCCCCCACCCAAGCCCTGTCAGTCACCACGGGCTGACACCCACGCAGGCACCCGCATGCTGGCAGCCAGGCCTGCCCGTGGATGCTCAGCAAGATGAATGTCCTCCTCTCAGAGATGAGATACCTATCCCACAAATCACTGCTCTCTTCCCCCTGCACCTTCCCTTCCCTCTAACCCTCTTCCATTACTCATCCACTGGAAGAAAATGCAAAGAGTAATAATAATTAGACAAGTACAAATAGCTGGACGGTGCTATGGATGGTGCCTTCCACTAAATAACGGGCCGTTACCATACCAACAGGCAGGACGAGCGCCGGTCTAACAGCACTTAGAAGTGCTCTGGCGCTGGCACATCATCTGTTATCCCACTGCTTGGGCTGGCCTTGCCAAGGCACGAGGCACTGCCCAGGTCCTCGCGCCCCATCAGTTTAGGTCAGGAGGAACCGGTGTTTCTCATGCGGGAGTGCTGGGAAAGCCTCCACGTTAGCAGCAAACTAGGCAGTGGCTCAGCTTTGCTTTGGGAGGGGGGGACAGGGATGGAGTAAGCAGTTATGGAGAGAGGATGGACTTTGGGTCCGGAAGGGTGCATGCGACATCCACACTCTCACCTGCATTTCTTAATACCTGCAGACAAACTGTCTAATTGGGATGTCTTGTATAAAAACCCAGAAATTATAGGAACACTGATAAACTGGAAGGGAGAAAGCTGGAGAGAGTTTGATGGCCTTGGTCCTTGCAACAGCAGAAGATCAGCTGGATTACTCATGCGTCCGGTCACACAGGTCCAGCAAGGTGATCTTGCTGAAAGCCTAAAATGCTTCGTTATGTCACAGGACACAGATAAGAGAGATCACTTAGAGAGATCACCAGTCAGGTGAGGCTCCGAGTCCTTGTAACCGTAAACAGTCTTCTGACGCAACATGCTTCCAGCAGCAACTCAGCTGCATGAATATGTGGATGCTTGAAAGGAAAGCCCCTTTAAGAGTAGACATAATAAACACCCTCTGTGATCCTGCTAGCAATGTTAAGAAGTCAAGTTCAGATATTTTTGGAAAAAAACTATTGCAGAGGAGTGATGCTCTTTGAAGGTCAGCAGCACGCACCTTCCCACGTGTGTGCTGCTGCAGGGTGATCCTGGCAGATGTTCAATCTCCTTCATCATTTTTCCTGTCTGCCCAAGCATCTCAGCTAACTATTTCCTAGGAATTAAGAGTATAAAACTTAACAGGCTCAGCACAGTATAAAACCCAACAGGGTGTGCAAGAAATACTTGTGCACACAGTAGCTGCACACCCAAGATCAATGATCTTTTAAAAATCTTGATCATTGCTCCTAACTTAGGTAATGAAATCTGGTTGAAAGAAAAGTCCTGGAAACACCAGTTGTTGTACCTTTCTGAAGGGACAGAGGTGCAGAGGGTGGCCAGTGGGGTTTCCTCCTTTTGCCACTATATGTTCAAAACTTCAACACTGGAAGATCTAACAGCAAAAGAAAAAGCCCAAACTCTGAAGTATCAGTTACCAGTTTTTCTATCATGTGGTGGGATGAGGAAATGGGAAGAGGAAGAAGTAAATAATTTTTTAAACTGCTAAAAAGTATTTCATGAACAACCAGTTGTTCCATCTCGTACTCTGCAAAGGTAATCAATTTTTCTGCCCAAAGTTTTTATTTAAGTTTTTATTATGAGGCTTAGTGATCACATATTGATTTAATTAAATTAATCTGTCTTTTCTTGCTGATCTGTCTTTGCTGCACATAAAATGGTCAATGTCCCAGTTAAAATTTGCAATACATTTCCAATGGTAACCCTATCCATCAAAACAAACGCTATCTTCTGGTTTTAGGATCTTCAGATATGAATTTAAGGTGCAGATGTTTGTACTATCATATAGAAACCTGATGAAGACAGCAATTGCTTTAACCTCTCTTCACTATAGCTAAGCTATGTGAATTCCCTTCTCTGTCAGCTTCCTTTGTGGACTGTCCTCTTCCTCCCCGACAAAAACCTCCTTGGGAGGACCTGTCAGTTCCTGGGCTAAAATTATTCATGGTACACATGCTTTTAGGACATGTCCTGGTTTCAGCTGGGATAGAGTTAACTGTCTTCCTAGTAGCTGGTACAGTGCTATGTTTTGAGTTCAGTATGTGAAGAATGTTGATAACACTGATGTTTTCAGTTGTTGCTCAGTAGTGTTTAGACTATAGTCAAGGATTTTTCAGCTTCTCATGCCCAGCCAGCAAGAAAGCTGGAGGGACACAAGAAGTCGGGAGGGGACACAGCCAGGGCACCTGACCCAAAGTGGCCAATGGGGTATTCCATACCATGGGACGTCCCATCTAGTATAGGAACTGGGGGGTGGGGGCGGGGAATCACCACTCAGGGACTGGCTGGGTGTTGGTCGGCGGGTGGTGAGCAATTGCCCTGCGCATCATTTGTACATTTCAATCCTTTTATTATTGCTGTTGTCATTTTATTAGTGTTATCATTATCATTAGTAGTTTCCTCTTTTCTGTTCTATTAAACCGTTCTTATCTCAACCCATGGGTTTTGCTTCTTTTCCCAATTTTCTCCCCAACCCACTGGGGGGGAGGGTGGGAGTGAGTGAGTGGCTGCGTGGTGCTTAGTTGCTGGCTGGGGTTAAACCACGACAGACACTACATCATCATTACAACAGGGATCTTGTGTATACCTTTAGTTAGTATTTATTTCATCTTCCTTTCCCTCTTTACTCCACAAGGGAGGTGGGCAAATGCCAGAGAAAAGACAGGAACAAGTGGAAGCTATCTTTCAAAAAAAACTAACAAAAGGGTGGGTTTTTTCCATTTCTTTCTGAGCCAAGAGGACAAGCCCCATGCAACTCTGCTTTCCCAATATTCAGGATCTTTGCAACCGCAATAAGGGCAGGTAAAATAAGTGCACAAAGACAACAGTTCATGTGAACAGATAATGATGTAAGTGCTAGGATAATTATAAAATAGCTCAACAAAATAGCTTAAACAGACACTCTCTGCTATCTCTGCCTAGTTCTGGGACAGTCCTGTTCCTAGACACACTAAGAACTGGAATAAAAGGGCATTTTTGCAATGAAGAGGTCAAGCAGACCATTTAGTTCCTGCCTCACACTAACTTCTAAAGTAAGTGAAACAACAAAGATTTTGCTAGAAGATACAAATATTAAACAGAAGGAGTTATTCTAATTTGCTGCTTTTTCACAGTACAGATGAACATATCCATGAATTATTCACTTAAAATCCACATACCTGCAAGGTTTAATGAGGTCTAACTTCATTTCAAGGACTTCACTTGCATCCTGCATTTTTTCCCCCCAATGTTTCTATTGCAAGTTGAAGCAAAAGACTTCCTCCTATCTATTGCTCCTTCCCTTTACTTGTGGAACTAGTTCAGTACCCAGCTCACTTCAGATATTACCAGAATACAAGATATTACAAGAATACAAGATATATGATTCTATATTACTGGAATACAAGCAGTGAATGAACTTAATGCTCTACTTGACCCTGCTTTGCAGAGGGTTGGACTAAGAGGATCTCCAGAGCTGCCTTCCAACCTCAACCCCTCTGTCAGTCTCTGACCATAGCGATAAAGACATGGATGGACATTAACGAATGTGACACTTTGTCTGCTAAGGTGCAAGACAATGTGTCTCTGAGGTGCAGCTAATGGCACTGGAGAATCTAGACAGGCACCAATTTGAATATTTTAACCACTTTTCAGTTGTGTAGGGAATGCGTTGTGCTTTACAGCAGCCAAAAGCCTGAGATATCAGAATTCAAGATTCCTGCTAGATTTTACATTAGCAATTCAGCTAAAAAGTCTTCTCCAGAAAAAAACTATAATTCAAACTAGGGAGGTTTGATTTTGGCTGATGCTGTATGTAGGTCTAATCTGCCGGGGGAAATTATCTAGCCCAGCAATTCCCAAATAATTCTCCAAATTATATCTTTAATTTCATGACTCTAGAAAAAAAATTCACCATGCAGTCTAATTTTTTTAATTGGGACAAAAGAACAAATAAAGTGAGTAAAAGTCACTCCTATACTAGGACAAAGCAATTGCAGGATACTTTATTCTAAAATAGCCAGGTTGATTTCAAATCACAGTAAAGGTCTTACTTAAGCTCTTTCTTTTATTTTTTTCATAGCACCTATGCCTCTTGACAGACAGCAGTTTCTGTGCTTGCTCAGATTAAAGACCCCTGAAATTTTTTCAGCAGAGTTGTGACCCCAAAATGTACCAAAGTCAGCCTTTTACAATAAGCTTGTTACAGTGAGCTGCCTTCTCTCAGCAACCTTTGTGGGCCATTCAGCAGCAGCTCTGAGAGCCTAGGAGGCTGCCTACAGGCTGGAAATGACTCCTAGAAAGGTATGATGGATTTTCCATTTGAGTTCAGATTAGGTATTTCCCAGTACAGAACAATCATCCAGCAACTTCTCTCATTAAAAAACAGAGGAGGTGAAAAGACTCTCCTAATCCCTTTAATTCTAAGAAAAGAGAGGGGTTTTTCTTCTTTTTTACATGTATGCATCAAGAACCAAAAATGGAGTTATTCCATTTTATGCTGCAGCCTACCACACCGCCTTATTCCTCTCTCTACTCTTACCTTTTCCAGACAACACTTTAAAACACATTTACTCTCTTTGCAACTACTTTCCCCTCTCTTTTCACACTGTCCACTCACCATAAAAAGTCATTTTGAAGTGACTGGCAGTTGGAAGAGAGGTCTTCACCCCAGGCAAGGCTTGCTCCCTCCCCTGCAGACCTCGGCTTCTGCAGGCCCAAGCTCACAGCGGCAGGGACGCTTCCCGATGCACAGCAGTGCCACAAGCATGCTCTTGTCCAGCTCAGGGAAAGTTTTGGTACATGAGGTGATCAAGGATAGCTGAGGGTTGTGGCCACAACAACACACCAAGCTGAACCTATTTCAAAAATCAAAATAAATGAGGGCATCAAATCCTCCAGGCACAATTTCAGGTATTTCAAGGGGAAGGAGGCAGGGAATAAACATCTGTTAATTGAATTATTGGTCCCATTTGAAATGTCTGTGTCCTGTGAGAGACCTGCCATTATGTGCATCCTTCAGCCATGTGCAGTTAGAGGAAACCAAGCAATACAAATAGCCCCATCTTCCCTCTGTAAACCGATTCAAGGTCAAATTTAAGGCTCCAGCTTTGTGGGACATCGCTAGCAGATGTGCAATGGTATCACCGCAGGAGTTCAGATAGACAGGCTAAGACAGGAGCACCCATTTAGTTTTGCAGCCTGAATTCTGGGGCATGACTCCAGTCTGAGATTTCTGAGCAGAGCTAGGTTGGCTCCCGCAGGTGTCCTGGCAGAGCTGTCAGCAGCAGCTTGCAGAATTGCTGTCCCTCTCCAGCATTACTAGCTCCTCTTTTCTCTCAAAATCCACTCAGTTTTCAAACCCCCTTTTAATAACATAGGAAACCTTCATCCATCTCAGTTCCCTGGCTGTGCCTCTCCACAGAGCTGCTTTGTCCCCTTTGCACTTAACAAGACAAAGAAGGTGGTTAACAAGAACTTTTGCAGATACATTTTCTTTTTATTTTTAAGACCTTAGGAAGCCAACTCATCTGCTCTCATGGGCTTCTTGCTGATACGTCTCACTTTATTAGTGACTTTGGCCTTGAGTGTCTCAGCTGTTTGATCAATACTGCAGGGGGTCAGTGATATTTTCTCACTTTTAGTGTCTCGCTGCCTTTAACTTTGTCACCTGATGAACAGCACTACCCCTGGAACGCTTATCTCGTATCGATTTTCTCCAGACTCCTGCTGCATTTCCAGCTGTCCCACCATTTCCCCCCCTGTCACCACATGCCCATTTAATGTTAACTTATCCCCTTTCTCCCAGGCTCCTCATTCTTACAGGGTCTTTTGCCCTCCCCCCGCCCTCCTTCCCCCAACAGCAGATTGTCAAAAAAACAATTTCCTTTTTTCACCTGACTCATTGTTATCCTTCAGCCGTTTATTGTTTGTCAGCCGGGCGCCCGCCAGCCACCGCTCCACACTGGGATGGGTGGAGGAGAGGTGCTAAGTTGAAGCAGATGTTCAAAAGCTGCCTGCCCCCCGGCCATACCACCCTACCCAGGGTGGATGGGCTCACATTTACTGTGGGAGTGATGTGGGCAGGTAACAGGGACCCTCAGCCCTCCACTGCTGCTATGTATTTCATCCCAGCCTGCATTTGGAGCAAGTGACAGTTTGTTGTAGGCTCCAGGAAGCTGCTTGCTATACTTTGCACCTCTTGATACTAGAGAAGTGACCAATGGCTACCAAAAGGTCCATTTATAATGGAGTGATGGTTTTAATACTGCTGGTCCTAACTCAATCATACCCAATACAGATGTCTTTGTTAGTGGAATGGGCCACAGATGGAGTAGACATCTCATCCCTGGGCTTACGCTGGGCTGGGTAGAAGAGTAGAGAAATGAGTGCTGCAGGTTTTATACCAGTAAGAAAGAAGAAATGGTTTCTTTGTGGATTTTTCCTGACATCAAAACCTTTTCAAATGATCCCTCCACGCAAACTCTCACCTAGAGCCACACACCTTCCCACTAGTTGAGCAAAAAGGCTCATAAGCAGAAAGTCTATATCTTCCTCACCAAGAGTAAAACTTTCCCTCCCGCCACAGCAGCTCAGAAAGAAAATAAGATGATTTTCATGTAGCATGGAAAAACAAGGAGTGCTGTCAACGGCTTCCAAATGTCTCTCTTTAAAATGATGTCAACTTAAAGACCAAAGGTGTTTTGGGGGAACCCTGCAAAGCACAGCCCTCCTCATGGCACAGGGTGTTTAATCACACCGTACCTTGCTCTGAAGCAGCTGGAGGATGAAGAAACCTTTCTAGCCATGTCACTGGCAGTAGCTAGCTGGTTTTAAGACTAACAAGGTGCTGCCCAAGGAGATACATCTCATTCCATGCTCAACATCTGAGAAATATCCTCAGGTACAGAAAGAGCTGCTCCTCCAACCAGGCTCATTTCCAGAGCTTTGGGCTCTCTACTCCATGTGCTTCACCCAGCAGTTGGTAAGGGCAGACTACTGGTCACAACTTTAGCTGAGAAGCATTTTCTAGTGAGAGAATCTTACAAATGTACCTAAATTTAAAATTAACTAAAACAAAAGAATTCGTCTGGAATGAAAAAATGTCATAGGATCCAAAACCGTATTTCTGATTTTGCATTCCAACAGAAAAATACAAAGTAAAAAGAGGTTTCATATGATACTTGACATTTAAAATTTAAGTTTACTAAAAATAAAAAATAAAAAAAAAATCAATCATTTACACAGTTCTATTTCAGTCCCATTAGAGCCACATAGGTGGGAGTCCATTGATTTCAGCGGACCAGACCTAACAGGTTTCCATATTGTTTTCCTGTTACCAACCCTGATCTTTAGCCTTCAGCACTCCTGAGCTCAGGGATGCAGAGTTGGTGAAAGGCAATTGCTTGCCTTGTTCTACTTTTACTGTAGGTCATTGGCTTGAATGTCTTCATTTTGAGGCAAATGGTATGGTGAATTTTAGGGAAATCACTCCACTACCTGTATTAATATAGGAATAGTCCTCTGCAGTACTTAGCCCAACATTTTCCTGATTTATACCTTTTTAAATGTTTATTTTCAATAAATACATCACCCCTTAGGAGTTGAGCATCTTCCTACGTAAACTAGGATGATACAGTTTTAGTCTTGGAACTATTTACTACAGGGCCTATTCTCCATCTAATCATAACAAGTGCTGAAAATCATTTGTAAGCACTCAGAAGATTGGTTCTTATATCTAATAGATAACACCATAGCGGGGGGAAATATAAAACCTTATCAGCAGAAAAAAACCCACCAACTCCTCCCTTTAATCAGGCCTGAGGTCCTGCTTGTTCTAGGAAATTCCTTCTACCTTAGGAGTCAGAGCAAACCAATTCTCTTTGGTTGAATTCCCATTGCATTTTGCCCTTCAGTGCTATGAGCATTAATGCTGCTGTATGAGTGTTCATTTGGGCAAATGCTGCTGTACTGCTGGGTAGGGCGAAGGGTCTTTGAACTGGTTCAAGTGCTGCAAAAGGAAGATGGTGCACTGACCAGTGAGTGAGGCCAGATCATCCCCCACACCTGGGGATAAACCAGAAGGGAAGATCTATTCGTAGACCATCCAGCTTAACTCTCACTAAGGAAGCAGGGAGTTGAGGTGAAGGAGGTGATCACCACTCTGTAGATCAAGCAGCAGGACTTCCCCACCGAACAGCAAACATGCAGAAGAGCCAAGGAACAGTTTTTAGCATTGAAGGATTTCACAGAAGCTTGTTTCCCCACCAGGACCAGTGGAAAAAGTATCAGAGGCAGAAAACCCTCTCTGCCCAGCAGGAGAAGCAGAGTCCCAGGGACGGGAAGAAGAGTGTAATGGCAAGTGCTGCAGAGAGTACCTCTCCTCAGTGCAAGGCTGCTTCGTAGGTCCTGGCCTCCCAGCTTGCTTCTACTGAAGCCACTCGGTCCCAAATGAAGTTATGAATGGGTCTCACCCAACTCCTTTGCTCCTGAATTGGATGAGGACAATACACATTTCTAGAGCTGCTGGGCAGCTTGTCCCTCTCCTGCCTGTGAGCAGATTTCAGAACTCCTAGGGTCTTACTGTGCTTTCCTCCAAGCCATCCTCGGGTATGGAGCAAGCAGGCTGAAGGTCCACCAGAAACTGTTCAGCCTTGCACATCCCCGCTGAACGCTGAGCATTTCCCCCAAGGACCTTTACCAGTTTTCCCATTCCTCAGTGAGGTGCAGCACAAACGTTGCATGGCCAGTGCTGCGTAGCCCCCTCTCAGTCTCCTGGCATTAGACTCTCTGATTTAATGTATATGTGCTCTTTTATTCATCTAACAAGTTTATTCCTTTGTCAGGTGTAGCCTCATATCAGAGGGCTGTGCTAAGATGGATACACGGGGAATTTATTGCTATAACAGGTTTATTCTTACAACAGCTATTCATTTATGCAGACTCCCCTCTATTTGGCATCCCTGTGCATAAGTGAAGGCAGGCAGGCAGGCAGGCTTCCATGCAGCAGAACAAGCCTGCATTGCCCTCCTGCGGCCGGCCGCTGGATCGGAAAGCCCGTACATTAATCATAGCAGCGGGAGTGTAAAATTCAATTTTACCTCTCCATTCATTCTGAGATGAGTTGAAGGCCGGCCTTGTACATATAAACCACACTTTACTTCATCAGAGCCCTGGTAACAAATGGAGTGTCTTCTTCGGGGAGTTTAACCATCAAAAAACACCGTGCCATTTAATTCCACGCGTGCCTAGGGTCAAAGAAGGAGCTCTTGGCATCAGCAAATGCTTCAGCCCTCAGCTGCGCAGTAAACTATGTTTTAGAGATTGTTCCTCAATACGAAATGATCAGTCCATTTATCTGCTAAAGCAGCCTGTCTCTTTGTTCAGTCTCCCAATATTTTTTCCACTGACCTGATCTGGACAATAAACCAAAGTCATCTTAAGATATTCACCGTTCAATTTGTTACTTGAGTGCCTCCGAGCCCGGCTATCCCTGCTGTCAGCATCGCAGACTGCCCAGCCTTCACCATTAACCCAAGCGCCTGGGGCGGACTCCCCTGACCCCGGGTCTGGACCCGCGCAGTGGCATTGCCAGATCTGCCCAGCTCACCGGGACAGACTTGCCAGTCCCAGCTACTGCCATTTCCCAGAGCCCCGGCAAGGTGTTTTGCCCAGTGTCCAACTCACACTGAATACACAAACAGTACTTGTACAAGGATTTGAGTGTCTCTGCTCCTTGGGGAGCTGCTTTTGCAGAGCTGCAGCCACACTCCTTCCCCCAAGCCAATGTGATGCTGGTTACCTTTTACAAGAGGTAGCTGATCTCTACTCAGGGGGTGCAGTGTGCCTCCTTTCACCCGCAGACTCTCTCCCGGAGGTGGTGTTTTACAACCTTTGACTGAAAAGGGTTTAGAAGCCCCACCAGAGTCTCCTGAGTGAATGCATCAAACACTGAGCCATCGCACAGACTAGGAATTTACCGCTTATCTATCTCATCCTACAGCTAGCATTTTGACTGTTTTGCAGGAGAGTGTTGTGCTGAGGTCCCAAGAGCTAAAGCCAGGAACTCAACATCGTTACAGCTCTTTGCACACTTATGAGCAAAGGTCAATGAAATGGTGTAACTATGTCCATCTCCCTCAGAAGGGCATGTAACTAGCGCACAGCTGAATCACTGTTGGCCATCAGCATCCCACTAGCATCTGACTTCTGGGTTTCCAGTTTTGGAACTGGTTCACGTATGTCTACATCACCTTACGGGAGGCTTTTAGAAACTCAGTTCCATGAGAGTTTTCACAGTACCCCAAAGATCTGAACTCCCACTGGAACTACCACCTCAAACTCACTTTTCCCTTGCTATGTTAGGTGGGTTTCCCACTAAGCAAACTGAACAACATGAAGCTTATCCTTTGGCATCAACAGTCCCTTTGCATCACATGGAAGATTAGACACCTACACAAGGCTGTGGTGTCCACTGCAGGAGCCAGACGTCCAGAAGTTACACCTCGCAGATCCCTGACTCACGCCCAGATCCCTTTCATGCATGTACCTGTAAATAACTAATGTAAGTTTACACTACAGCAATGGAGGGATTTAATCTTTAAAGATGTTAAAAGAGCTTCCAAACCACTGAACCATACTTGCTACTCAGACAAGAAGCTGCCTAGAAAAGCTGCTCCTTATAATCATTAATTTTGATCCACTTGCCATTTTTCATTACGTATTTGCCACGTGTTGCTCCACTTAGGAGTTCCATACTGCCTATTCAGCATCACTTAAGCACCAAGATTTTAACAGCAACCTGCTGACAGCAGGAGCTTTCTCAATACGTCCCACCTTGATTGCGTCACACCAACACTTCAGCCAGAACAACACAGGCACACAGAAGCAAATGAGAAATGTCGGAATTCTCAAGAACAGCACTTTCATTTCATTATAAAGGCCCGGTGATCTGGAGGGCTGTGAATGTGCACATGTCTGTGCAGAGCACAGCTTGGAGAGATGAAGCCTTAAATAGCTGGACAGTTGCAGAGGGGGCCATAACCTTAATTTCTTTTTTCCAGAAAACTTTTCGTTAAAAAGGTTTTGATCTTTTTTCCAAAGAAGTTTCTAAAACTTTATCCATGCTTTGAAGTTTCACCCTGCTTCTACCCCTTTTTTTTCCAAATAGAAAGGGAGGGGGAGCAACCCTCACTTTCAAGTCTGCATCCTTCTGCAGTGGAAAAGCATGGGGAGGAGAGATACGTGGCAAACTACCTTCTGCCACTTGACTGTATGAGGAGAAGGGAGAGATGGAAGACTCACTTTCTTTACTACTTTTCCTCCAGTGACCACAAAGGAGAAATTAAAGAGAGACAAGTGACATAAACAAACCCCAAAATCTAAGAGAAATTGAAGCAAGGAAAAAAGTGCAACTCAAATCAAGCATAGCATTTAAAGATCAGTCAGCACTGAAAAATGTCAGATGTCAGCAATCTGCTAATTCCAGTTTTAGAAAGAAGAGTTTTCTTTCAAAACGTTTCAGCTAGCTTTGGTGAGAAAACTCCAAACACGCAAACCCACTTGCCAAAAACATTTTTGCCTTCCAGAAAGCATTATGTTGGTGAGAGTCAATATATTTGACAGATGTTACAGTCTCCTACAGCTATAGGAGATAAAATTTCACCCCTGTTTACACTTCAGTAAAATGAACTACAAGTGGATTTACACTGTGAGAGACAAAGTCAACAGCAAAATTCAGATGTTCCAGTTCTTTCTGTCTCCAACCAAAAACTCATGCCAGAATAAATTCTAGAGGGAGGAGGTAGATACAGAATGTTTATCTTCTAACTTTTCTAAAAATACACAAACCACCCTGCTCCAAAGCAGTCTATAGTATCCCTGGACTCCTTGAAGGTGTTTATCCCTGGAGAACCTGCCTTGGGAAGACCTGTGATGGTGACAGGCACTTGCACTGTGCCTGCCTCCACGGCTCTGCTGGGTGCCGTCAATGTGGCTTTGCCCTGGTCAAAGCTCTGTTATGCTCAGCTCAACTCTTTCACTGCACCTGATGCAGGATTTCTGGTAAAGCCTAAAATACCTGTCTTGCCAGAAATTATTGTTTGTTTAGGTACAAGGGCTCCTGGAAAGCTTCCAAACCCTAATGGGAACTTCACTCAAATGACTAAGAACTGAGTAGTGGGTTCGTTCCTATATATTTCAGCTTTCCTAATCCCTCGGATGTCCTCTACAATACATCTTCCCTCTGTTCCGCTCCTCACGCTGACAAGACAACCCTTAAATAGACTAAAAAGGACTTGGTGGCAAAGGGACAAGAATTAGGAGTCATCTATAAAAAGTTTTCAGATGGAGAACAGCAGGAGGACATAGAACAGGTCCAGAGCAGCAGCTGTTCTTACCAACTGTGTACCTGCAGCCCTCCTCTCACCATTGCTCCCTTCGTTCTTCATTTAATGATGAGCGTTTTCCACTTGGACCTCCTCCCTCATCTTCATAAGTCTTCCTTGTGGTAAGGTGCATCCTCAGGAGGCCTCCAAATGGTGCTTGAAATGAAAGGTGCAAAGATGAATAACACTAACAATACACCTATCTACCCACACAGTAACCTGCACAGTGTGCATTACACACGTGCTCACATGCCACAAATCCTGTTCACAAAATAGCACCAGTGGGGACATTTTGAACAGTGATATCCTAGGAGTTCCCAAGAGGCTCGAGTGGTGCAATTTGCCATTTAAAAAATTTACTTAAAATTAGCTTTTTCCATAGATGTTTTGTTCACAGGATGAGAACCAGAGCATCACATGACCCTGGACAGCTGCATGGAGAGTAATCCAAGTCATTTGTGTTCTCAAGGCCAGGGGACATGAATGCCTTACAACATCACCATGGCCACATGGGCACCTTTAGCCAAACAAAGGGGGAATCACAGCCTGTTTGCTCTCACCACAGCAAGAGAGGTGCACACTGCTGTAAATGAGAAGCACATACACAAGCCCTAATAACTGACTCCATCACTGTATGGTGAGTTCTGTAAGCTAGATCAAGTGTCCAAACCCTGAGTTCACTCCCTATAATGTAGATGCTCAGACTGACAAACCAGTTGTGAAGGCAGATTTTGTAACAGAGCCAGGAACGACCACCTCTGGAAATTCTCCAGTGCAGCAGGTCTCATGCACACAGCCACGGGAGGAATCACTTTCTACTTCTCCACCTAAAACAAGAGGCTTCAAGGCTTCTCCGATCGATCCCTCACCACTGTAACACACTGCTTTCTCATCAGTGCCTCTTCCTGCAGTGCAAAGGGTTAAATCAGCATGGGCTGCAATTTCCAAGAAACCAGAGAGATTTTGAGCAAGACAAGGCACCATGCTCAGCTCTGAAGCCCCCCGCCCCCTGCAATGTGCTGGGCTGCCCAGCATCCCCCAGGGAGATGCAAAGAGCACATTTTGGTATCCTGGCTGGTCTGACAGCTCCTAATGGCCATCGGTATTTCATACTGTCTCAGCCTGTATTTACATGTCAGAGTGGCTGCTGTGATCAATGCCTCACACAAGCACTACCCCAGCCTGTGCCCGCGTAGCAGCAGGGCCAGACTGGATGTTCATGTGCAGGACCCACCTCCCCTGCTAATGACTGTCTCTGAAATTATAGCAGGCGTCTGGGCTTCAGCAGAGGAAGGACATTCCCCCTGGGGACAAGTACCTTTTGGGGCATGGTTTTGCTGATCTGTTATTTTTCTAGATAAAGTGCATCTCTTGCTTCTCCACTCTCCTTCTAAGCCCCGACACATTCCCATCCCTGCAGTGCCTGAAGGCATCTGCTAGGGCTGTGCCCTGTTGTCCCAGATACCGAACACCCATGTGCGTACCCACACCCTTGAAAACAGTCTTCAGCTTCCCAAAATGTTAATAGGCAAGGGGAAGAATAGGAAGGAGGACGGATTAACTGTGCCTTACAAACAGATCCCACTCTCGGTAGCAGGACTGAACGTGAGCTCGGCTCTTTCAGGTCCTAAACTCATCTGAAAGGGTTGCTTCCCTGCTCTTGCTTCAGCGGGGCTGTCGCATGGCTCATGGGTTGCTTACGAAACCCTGGTAACTCACCAGATACCACAAAAAGAAACAGCAGGAGTTCTGTAAACCTGGCTCACGGAAGATGTTTCCTGGCATCAAAACGTTCCCTGTCTGATGGGATTATCTTTCTGC
Source organism: Haliaeetus leucocephalus (assembly GCF_000737465.1). Taxonomy (NCBI): domain Eukaryota; kingdom Metazoa; phylum Chordata; class Aves; order Accipitriformes; family Accipitridae; genus Haliaeetus; species Haliaeetus leucocephalus. The sequence continues at coordinate 3,145,426 of NW_010973369.1, read as the reverse complement.
CGACAGGCATCTGCAATAAACAACCTATTTCTTGGCCTCAAGGAAGCCAAGAAGCCATTGTGATTTTTTGTTCCCTGTCCTGCTCTTTCTCCTGTAAGTTTTGGCTTTGCCCAGCCAAGTAGTGCTACATGGAAAGTCTACCGAGAACCAGTGGGTGATCCCCCTGTCTGGTCTGAAACCCACTGACCTTGAAGGGCCCCTTGCAGGCAAAGGCTGCACAAGCAAAGCAGGACTCATGCCTCTGCACTGCAGGGAAACCTGCCAGGGCATCTGTGAGAGGTGATAGGGAACTCTGTGCTGTCCATCACTCACCCCAAGGATAGCAAACATCCTCCTCTGACTTCTTCCACCTAAGCCCTTTTCCCCTCCTGCCTCTCCCTGCAGCACCCAGCTTTGGAGGAGGAGAGCACAGGGAGCAACCCTCAGACCTGGGAGCCATCACAGAAACAGCGAGGGTAAGATCTGCAGCTGCAACCAGCTGAAACCATCTCCTGTGCTTACACTGTAAATGGCAATCATGGGTTTCCTCACATGGTGCTGCTGTGTAGTCCAGGAACTGCTAAGGAGAATTAAAATAAAATTGAAAGACTAATTAAATATATATATATTTATTTAAAATTATTATTATGATTCTACAAAGGAGGAAAAGGGGAGTTTTTCCAGGCAATTTTTGATCTCTTATAATTGGCAACACAGCTAAATATAACCTCTGCATGCCACAGCCTCGCAAAACTGCAGCCCTGCAAAAGACAATTTTGGAACAGAACAGGCAGCCTTTTTTGCATTCTCTGAGAGAAATCACATCTACCATACTGCCATGAACAGAACGGGATTTTTTTTTTTTTTCTCTAAACTGTTAATTTTGTTTATTACAATAGTGGCTAAAATCCAACACAGATTAGAAATTGCTTTATGGTGGGTATGACAGCTGCTGCTCTGCAGCATGGACAAACCAGGAAGGCAATAAAAGCCAAGGCGGAGGGTGGATTGGATCCACCTACCACCAGGGAAAGGCACCGCGCAGAACTGCCACACCAGGGCACCTCACAACCTTCACCCTGGCTGTGCGGAGCTAGCAGCAGATGCTTACAGAAAGCAATTCGGCGTGTCCCTACCCCAGACGTGCGTCCCTTCACACACTCCACTGGGCTGGCTTCTATTTTGGACATAGACTGGTATTTTCAAAATACAGGTGATGGAATTCTGGTGCTTGAGCTGCTCTGAGCCTTGTTCACATCTCCAGAGCTCCCCGTGTACTTCTGTAAGCAGAACTGGCCCCAGTGCATGGGTGGCTTCCCTCCAGGTTTTTCAATTTTACAGAATTTTGCTGGAAGGAGGTGCTTTGCTAGTTTACCAGTATTTCAGAGGAAAATCCACACAGTTAATGCTGACTTTCAACCAAGACAGCTTCACCAGCTGAACACTAGAAGACCATTTCGGTACACCTAGCTTAGTTACAAAGTGAGACACGAAAAGAATACTGGTGTGGGGAAAGAAGAAAGGTCTAAGTAACCAAGAAGACATGCAGCCTTAAACTGATACTTCAGTAAACCTCCAGGGAATACCTTTTGTTAATGCAGCCCACTGCTCTAGCTTAGGCATTGATTCCACAGGAGGAACTCTGTGCATGTACAAAGCCCACATGCAGGAATTTTGAACTTGAAGGATTCTATTAACTCTTCATTTTCTTATTATGGAAGTATTTGCAGCCAAGAACACTGCAAAATTTAGTTTATTGAAAAACTGAGAGCTGTAGCTGGAAATAGTACAAAAAAGTTTAAAAAGCCTCTTTTAATTTCAGCAGTGGTTGGTCATTTGGATAAGCTAAGTATAGAAGCCAGTAACAAATGCTGTCAGTCTCCTTGAATATTAACACCCTCCCACCCAGCACACTCTGCCGCACCTCCAGCTATGGTTTACAGTAAAGGTGCCATATTTATGACTCAGTGTGTAATTGAAAGAACCACTATAGAATTTATTGGTTGGGATTTGGGGGTTTGGGGGCATTTTGTTTGTTTTTTTAAACCAGTGGGGCACACAGCACTCTGGATTTTTTTACTAATCTCTGAACTTCAAATACTGACTTTATCCCACAGCTATCGATAGCTTTTTCCTTTATGCTTTCTCATCCCACTTATCACTAAACTAATTTAATGTTAAAACTGAAGAAAAACTTCTAATTGGCCAATTATTTGTTCCCCAAGACGCTACTACTTGAAATTGATTCCTGCCACCTACTGGCACCTTTCTCAAAATGCAGTCAGTTTTAAGCCAAAATGTGCATCTCTAGAAGCTTTCTCAGAGAAAGACAAAGTTATTAATTGACAGAAGAAAAACCCTGTACAAGTTCTCAAGGACAAAAGCTTTGCAAGTCTGAGAACAGACCAGAAACTGGATATAAGGACAGTTTTTCCATATGCTACTTATGTTCATCTTGCAAGTTGTTTATTCTAAGTCCCAGTAGAGGAACTTACTCTAAATGCCGAGTTGTAGTGTTGACTTTCTTTGCCATTTGTTGACAGGACGGCCACTTGATGAAGAATAATATAAAATTATGAAATTACAGTAATAAACACTGGTTCCAAGTTGCCTTCACTGGAATTGCTCAAAAGCGATGAACGAGGCCAGTAAGCGACACTTACCAGAACAACAGGATGACAACAGTTACTGATGCACATTGATGCTCTCAAATGAGGGGGTTCTGAAGAGCTAGCAGAAAAAATAGGTACAGCTAATTTTCCTTAGTAAAAAAAGCAGCTGAAACATAGGAATGATTTTGACAGCTACATTTCAGAATAGAATCACCTTTCAAATCCGAAGATGGTGTACTGTCTAGGTGATTTTCACCTCCAGTGTGGCAAGGCGGATGGCTGAGCCCAGCCTCGCACAGCCTTCCTAGCACTGAAGTCATCCTGCCTGTGCTCCTGCATCAGCAGCTGCCTGCCCCATGAACAAGCAGTCCAGTCCTCAACTCCAGGACTGCCGCTCAGGGGTTTTATCACCAAAGTCACACAAAGGGAACAAGCACAGCAGTACTGGCTCAGCTAATTAATTCCCAATCAACTTCTGGAAGTTTAGTTTCCCACCAACCAAGCCAGCAGCTCACTAACCACCTGCTCAGCAGCTATCAGAGGAGTAAACAAGCCATGCACTGCCGTGAGTCACCACGTGAACCAATGATGAAGAAATCCTGCACCTACTTGCACCTTCCCTGCAGATACCTCTCTGTTTCTCTGCTCTTTTCTCTTCCTCTTTCCCTATGACCCAGGCTCCCAACAGAATCAAAGAAGCCCAGCCCTCCCTCGTAATCAGAAATGTCTTTGCAGAATATGGCCGGAATTACTGGAACATTCCTAGCTTCTTACAGCCCTGTCATCCCTCATGCAGAAATGCTGCTCCAACACTCTCCCCATCTTAGCATCTCTGTCCTGTTTTTCCATTTGCTGGAACAGGAAACTATTCACTGTTTGCACTTACCCACGAGCCAGAAAAGACCTGAACCACCAGATCTAGAATGAGTCATACAGATATCTGACTCTAGTAAACTTTTTTTTTTTTTTTTGGTTTAAAGACGCTTGCTACCTGACTTACCACTTTTTCCCAATGCCTGCCTGTAATGTGCTTATTGTAGCACATATATAAAATTAACTCAGCTTAAAAATAAATTACATCACATGACCTTACACCACATTGCTATGTGCATGGCTCAATTATATATCCTATTATACAGGCTTTTTTATCATAAAGCTCTGAGAAGAAGTGGCAGTTACCTCTCCCTTATTTGTTTCCCTTTTTTCATTTTAGTCTTTTAATTACTTGTCTCTTTCTTCAGATTAACCAGGAAGAGTTGTGACTGTTTTCCTGTCGGTTTATCAGAATTATTTTTAATCTACAAGATGAGAAATATATTTCAATTAATACTGTCTTGGCTGAATTTTTATTCCAATTTAGCTTCATCTTATTCTATAACTGACAATACTAAAGTCATGAATAGAAACACTGACAGCACTTTCTGATGGACTTCAGGAGTACAGCTTCTTTTTTCCCCATAGCAATTTAACATTAATGGATTGTAAATTTACTTTTTAAAAAAAAATGTCTCCTTGCCAGTGGTGGCATGACTTCTATTTCAAGCAGCATTTTGATTCAAGAGCCTAGTATTTTAACCTCATTCTCTAAAAGCCAGGTTTAAAATCCTTAAACTGTTTTACAAACTCCTGACAACCATCTTCAAATTACTCTAACCTCCCCCACAACAGCAGAGACTGTTTATGCAGCAAAGAGCCAACAACAAGGCACAGTTACCCATCTCCTTAATCAAAGTTATTTAAAGCATAGTGCTATGTACAAATCTAGCAGATTGCTGTAGGCAAAAATCTGAAAATCTCTTTACTTTATAAGGTCTTTAAAGTTTTAGGTCTCTGTCTTCAAGCACCTTCAAAGGTGCACCTAAAGGATGCAAGCTGTGCTTTCTCTCTAAAGGTAACCTTAATCTGGATACTAAACCCGCTTATTCTTAGCCTGCATCTCTAGTATAAAGTCTGCCTGTTCTGTGTCTGCACCTCCAGCAATACCTCAATAGTTTGTAAAACCGCTAAAAAGACAAGTCTCAATTTCTGTTTTTGTTTACAAAGGCCTATTGCACTCATAAAAGTACAATTGCTTGCAGCACATTACAAAGCTTGTACATCCCTGGGTTCTGAACTCAGCAGGAGTCACAATCATTCCAAGAGAAAAATTTGCAGCTGTACAGCCAGGTAAAACAACATCTGGAGAAGAGAGTTCTCCAGAACCACCCAAAATTCTCAGAACTGGCAAATGAAGTGGCCATCCACTGACAGCCCGTCACAATTCAGACCACCACAGTGCAACCACCCAGTACATTGGGAAATCACCCACTACTCAGGCTGAAGTGATGCATTCTCAAGCTTCCTTGATTCAACGGTTTTATTTTTCTTAAGAATACTTCCAGAGGACAGAGAGACACAGACATTTTACAAGTCTTCATATTCAGTTCTTTCTCCGATCCTTTAAGAGAAAAAAACCTGCAAATTGAGTCTTTTTAGTAAGTGACAACACTGCTCTCAGCTCTGGCTAGGAGACAGTCCCTGCCCCAAAGAGCTCCCATTCTAAGAGAGAGAGTAATACAAAGGTGAGGTTCACAGGGAAAACAACAAGGAAGGTGACATGGTTTGTCATGCTGCTGGTGCCATACATGGAGACTGGTACATCTTTTTGTGCTGGCAGTCAGTACATAGACACCGAATAGACCACACATTGCACATGACAGAACATGTTCTCTCTGCAGGTGTTTGGAAGGGAGAAGGTAAAGAAGCTCTCAAGAAAGTTTTCAAGGCAGTCCTGTGACGAGGAAGGCATTTCTTCTATGTAGAAATTTTTGCCTATTTACATCCTTTTTTTTTTTAAAAAGAAAATAAAATTATAGTTAACATGCCAAAACCACATTCATCAAATCAGTTGCCTTACAAAAATAAAATTTTCAAACAATGTGTTTCTAAAATAAATATCAATAGAGATGGAAAAAATAAATACATGTATCCAAGCTATCTTGTTAAAACACAAAAAGGTACAGTTCCTTACTGAAAAGTAGCCATGGAGTCCCAATTAAAGCAGCAATAGTTAGTTCAGAGCATCCTTCTCTTCAGTAACACATGAAGAAGAGTCCCAAGCAGCAAAGAACAGATTCTTAATAAAAGAAATATATAGGACTATGTTCCTTATAGAAAAGTACAGAACATTTTCTTCTTTGCTGAACAACAGAGGCTAAAAAACAGTGTTCCATGATTATACCCCTGCTGAAATTTTCTGGTATTTCCAAGCAGTGAGACGTTAACATCTTTTCTCTTGTTATGAAAAAAGAAAAAAAAAAGAAAAAAAAAGCCCCATCTGTGAATTTGATTGTTTGTGAACATATGTGTATAGTCCCCTGATTGAGCAAAAAATTAATCCTTCTTAAAAATACTGAGCTACTTCTCCTCCCTCTCCCCAAACAGCAACTCTCCCATACAGAAACAAGACATTTTAATACAATGCTGCCTACAGAAGGACTGTTACAGCATAGGGACCAGGGGCAGCTCGACCTCAGGCAGGAGACTTTTACTGCTTGGGAGTAAAAGCTGCACTTTTAGCTGCACCAGTATGGGATGGTCCAACATGAAATCAATGTTTCCATGGCAGCCCCTTGCATTTCAAGGGCTAGTTCATTGCCCTGAGCTCCTGCTGTCAGGAGTCAGTCTCAGTTTGGCCGGTAGTAGTCACAGTGCTCTAGGTAATAGGAGGCAGGGTACCCTATTCCCCACTCTCATAAGGCAGCCGTACCACTCCAGGAAATCAGTTTCCTTCTTGAAGGTTTCAGTTTTTTGTGGTCCTGTATGTCCTCTTACTTTTTAAATTGTTTTTCTACCTATTTAAAAGGAGCAACATGCCCAGATTAACAACAGTGGTCAAGTAGGCAAAGAATAAAATGTCCACAATGCAAGCTCTACATAGGTTTACAATGTATTGGTCATGCATAAACCCCTACAGATCCTGGCAGGCATTTAAACATTGAAGTTGATGTAAGATCAAATTGCTAATGAACTGACTGCTGAATGGACTGTAGCCAGCTTGAAATCACTGGTAGGTTCTGCATCTGATGTCACAAGACTTAAGTCATGTCAAATCAGTGGTCATCTACTTTAGCCCTTTTTGCTTTCAAGGAAAGATGCTGCAAGAAAAGAAAAGAAAAATTGCTTAGCATATACACAATCAGAAAAATGTTCAACTAGAAAGCTTTCAGTCTTTAATCCCCAATTAAAGAAAATCTTATACAAATCTCAAAGACCACCCTTCCCAAGCTCTGCTTGTTACCAATATTAGCTAAAATAAACGTAAGAAATAAAAAAACCCACATGTACCCCAAAGTGGTATTCTGGCTCGGTATAAAATATTATCTTCTAGTACTTCTGTACTAACTGCAAGCACAGGAACAATTTCCCACTGGAAGCAAGTTGCCAGCATGTAAAAACACAGAGATGGACATGTGCTCCCAACAACACATATGCATAAACACTAGGACTATGTACATGAAGTACAAGATTTTAACTAATGTGTTAACACTGCAGCTGTAGTTGCATTGGACCTTTGAAACTCTATGCTCTTAAAGAAAAAGGCCTACAAAAATGTGGAATGAAAACATGAAGTCCTGCAAAACTTGGAATGAGACATAACTGACTGAGACCATGATCAAGCTGTAGAAGAAAATCTTTTCACACAGAATGCTATTCAGTTATAATTTGTTTTTAATTCAATACAGGAATAAAAATTCTCATATTTCAGGAATCACTTATTAACACAAAGATGTATCCTTCAGTAGAAAAAGGGTCTGAATGCCTATAAATTAGCATAAATTTGTGTGTCTTACAATGGCTTCCTCATTCAAAATTTACATGTATAATTCAAAGCTTTACACAACAGGAATATTTCTAATTTTTAAACATTTTATAAAGACACCCAAGCCTTTTGGCTGATAAGGATAACTGCCCAAACTGGAAAAGAATTTTCCTCAGAACCAGCACTATCCTCCAGAGCTTCCATTTATTTTAGGATTAAAGCAATGCTTAGGTCATGCGGCAAACTGAGTTCATCTCTATCAAATCAAAAGGATAGCAATGGTAAAAAATAGGTTCTAATGTAATTTCATAGCATATCTACAACAGTAGTAGTACTACCTTGAAAAACATGTTCTCTCAGTCAGATAAGTACTACTATTCAAGACAAGCCTTCTTCACTTACAAAAAGCAACTCAAGTTTTGCCTGAACAAGTCATTGAGTCACATTCCCCAACACCACCTACCTAAAGGAAAACCTCATCCCAAAACTGAGCCTGCGGAGAGGTCGTATCATAATGGGATGTTGTGTTATGTATGGGATATTACAGCATGTAAATTTGTGAGTCAAAAGGACTAATTATTCCAGGAGCAGATTTGATACAACTGGAACAGTGGCTCACCTGCTTCTTACACCATGCTTGCAGAATATCTAACAGCAGCTAAAGACTTAGGGGTCTACCCTGCAGGGGTCATTACTGCCTTTGGCAAATGCATTATAGAAAAAAAAGGCAAAAAATATTCAGCTACTTATTAAGTGCATTTATAGGTGGTAAGTGTCTGGATAACTGAGATGAATTTTCCAAACTCAATATTAAAAAAACAACCCTCTCAAGTCAATTACATGGACAGATGCCAATGCTGCTGTATACTGTAACCACAGAGGTATGTCCTAAGGTGCTCCATGCACCACAGTGTTTTTCTTTTTTCCAAAAACCCCAGGAAGTGAAAGAAAACAAACATCAGATTCTCAGAAAAGTCAAATAGTGTAGCAGATGTGTAAATCAGAAACACCCATTTTTGCAACATGGCTGCCCATATGCACAGATCTCTTGCTTTGCATAGGTCTGATACACAAGTGCATTTTTTTCACTTGGTATTTTGGAAATACTTCACTAATTTAGAACATAAAGCTCAGTAGTTATTAATCTCCCATGGGAAATTCACTTGCAAGATCAATTTGGCAACCTTGCTTGTACAGTATTTACATGGAATGTGGTATCAACAGCTCCCGCATAACTAACATTTAGATAATACCAATCCGGTCCTCAGAATGACCAGTGAATAAGTCTAGATTGATGGATTCACATGGGACAGAGTTGATAAAGGATGGTGACAACTGTTAAAAGATACTTGTAAAGAAAACATATGTATATCACACACAACAGGATTTGCAATAAAGGTTTGCACAAATAGCAGCTGTTCTTTGCCATTTCAAGTTTGAACAGATCAGAGCTGATTTTTTTTTGCAGTAAAGATAATTAATGCTCAGGATTTGCACAAACATTTGCAAAGCATGCAGAGACTCCTCAAATTATTGTACAAAGTATGGCTGCTGCCTAGCTACAGTGCTGCTCAGAGAAGTGCTACCAAGTGCCTATATTCAAGTGTAAAATGGTTGAAGGCTTCATTTACCAGTGATAGGCTATTTTGTAACTTTGAGATCATGTCTGTGGGCTAGATAATAGGGAAAAAGCTTTCATGCATCAATTTATTATCCTCTTTCTTGATATTAAAACCACTACAATGAACAAAACAAAATTCATTTTTGTACCATTAAATAGACAACAACAAAACATAAACACTTAAAAAGTTCAGATACAAGAGCTGCTAGTGCAGCAATGGTACCGTTTGGGCTTTATGCCGATTCCGTACCGTTCCTTGCTGATAAAAATGAGGTGCCAGTTCCAAGAGCCAAGCAGATTCAACGGCAGTCACATCTCTCATATAATATTTAGCAGTCTGTATGACTTCATTGTAGACTACCCTAGGAAAAAGAAAAAAAGAAAAGAAAAAGTGTTTGCTATAAAGCAACGAGGGAGAGAGATGATTAACAGCATGTTTAGACAGTTTCAGATACATGCTGCCAGAGGTAGTATTTACAGAGTGACAAGAGAGTCTTTACGTTATAATACAGCCTCTTACACCTCTTTGCTTCTGGTTGTTCGGAGTACTCTACATTAAGACAACCGTTAGACTGCCATTAAAAACACCTTCACATACTACCAGGACACATGGATGCAAGGTATAAAAGAAAGAATATTTCTTATAATGGGGCCAAAGGTGACTCATAACAGATGCTTTGGAAGCGAGAATAGTAGTTACTCTGTAATATCATGAGGAAGGATGTCAAAAGCACCAAAACCCTGGACCCATAATAAGTAGGGCACAAATCACAGCATGACTATCCCTGGTACCTGTCTGCCAACAAGCAAGATAAGGATTAGAGGAAGAAATCAGCTTTAACTACTGCCAGAACATCTCCTGGTAAAAGATTTAGAAGCAGATAGCCATGTGGACTCAATCCCTGCTGCCAGCATGAACAGGTTGCCAGCATGGGCAACCTATTTCTAAAGTCACCCTTCAATAAGGAAAGTCATTTTTACCAAGTAAGCGCAAACCCACACGCTGAAGGGTTAGTCACCAAAACTGTAAGTCATTAGCTGCCTTCTATACACAGTAGAGCTGCAAACCCACAAGGTTTGTGGTCTCTCATTAATTGGTATTTTGCTCTCAAAAGCAAATAGTAGAGAGTCCAAAATTCTCTTCTTTGCCAAACACAGCCCGAGACCTACCAATACAGCTAAAGAGAAATCTGAGGAAAACAAACAAGAATGAGAACACATTTTATATACACCTGTAACAGACACACAACTGAAGCCCTCGGTATAGGATGGGTGCCCAGGCAGCAGTAGCACTGAAACTAGGGTTGCTGAGTAAGTTAAACCCCTGTCTTAGAGGATGCCATGAGCCAGCAGCATCTTTAAGCTGGTGGTGGCAATACCACGTGGCCTTGGAAGACAGGTCTGCGCCTGGTCTGTAACACAGGGGTCCAAAAATAGATTTAAGCCCAGAATCAGTATTCCCAAAAACTCCAGCAATACTGCTGCCACCAACAGCAAAGAGGCTGTGAAGCAAAGAGCAGCCTTAAGGTTTTGCCAGTTAAGACTTCCAGCTAGCTGTCTACAGTTCTGCTTTTCTATATGTCTGGAAGTGCCCAAGGCTGGGATGGAAATTCCATGCTGAGGGCTCATCAACTAAAAGTTGAGCCCTGGAGGACATGTATGCTGGAACAAAGAATTCTTCCAGTACTCTCCTACCACCAGACTTTCTTTCCAGATTAATTTCTTCTCAATTTATTCTTCTTACTGTCTGTTACTCTCCCATAACCTAACTTTTTTCAATATGTTACCTACTGTAAGCTAGAAAATTTCAGAAGTATATCTGCAAACTATTCTTCTTATTATTTCAAACAAATTGTGTTTTATTTTTAATAGCAGTGACAGGATGTTAAAAAAACTGGTAAACCAGCAGCGAATCAGGCTGGTTTCAGTGGCAAAAATTACTTTAGCTACACTCTGCTCAACTCAGCCCTGAAGAATTAGTACAGTTAAGAACAAGTGAGCTGGACTCATTTTTATTTTGTGAGCCAATGTAATTGATGGCTAAGTTCCAATCAGTTACACTTCTGCAAACCCTACACAACAGGTGTAGGAGCCCAAATTCAAAGACAACAGATGACACCGGTCAAGTTTATCCTTCAAAGTCTCAGCAACAGGCAAAGAAGGACAAGAGTCCAAATACTTCAGGTTGATCATGCTGACCTGGTAGCTAGAAACACACTTCTAATTGTTATCAAAGCATCTCTGACACACAAATGGAATTCTAATATCCCAGCTAACACGAAAGTACAACCACTTCTTTCCTCAATCTGCTAGACAGCCATAACTTCTCTCAAAGTTTTTGCATCATGCATTAGACACATATGCCCTCTCCTAGCAAGCCATTTGCAATTACTGTAGCACCTATTTGACAGAACATTTACTTAACAGGCTTAATAAAAGTAAATTAATCCTAGTTCTATCTAGGTACAGAGATTACTTGGAGAGCAATTTGCAGTGCAAAATATGGTGCCTATTAAAAAAAAAGGGTCACCTGACTCTGCTTACCAACTTCTGCAGGTTTTTTGGACAGTTAAACATCACTCTATTTCCCTGATTTATTTGGGTACTGCCTACAAAAAGATGCAAAGGAAATACCAATGGAATTCTCTCTGTGGGAACCATGACCTTCATATCTAATCCTCCACTGATGGAGAAAAGTCATTCATGAAAATGTCTGGATGCTGAAAATATCTTGTAAAGATCACGAAGCAAGTGAAATCAGCTTTAACTTACCAGCGTGGAGGTTTCTCTGCATACAACACTGAAGTGGGGTGGATATGAAGTTCATGGTCATCACGGATAGTCCTTGAAAGCAAGATACTAATTCAGACCGTGCATCTGTTTATTGCTTAACATTTGGTTCCTTTCATCCCCAGTAAGAATGTTTAATAAAAGGCAACAATAAGAGAGCTAGAGCAAATTAAAAACATTTGCATTTAATGAACAGGCTTTCAGATGAAACCAGGCTTAAATCTTGGCCAAAGGATAATTTAAAGTCCTAAAAGAGTTCTATCTACATTAAATAAAAAAGTAGTGTTTCATGCTCTTACTGAGAGTGCTACAACAGAGACACTGTACTTGATTGTATTAACACAAGCTAATTACTATTAGTAACAGCTTCCCACTATCAATAACTCTAATTATTTATATTTGCCAAAGAGAAGAGATAAACACTGAAGCAGTTTGAAGATACAAAACTTCAAATATTTAGTAAATCAAACCCTACATGTTTCTTATGGCAGGTGTCTAGAGAAGCAGCTCTTTGTTGATTATACTTAGATGTATCCAGTCAAAGGAGCTTTTAAACTAAGCAACAGCTGTAATGAAGCTATATATATTTACCTGTAAGCTCCAGTAGAGTGGAATTTAGCTGCATTAGCAAAAAATCCAGAAACTATGCATCTCAAAACAGGATCTGGATCACCTGAAGAAGAGAATTTTTATGTAAAATGAGTCAATGGAATGGCAAAAATCCCCAAAATACCCCTTAATCATCTCAACTTTTCACACTGCATCAAGCTTTGAAAGGAAAGGCTTGAAGGCAGACAAACCCTGCAATCTCTTTTGACTTCAATTTCACAGCAAATCAAAATTACTACATAAAAAACTACTGTTGCCACTGGTGTCTCCATGAAGATAGTTTTCACAGTCCTTAAGGAAACCTTGTGTGACAGCACTGAAGTCTGATTTTTCAAAGCAGTTAGAGACAAGTGCTGAGTAGTAGTCATGGCATCCATGCACGCACAGAACAGCTGGAAATCAGATCCCAATGAATGGACATCATTTTGAACATACTAGAAAAATAGCTTTTTGAAAAGTGAAAAATAGGTCACCTCCTTCTCTCTTATGACTCTTTTGGTAAGTCTGTCCATTCAATATATAATCAGTGGTGATAATCTCTTGCTGGAAAACGTAACTAATCAAGACTGGACTAAATGTTAATTGTAAAAATGGGCTAAAATGCTCGTCTACGGTCATTTTTAGGAAAAAAAAACCCTGGTTTTAATTAACATTATTTTTAGGCCAGGGACAAAATACTCAAAGGTTACAAGAAAAGCAGGAAGCAGACCAACAATTTGGAGACTTCCTTCAATATGTATTGGACAACAGGTTTAAAAAAAATATTTCACCTTCACTGGACTTCTTTGGCACTTTAAAGCGGACAAGAAGCTTTTTCAGCTGCTCTCTTACAACAGAAGCTCTAACAAGCCCTTTGTAGTTCAGAAAGTGTTCTTGACACCACTGAGAGCTCTTGCTGTGCTGTACAGTGAGAAGAATAGAAAAAATTACAATGAAATACCATCAGCAAAACAAAACCCAATCTCTTGGATCACATAGCCTTGTTCTGTTTTTCTTCTGTCTCCTACAACATATTTATTGTTGTTTTTCCTGAAAATTACCTGTTTACGTAGCAACTAATAAGGGTACATAAAACCAGTATCTAGAAAACATGTTTCAAACAACAACTAAATAGCAGCAGAACAAATGCCATGGGGTATTTTCATACAGATGTGCTTAATTTCTTCATATGGTGAAAGAGAATAGCATCAGTCATTCCATTCACACACAAAAGCATCATATGATAAACTAGTCTGTATTCAATCTCAAAATGTAAACAACCTTTTCTGTACACTGTTTTCACTGGTCTTCTCTATGCAAAGAACTGTTTCTCCAGAAGCCAGCACTTACTCCAAGAGCTTCTGCATTTGGCTGTTTCTAAGAGAATTAGGCAGATATAAAAGCTAAACAGCAAAATTTCAGTTAGTGCCTGACTGATTGCTTTGGGGTTGGGGAGAAGGAAGTAATCTTTTAAACACTGCTTCAACTCAACACTGTTGCAAATACATTATTATAGAAGTGCTTTATACCAGCAAAATATACTTCTCCTAAATAGGTATAGCACTTCAAAACTGTTAAGTAAAACCTCAGCTTACAGAGAAGCATTAAGATTGATGCTAAACCTTAGAGTGGTAAATACATAAGGTCACTGAAAAAGAGGATATGATGATCAATGTGGCAATTTTTTAAAAAAAGACTGCTAGATTTAGATGCAGTTTATGATCAGTAAAACTCTGATACCTCTATAGAAAAGATGGGAGAATATGAATTTCATTTGGAATTTGATAGCTGTTTTTCCTAGGCCATTTCAAAAATCCCAGTCTCCTTGAAAATACAGTTGTCTACCCATAAGACTTTTGTGCTGTACCCAAACCAAATTCTTTCTATTCCCTGTTCAGAAGAACTACAGAAGGTCCGTGGCAAAATATGACCAGAATATCTTTTAAAGCATAATTATAACTTAATATACTTGGTAAGTCCTCAGCTTTGAGGATGCTATATCCAGAACTTTCAGAATCAGAACTGAGGATCGCAAGTGTTTCCCATTCCTGCAAATCCACATACACTTGAAAACGACTTACTTTGACAAAGGCTTCATAAACATTAAGCATAGTGAGATGATCACCTTCTTCCACAGCAAACTTTCGGTGTTGCCTGGTCTGGAGAAGAAGAAATACATTTTTATGGGCAGACTGATTTTTGCAAAAATCATGTCAAATACACTCAGTTCCCATCATCTCTGTATTTCCTGGTGACTATTAAAATTCTTACCGTATAGGGTAGTTTTTCTAGGCAACAGCAATATTTTACTAGCCCACCTATATTCAGAAGCACTTCTAAAACTGAAATTAAAAAAATGAACTGAAAATGAACCCCCAAAATCCAAGAGAGGGATGCATTAAAATTAGGCTTCTACTACCTATTAATAATTTGCTACATGCTAATACTTTCTTTTTTGTTCCTCTTGAAAGGAAGTGGTGTTTGGGGAGGTTTGGGTTTTTTGGCAAGCCCTTACGCTGACCAATATTGGTTTACAACCTTTCATGATTCTTGTCCTCAGAAGGAGGCTTTTAATACTAGTAAACTCCAAGGTTCCCACTGTTATTCAGTTTCTTCTTTTACCTATAACCAACAGGTAAAGTTCAAAACCTTGCTTCATTTTCATACAAACTTGCAGTCTGTAATGGGTATCAATAAAATACTTGGCAGAAATCCAGAAATGTGGAACTAACAAAAAGAAAATGAGACACAACTGAACTTACAGCCTGAGCTTTTTGATTTGGAGGGATCACAAAAATGTTTTGAATCTGCATCATGGCAGCAATTGTCAGAATCTCCTGGGAGCAGCCAAAATTTCCTGAGGAGTAAGTGGAGAAATTCAGTAAAGGAAATCTTCTTTCATTCAACTTAGCCCAATATAGAATAAAAAGGAAAAGAAGCAGAATATATTTTTACAGTATATAAAACCAAAATACCTAAACTCCTGGATTTTTTTAATATAACAGTGAATGTTTTTAATGGAAAACTTAAGACAAATGTGTTAGGCTTATTAGTGTGTTAAATGTATTAGACATACTATTTATTAGAGAGGTCCACCAGTTTAACCAATTATTTTCACTAAACAACATGCCAAGATGAAGCATACAGTTTGTTTCAAGTTTAGCAAATGTAATTGTAGTGTAGTATTAGACAAGAAGCAGTGTCCTCTACTCATCACAAGACTATGAAGAAAATCTGTTTTTTTTCCTCCTACCTGATTCTAGAAGCATCTTTGCAAACATAGGATTCAAAGGAAACTCTGCTATTCTCATTCCAAGAGGCTCTGTTAAACGGCAATGCATATCCAAACCTGCAGCGTATTAATAAATGTAGCTGTGATACAGGCAAAAGAGCACAGAAATTCTTCTTTAAGAATTTAATGTGTACTAAAGAGCAGAATTACGAGCTAAAATACAGCCAATGCACCTAATAGTTGCTGAATGTATATTAAACTAAGCTTAAAGGCACTCCTCAATATCTATTTACTCTCCCATGGGTCACCGGGGTTTTTTTTGTTTGTTTGATTGTTTTTTCAAACATCCTTGAACAGACAAGTTTCTTCATTTTGACCAAGTTCCATTGCTATTACCAACAATTTAGAAAACCTGCAGTCAAAGTCAATGCAACGGCCAGAGTGCCTATTGGCTGTGAGACTTATGCATCTCCTTTTTAAGTACTTAGCAAGATCTTTGTTCATGGGGACAGGAAGCAGGAGGAGTCCTGATGAGAATTAAAAAAGGGCATAATTATGGAACAGGCATAACTGTAGAAACAGGAAGCACTGTGGGTAGGGGGCAGAGGGTAGAGAGGGCGGTAAGGTGCTATTTTTCTGAGTCACATCTGCTTAGGTCACAGAGAAAAATAATTTAACTTTAATATAATCTAAACTAGAGCTGTACAGCTGGTGAAGATTCTCTACAGTTTAGTCTGCCTCATACATCAATAACTAAACTGTCAGCCATGTTCCAACTCTAACCTTTTTACTGGAGATGGTACAGGAGGTAGGCATGACAGCTTGCTTTTAGATTCCCAGGTATCACTGAGCAACCCTGCACATTTACCATTTTAGTTGTATGGCTTCCTACAGTCAAACATCTGCAGTAAGGTTTACCCATGCAAACCACTGAGTCATATTCTAATCCAGAGCACTATGCTGAAATTTCAGGGAACAATTTAAATGGAAAAGCATTTTCTTTGCAAGAGGACATGGGAAGGAGAATGAAAAAAAAAAAATTACAGACACAGGACACAATAAGAAGGAAAGAGCTCACTAAGAAAGGCAGCAAAGAGTGAGAATTGAAAGAGAAAACTGCAAGTAAGCCAAGTTATATGAGGTACGACAAGGAGGCAGAGCACAAGAGAAAAGCTACACAAGGAGGGACTAACAAGAGCCCAGTAATAGAACTTTGGGGCACTGTAGATTGCATAAATAACCACAGCAGAGTGGTCTGAGGAAACACAACTGTGGCCCATGCATTATATAAACATATTATTTGTCAGACTGTGTGGTGACAACAAACCACAGTTGTACTTCAGCTATGTTTCACAGAGAAAAGCAAAACCACAAATCAAGTCAAGGAATGAGATCTATAATATGCTGATCTTGTCAGCATATCTGAAACCACAGATACCTCTATCAAGTGTTTACTTTCCTTTATTACTTGATATGCTATCATCTCACTTATTATGACAATGTAGTAATTCACTCACCACACCCCTACACTGTTAACAAAACCTAATAGGCATTTCACATAATGTCACAATATTTTACTCAGAAACAGGTATGAAAGACAGCTTATGTGAAAAGATGAAGTAATATATTTAAACACATAGTCACAGAAACTGCAAAAGTTAAGGTATGATAGCTTTCATTTGACCAGTGCAATATGAGAAGTTTAAGTGCTACCACAATCAACAGCTTAGAATACGCCATCTTTCATCTACAGAAAGATAACTGCATTCCTAAGCAGGGAAGAGGAGAAGTTACCATCTTTTTAACTTCCTACAGGAGCATCAAGCCAAAATCCTTTGGCTTCTGCTGAATCCTACAAATCTCAGTGTAATTTTCCATGGATATATATAGAGAGCTTGTACACAGATGCCTATGTAGCAGTAAGCTTGAATATACACAAAAGCCCTGCATTGGATACTAGTCTGAAATAGGTAAAAGTTTCCTTGAAATAACCTTGGAAGCAACCACTGTATCCATATATATATAGGAAATTGGAGGTCTTAGAAAAAGATACTGCAAATATTTTTATTGAACATGTTTAGGAGAGATTATTCAAGTACTGTGGCACTAAAAAGTTTCAAGTAACAACCACTAGGATGTGATGGGCTGAGGGATTAAAACACTGTTTTAAACTTAGGTAGAGTGGTTGTTTCTGACAGGTGACAACTTACAAACAAATCTTCAACAAAATATTGGATCTCAAATAACGCTAAAAATAAAGCTACTTTTTACCTGGTTATTTACCTCCTAAATTATGCTTAAAAACAATAAACTCCAACTGACAACTCAGACTTTCAAAGGGGCATCAAAGGAGAAGACTGAGAGGAGATACTCTTGATGTAATCAGTTTGCATCACTGTAAAAATAATCAGTCTAAAAACAGTGATGTGTTTATTCAACAAAACTATCTCAACCTTAAAAGCGTCTGCTCTGCACAAGTTTCTCTGTTGGCACCGCATTGGCACAATAGGGTCCTGACCCTAAACTGCACATTTGCATGCTATTACAATGCAAATGATGAAATACATGTTCATACTTGCATAAGAGAAATTTAATCCTTACTGCATCTGCAAACGCTTGGGCAACTTCACTTCTGCAAGTTACATAAAATCTCCATAATAAACCACCTAAAACCTTAAACTTCAGCAAAAATTGAAGAGCGAATCTGTATATCACACACACACACACACACATTTCTTTCCATCTTAAACACTAACATCAGCATTTCTCTGCTTTGCTACAAAAGCTGGGCAGCCAAGAGAGTAACAGCTCTGTACTTTTCTGTGAAGCTACTATAAGCATAACACTTTTGCCAAAACATCAAACAGCTAATCAGTGAGTTTATTGACCTTTCCTCTCCATTTCCCTAAGGTGGTTTTGGCTGTGAATTCACCCTTGCAACATGCTTCTGAGCCACTGTGAAGGTCCTTGTTCCAGGCTTGAAAAGGTTGCCAAGAATGAAGTGCCTTAAGTGAAACCCTCCTTTGCAAGATGGAACTGAATCAGCACAGAGCAAAATCACGGCCAAGCAGAGAGTTACAGCTCCATGAGATTAAGAAGAGAGCAGACTGCCACAAGTTACAACGCAGCATTTGTAAGTGATGTAAAAACACCCACAAACCTCTGGAAGCTTCCAAAACTTACACAAGCTCCTTTACACTACTCTTTTCCTCACATTTACATTATGGAGCAAATATTGTTACCATTGAATGAACTACAAACACTGAGTTGAAGTTAAACAGAGTTTCATTTTGATTACTTGTTCTTGTGTCAAGTTTCTGTTTTGTTTAAGTTTATTGCATTCAAAAAGATTAAATAGCTGTCAAAACACCAAGAATATAACAGTTCTTCCTATAAACAAAATTAGACAGCATACATTCCACTAACCACAACAAAAAGGAATTGAAAGCTGTGGCTAAAAGTATTATAACAGGTTATAGGTATCCAGCAGTGGAATAATGAATAAAACCAAAATGAACACATTTAGAATCACAGAATATCTCAAGTTGGAAGGCACCCACCCATAAGAATCATCGAGTCCAACTCCCTGCTCCTCACAGGACTACCTAAAACTAAATGATATGACTAAGAGTATTCTTCAGACTCTATACTGAATTTGAGAACAAGCTGTAATTAGTAATTCAGAGAACATAATAAAAAAAGATATGCTATTAAGTAGCTAAATAGTAGAAAAGTACTTTGAATTATGCTCTCAGGTCTTAGAGCTGTTAGACTAGCTTTTCCTTCTTTTCATTAGAAGTTTGTGTGTATCTGTTTATTTGTCCATAACCAGAAAGTTCAATACTAAAACTAGAGCAGACTCTTTTTGCGAGCTGCATGCAAATGAGCTCCTATGCATTTAAAAGCATGAAAAGCAAGCAGGCTGTGAACTGAAACACAGACACTGAATGTGAGAAATATAGTTTCAATTCATCCAGGACAAAATGTGCTGCCTTTAGGAATGATCAGGTTGGTTTCTTTTTTTAGTGGTTGCATCATGTATTCACAGCTAATAGAATTAGAACAGTTTGACTTGCTACAGGTTTGAACTTTGTCTCAGCTGCAGGACCAACAACACTAACATCAATAGCACTACACTGCATAAGGTGTAGACTTCTAGCTGTAAGCCATACTACATTCAGAGCAGAGACACAGACTAGAACTCATTTTTAAAATTATAACTAGGTTAGCTCCTAATAACTTTTGTCAGTCATACCTTCACAATTGCATCAATGAGAAGGTCTCAAAACTAACGTGTGACACTTGCTTTGCTAAGCCATCAGGAAGCACACTCTCTATAGGTTTTAATTCTAGCATCCAATGACTGGCCTCTCCCAAATTCAAGCATCAGATTTTACTTACAATGTTTAGGCAGAGTTCCTGCACACATGTCAAGATCAGATAATGAGTGTAACATGCTAACAGAAAAATCTAAAAACAAAATTTAAACTTAAAATTTAAAACAATGCTTTTTAAAGTCTGACTAAGGAATAAACAAAGTAGTAATTATATCAAGCTTGCTAAATTCTAGGTTATTACAACCAGTCTGATCATGAAAGAGATGTCAAACCTTTACTTTCAACTTTTTTTGTTTATACTTGCAAGTGCTACATGCTTCCATCACTGGCACAGTAACACAAAATGAAAGATCACCACACCAAGAGCTTGAATATCTAACAACTTATCTAATTGGATGCAGGTAAATTTAGTGTCTAACTCATGTACTGATCTAATCAGTGTCTGAACTCCATTTGTATCTTCATACCACTCCGTAAGGACTAAAGAAATATATGATCTGCCTGAGAGAATCAAGTCAACACCCTCATCAGCTCAGAGCCCTGTTCCTAGCAAGGACAAATAGCTGGTTCCTTCCATAGAGGTGCAAGAAAATACACAGAAGATGGCTATAAAATACTTGTTTGCCCAATCTAAACAGTTAAATTCTAGTTTATACTCTATGCAATAGATTTCTAGTTCCTCTGAGTAAGTTATTGCTGCCTTTTGCTTGCTTATCTGTCTGAAATAACCAGAGGAAAAGTAAATTCAGAGGAGACCGAGGTACACTTTAAAAACACACCAACAAAAAGCTTCCACCAGTCAAGGCTGCATTTTCTCTTTCTCAAAGCACGGTTCTCAAATGCAAGTTTGATTAATGTCCATCCAATCACCAAATCCAAATTAACAATTTTTTTTCATAACACCTGTAACATAACTATGAATAAAGCAAAGCATAATATTCTCACCTCCTAAAGCATACAGCAATTCTAAAGCTTGCACCATTGACTGTGCAGGAGGTGGCTGTGAAGAAAAAATGTGCATTGTTTAAAGTTATCACCATAGAACACACAAGTTTTCACAAAAATTCTTAGATCTTCCTCTTTTGCAAAATCCTTAAGTTCTAACTACCTACCTTTCTACTTATGCAAAATGAAGAAAGAGCTCTCGGACTCTTCCTATCACCCTTCCACTGACCACCAGTGTTGCGAGTCAAAACCATCTCAACAGGCTCAGCATCATCACTATGATGCTCTCAAGATCGGAGCTAGAAGAGGCATATTTGCTTTGTGCAACAGTGATGCCAGTGGTGATCAGAATGATTACTTAACTTTCTTTTCTAATGCTACCATGTTAGTTTTTCACATCAATACAACAGTAGCTAGAAACTTTACATAAAGCAAATCTAAAAGTTGGTACTGCTCTTTTTAACGAGACAGACAAGCACAGGTTTAGTTCTGTAGATATCAATTTTTTTTCCCTCTTCATAAACTCAGTGCAAAGGGACTACAGTTACAGTTTTGCAGAATCTCAGAATTTGTCTTTCTAGGCCTTTCTCGACTTCTCAACATTTCTAACAGCAAATTCTAGAATACAAACAGTCGTTATTTCTAAGTTGTCACACACATTACTTGCACTAGTCAATTCCCAAAAACATGCTTTGCTGCCCGATAGTGCACAATGAGTTATGCTTTCCAAATTAACAGGGCAATGGTTACTGGTTAATGGTTCTATGGGTTATCAACAAGTCATCTACTGATCTTTCTTCACACTAAGGAAAGATGACAGACTTTACAGCTCAGGACTTACCGACAGAAAGGGGAACCTGAGCACGTTGTCAATTCCCAAAGCCTTCAGCTGCAGGATGACAGGTGCAAGGTTACTGCGCTGCATCTCAGGAACAGTGGACTTTGGCAACTTCTCGAAGTCCTCCTCTGTTGTGGAGGAAAACAAAGCAATCTGGGACTGAGTTTCAACTCCCACCCTATGTAGTCAACATGATAGAATCACACCCACTTCAAGTTAAAATTATCAAGCATGAACACTTAACAGGCGTTAAAAGAACTCTAACTCAAAGATGATCTTTCTCCCATTACTGTACTTAAAGAGAATTTAATTTAAATAGAAAATTCAACAGTTTTGGCTATACTGCTGATTCTGTAGCTGACCAACTCCATATGTTAATTTTAAATGTTATAAATTCTTCACAGAAATCTGGAAATGCTTTATTTCTCTTCTGTTTAATATTTTTATCAGAAAAAAAAAGGCAGGGTGCAATACTACAAAAAAACATTTTTTTAAAAGAAAGTTCAAAACCAGCATGCTTTCATTAAAAGAACACTTTAGTAGCTACTCAAACAAAAGGAGGTTTAAAAAGCATATTTAAAATAAAGACTAAGGATTGAAAAACTATTTATTTAACAATGCCTTTTTAAAAGCACATTCACTATAAAGTCTAAGTCTGGAAAAATACTTCATATAAGGTCAAAATCCCTGTACCTTCCATTAACCAACTCTTCTGCAGTAAAGGGTACACACATCCCTACGTTGATCTAAAACTCCAAATCAAGACAAGAAATACATTATTTTCACCTGAATTACTTTCATTTCTAGACAGAACCCTCTTCTATCTCTGGTCTATCTCAGACCTTCCGTAAGACAAAGATAGTGTACGTTTTCTCTACTTTTGTCCACTCAGTGCATTTTCTTCTTTTTTTTTTTCCCCTCTCCTTTAAAATGTTTCTTAAAGCACACATCAGGCCAGCTCTTGAACACACAAAAATAACTTCAGTGTAGTCACGGTTTCTCCAGTAAAATACTTAAAAAGCTGTGTAAGCTGGATATATTATGCAGCAGACATTCTCTCCAGATTATTATTGGACACACAAATTTAGAGAATAAATCATGTCTCTGTTTAACATGGCAACTGCTGGCAACCACACACACATTTCAAAAGAATATGCTTGATCTCTCTAAGTCTCAAAGCTCTGGTAAAACTAGAGGGAACCTGAAGCACATAAGCAACGGCAGTGCTCAGCTGCAATGCCTTTTTTCATTAAACAGCTGAGAACAGAGACAGTTGGATTGTGGCTTTCTGAACACTGCTAGGTGGCCAACAGATTTACTTGTAACAGTAACTTTTGTACAGTGCCAGGGTCACTGATTCAAGAGAAGCATTTGGGGTTGGCACCTATTCCTATGAAAACTAGGATACACATTGGTTTTCCCTCAGTTACCTAAAGGATTTCCAGAGTCCTTTGTTAGATGCACAGTCTAAAGGAGACTTTAGTCACAAAAGAAAGCATCACAGGTGTGTATTATAAATTGAAGCAATTACTTAGAAACCAAGATCATAAAAACATAAACTTCTTAGTAGACTCACCAGAGCTGTATTAACATTACAGGTTTGCAATTGCTGACAATTTCGTAGCACCTACCCTGCTCAGGTTTGTGTTTCTGTTTCATAAAAGCATTCAGTGTCCAATGTTCAGCACATATGAACAATGCATTTCTAAATAAGCCAGAGGAATAATGAAGGAAAATTTCTATCTCTCACTGAGAGAAAAAAATAGGGGTTTTGTTCTTTGTCTAACACTAAAACCACTGTAAAACAAAATGTAAGCAAGTTCACCTTCCCTACACATCGAATTACTGACCTGTATAAAGCCTGTAACATTTTCCAGAGCGGTTCCGTCCTGCACGCCCTGCTCTCTGATTAGCCGAAGCTTTAGATACTGGTACCACCACAAGGCATTCGATAGCTGTTTTGGGGTTATAGGCCCGAAGCTTCACAAAACCACAATCAATTACGAACGCAATTCCATGAATTGTGATGGAGGTCTCAGCAATGTTGGTGGCTACTATCACCTAGAGATACAGACACAATGGGGATACTGTGAACTCCTCAATCTCAATTACACTATCAAGCCCTAGCATCAGTGCATCAGGATTCCAATACAAACCACTTGAAAGACCTCAGATATAACAGTTCCAGTAAACACTAACTCTAGAGTACAAAAGGATACAGTACATGAAGCAGAAAGAGCTTGTCAGCTTGAAATAAGCCCAGTTTCACAGTCACTTTCTTATTCAAATTTATTCTCTCTTCATAAAAGTAGAAGAACTTGGCAGTGTTTGCAGAGAAAAACATTAACTGACTGTAAATCAAATCTTCTTATTTAGTGAACTAAAAATATTTTTTTCTGCTTCTCAGTTATATTGAGCTGTTACTTGTAACACTAGAATGGGGTAGGGGATAGCAGAGAAACAGAGTTGACTAAGCGTTCCATGTTCAGTATTCCTGCAGAGATATACTTATATACATGTCCTAAAATATTGAAAAAATAATTTTTCCCAAACAAGAAAGGGAAATTTAATCCTTATTTCACCTGAAATTAAAAAAGTAAATCTTGGAAGTTAATTGACTAATGCCATATCCTGGAGAGAAAAGAAGTATTTATACTCAATGTTCTCCAACACCAGATGAACAATTTTACTTGTTAGACTCCAGCAGGCACAAGAATTATACCACGTCATCCCTGTGTAATTCTGACAACTTATCTCAGCCCCAACACAGGTTCTGCCTAAGCAGAAAGCACTAATCATGACCAATTATATAGTTCTGTGACATTAAATATCTGAACAAGACTTGCAGAAGTCAAAACAAGGCTTTTTTTCTATTAAAACCAAGCAAGTTTTGACTTGTTTCTTAGGTGAAAATACAGCACTTACCCACTCTGTCACTAATCTTTCCATTACTGGTGGAAAACAGCCATAGACACTTAGACCACAAAAAGAAATACAAACAGGTAAACGTAGAGGACTTCAGAGTGTAAGAAGCTGCAAGTGGACATAGAAAAATACAAGGCTGTACGAAGATTCTTAAAAATTGAGAGGTTGATGAGGTAGACAGGAGAGTTATAACTGACATGTCTAGGACTGATCAAAGATGAAAAGGGAAGCCAGAGAACATGTTCTTGGTTCGCAGTCTGAAAACTGACAGGCAGTGTTAGGAGATGCGGAAAGTCTCCCTCGGTAAGCGTTTGCAATAGGCTCACGATGTGAACCTGGCATATACAATCTGTGTAATGCACACACCCTTCTGGGTGGTAGAAATTGAGACATACACCACAGCCTTACCTTCCTGACACTGTGAGAAACTCTCTCAAACACTTTCATTTGCTCAGGAGAAGGCAGTCCAGCATACATGGGGAGAACACGGAGGTGCTTTTTCATTCCAGTGCGAGAAAGGGCCCGAGCCTGCTCTATGAGCATAGAAACAACAGTCTCCACTTCCTCCTAGAGCCAGAGCAAGAAAGGGACCACACTGAGAGAGATTTCACTTTGATATCACATAGCTATCACCTATATACCAAAAATGCATTAAAATAATCCCAATATAATTTTACTTGTTCAAACTCCAGGATCTTTTGACTAGTTCCCTCAATTTTGTAATATTCTTACATAAATTGCTATTCATAATAAATATCTTATTTATATAAATATTTATGTTCATTGTTATTTGAGACAATGTCACACTACAAATACATGAACAAAATTACAAGGGAAGGACTGAACAAAGTTCAGGAGGAAGCAGGCATATTTTCCTGTGTATCTCAACTTGTGAGAGCAAAATGGGAGGCCAATCTATTTTGACAGTGCAGAATGCTGTGGGTCTTGATCAAGAATGACACAGTAATAGCATTAACACCTATTGCTCAACTTCACATTTAATCTCAGAGATCAATTGTGGCATCTCTTAAAAAACACAGACAACAAGATGTTCAGACATCACCTGATGAGATACCCAATTCACTCTTCCAAAGTTAAATCACTAATGGGGATGAAGAATTTATTCTGAAAATATGCAAGATGTTATTGAAGCTCCTCAAGGTAGCTCCTCACTGGAAAAATGATAAGCTACCTCCCATTTACTTTTCTCAGCTGCAAAGTGAGCTGACAGGCATAAATAGAGCAGAAGAGACTAGTAAATTTTTATCTCATAGCAATTTGTTTTTCTGTCAAAGACTTCAGATGTTAAGCCTAACAAATGTAAATTCCATTTGCCTTAACTGTTAATGATGACTCACTGTCAATTTAACAACTTTATAGGTGTGACTAGCACCAAAACTCCACACACTATTTCACTTATTAACAAGGCTGAAACCATAGAGCATTAAATGAGAAAAACTATCATCTTCACTAGCTTTGATAAATGCAGGCCATGTATTTCCTACAAGTCTTTGGGACTGGCCTAATTCTGCTCCCACCAACGCAGAAATGTTTGTCATCTTTAATGACATTAAAGTAAGCACAGCTAAGGAAAGCAGGAGACCGAGGTGGCTTCACAAAGCCCACAGTACAGCACTGTAAAGCAAAAAAAATTGGTTATGTCTATACCTGGCCAGTTAAAAATGCCAGTATATCACCATCATTCTCCATCTGATGAATTTTCATTGCAGTTTCCACAGTTGATTTTATATAGTCCGGAACAGGACTATGGGGAGAGAAAATAGCAGACATTAGCAGAAAAATAGGTACAGACTTGTCACTTCCATAAGGAACAAACAGAGAGCTAGGTTTTGGACACTATACATCAGCCATACCACATTGAGTTCATGATGCATCCTTGGGAATCTGCCTTCAGCAATTAATTTGTTTCCTTTACACTACAGTAAGCTCAAAAACATGTCTGCTACTATAAGCAATATCCAAACATTTCCCAAATTGAATGTTACACTTCCTTACCATTGTCCAGGAATTTCTGAGCGCTAACCTAGACAAAATGATAACACATTTGCACACTCTCCTAATCACCACTGACAAGATCAAACAGGAACACACCTCTGTATGTAAAAGATGTCCACTGGAAATGTTCTCCCCTCGACAGTAAGGATCACACTGGTATCTTTGCTGGGGTCACCAGTATCGTTTTGATTAAAGAAATCCCTGAATTTCTATATTAAAATAAAAACAAACACTTTCAGTTTGATACTTTAAAGAATTGAGGGAGAAACCTAAAGACATGAAGAAGTTAAATTACTACTACTTGGATATTTTGTTCATGAATTTGAGAGTGCCAATTTAAAAATTTTAAAGTTTGATTCTGTTGCCTTCTATTCTGTCCAGGGTTCAGGCATGTAGCACAAATACACTGTCTTGCATGTTTATTACTTTGAGAAGCAAAGATTGAGAAGAGGTAATAAAATTAATTAGATCAGGTGATACAGTTAGAAAAAGCAGATATATAAACTTTTTATTGGATCTCTAACAGTAGCAAAGTCAAAACTAAGAAGAACCTAGAAATGACTGGTCGTAAGTTTTGGGTAGGACTTGCATATTCTCATCCATTTTTGGAGGAGCAAGTAAATTTTACAGCTCTTACTGAACACCAAGATCTCACTTTGTAAAAGCAGAGTTAGGCCGATTTACCTAAGTTTTTGATTTACACGTTGCAAGACACCTTCATAAATTTAGATTTATTGCCATGAAGTATTTTAAATATGTAATAGCAAAAGAATGAACATTAAGAAACCAAATAATCTGTCTCAACTTTTATGACCATTATAGAAATACCATAAACTTTCTGTACTTAAACAAATGTTTATATAGTCATACTAATCATTTTGCTCCTATTAACTTATTTTTACATTAACTGTAACCTATTTGAAACATGTGATTTCTGGCAATTAAAATTTTGCAAAGGTGAAGTATTGTAATGTTATCTAATATAACATACAGAACACATAGTAGTACAAGTACTACCAAAGCACAGCATACTAACAAGGTTTATGGCATATGATATTTTTCACTAAAGGGAATCTCAGTACACCTACATCTTCAGTGCTACACACAAGCTCTCACCACCACATCTCATGAAGGTCACAGTGGAGTTAGGAAAAGTACAGAGAAAAGCAATGAAAGTGATAAAGGAGATGGGGTAGATGCCTTATGAGGAAAGACTAAAAAGGCTGGGGCTCTGCTTGGGGAGCAGAAGGTTGAGAAGACACACAGCTGAGGTTTACAGAATCAAAGGTGACGGGTAAAGTAAATGTAAAACTGGTTTCAGGGGTGTTTTTTTTGTTTTTTGTTTTTTTTAAAAAAAAACCAACAAATCCCATGCTACTAGAACTAGATGGTGCTTGATGAAACTAGCAGGTTTAAAAGAAATTAAATAAAGTACTTCATTATATAGCAGGTGGCAAACTTCTGAAAATTGCTCTCACATGATGTCCTGGAGACTTACAGCTTCATCAAGCAGATTCAAAGACAAATTAACAAACAGCAGGTCCATAAACACACAGTAGAAGGAAACAGCAGGAATGTACTGCCTAATATCTCTATTACAACCATCGCAGATGCTGAGGCAGCTCAAACAGAACAGACCCACAGCAGGTGGACAGGCTTATATGCTCTCCCTAAACAGCATCTCCTACTGTTGCTGCTGCTACAGACAGAACACCAGGCTGGATGAAACACTGCTGTGATCTAGGAAAGCATTTCTTCTGTTCCTACTCAAAATTAAATTAAAGACATTTTCCCTAAGTTACATAAGTTTCCACAGGCCAGAAGTCAATCAGGGAAATAGTAAGATCTCACTGAAATTAAATCTACTCATTTATCAGTTATTTTTACTGGTCTGTGGTTATCTGAAATTACCGCTATGAGCCAAAGAGAGCTAAACCAATGTCTCTTACTAGACTAGATTAAGCCAAGAGAACATCTTTTTATACAACAATACCAATAAGAGGAAAAAAGGCATCAATATATGAAAAGGAGATTCATATTTAAATTCACTTCCAAAAAAGTTTGCTAATACAAAACAAAAACCAAACACAGCAACCTAACTAGAGCAGATTTTTTTCCTGCACTCCTTCCTCTCTTCTTCACCCCTCCAACAGCAGTAATGCTTCACAAGAAGCAAGCAGCACAGAGGATAAGCTGTATAAGAATAGAAGTGGAGCTGCCACTTAAGGTCACTTCATTTCAGACCAAATCTGTGAGCTATACCTCTGCATCCAAGGTGGCTGAAGCCACAATCAGTCGAAGATCCCCACGCTTCTTTTGAACCTAGAATAGAGACCAAGAACATCCAGAGTAAAAACTATTTTCTGAGATATGAGGCTAGAACCAAGTTTAGAGCATCCAGATTACCAATAAATTCTCTTTAAAAATACTTTGAAACTACAAGACAGCTGATGAACTCCTATCACCCCATAGATCTAACAACCTGATGACTGTTTGGAGTTTTACATATTCATTTTTAGGGCATTCAGTCTATAATCATTACAGCTTTCTCTTAATTTCCGGTGGGAGTCAGATCTTTTGTAGGTTGAAAGTTAACAACAACCCCCTGTCAGACCACTTCACACAATCATCACCAGCAGAATAAAGACTACCCTTTTGCTAATATCGTCTAAGGAGAAATTTCACCATCAGGGGGAGGAAATAGAGGATCCTGAGTGTCAGATGTCTAAAGTAAATAGTTGGGTATGTACAATAGCCTGTAGAATAAATGAGGAACTAGAAATCACCCTCTCTCAAATGGGTTCACTAATCAGCCATCAAGATCAGAGGTTTAACAAAAAGGATGAAAATGAAATGGTTACAGAGAACATTAAAAAACAATAACCTTTTTTAGTAAGCCAATGGCAATATCTGTATAAAGAGTCCTTTCATGGGCTTCATCCAGCATGAGGACACTGTGAATAAAGCAGAAAGATAAGATTTCAGAAATGGTTTGATTGACACTAGAATCAGTGTCTTCCTGTCTTCAAGAAATAGCATTATTTGAAATCTGCTGCTGGATTATTACTATTTACATCCACTTAGAAAACTATGGAAGTTAAAAAAAGCACAGCAACAAAGTAGTGAGAAAAATGTAGATTACACCACGTGGTACATACATACTGTTCATTATTCAGGCTAGCTTTTGGAAAGGGGTAGAAGAAAAAAGGTCTATCCTTACTGTACTGCATAGGTTTTCTGGATACCAGAATAGCCTGTGTTTGTTGTTGATTTTTTTTTCATTTATTTGATTAGCATCATAATGAAAAAGTGAATTTAAAACCAGTAAATTAAACAATGCAGACTCCATGAGGCCCATTTAGCTTTTGTTCCAAAACTACAGCACCAAATCCTGCCAGGTTTGGTGTTCCAATGATCAATGGATTTTCTAACAGTCTTTGAACATAAAGAAGTCAAACTCCTAAAATAATTTTCACATCTTTTGGCATTTAATTTATAATAACCACACCTTGGTCTAAAAAAATGCAGTTGTTTACCAAATTACACTTCAGCAAGAATTCATGCCATATTTCCTTACCTGTATCTTGTTAATAAAGGATCAGCCATCATCTCCCTCACCAGCATACCATCAGTTAGAAACTAAAAGTGAATGTGAAGAGAAATGTAAAAAAAACCATATCAGGTAGTCTTGATTACTTATACAACTGTCAAAGATGATTTTTCAGGCGTTTGCCTGAATTTTTCCTTGCCTTTAACTTTCTAATGATCTATTAAATTGATCAACTTTCAGCTCTGGAAGCCAAATATGTATTTTTGAATGCTAACCCAGATATAAGCAGAGTGATTGCTTTTTAATCAGTATTGAATTTTTTTTAATTAGTTATTTTTTTATTGAAAGAAAAAACCAACCAGATTGGCAGCACTGGAAATGGCAATTGAAGTTTCTTCACTCTTGTCTGCAATGCGGCTACATCTGCTCTACCAATAACATCCTGTGTGTCAATCCAGTCTTGACTCTCTCAAAGTAGGCTACTTAATATCTATCACACACTTCTGACCAGAACACAAACCTTAACATTTCAACAAAATGCAACATTTTAATTTAATACTTTCTTCCTACTAGCCAGTGGAAACCCACCAGCTTTATGTAGCCATCAAACAGTAGTTTGACCTGGGACTCCAACTGTGGCCTTGAACTAGGCAAGAACTGGTGCGCAAAGTAAAAACCTCCAAATTTCCAACTCCAAATGATTAATCATCACACTCAAAAAAAAACCAAAAACCAAAACCAGCTGCATTTAATGAACAAACATCTCAATTTCTTTCACTTTAAAAGGGCTACTAGCCTCAGACAAAAAAAATCAAAAAATAAATTGTCTCATTCATCATCATTCCTATTCCAGCATAACTAAAGCAAACTCTTCTCTGTACCAACACAAGCAACATTAATATTGCTCACAGCACTGAAGAACAGCTGCAAAGCTTGCTATTTAATCCACATCAAATTACTCTCAGTTAGCCTACTCATCTTATGTTTTATCTGTGCTTTTAATCAAAATCTATTTTTGGGGTGGTGAGGCTACTTTAGCTGTGATTCACTGCAGCCTTTCACTATGACTTTGAGTGATGTATCAGGTCACACTAGCACTGTACCAACATCTAGCCATACCTACCTTGAAAATCTCCTTTAGTTTTAAAATGGTGGCTGCCAGACTAGCAGGATAGAACACATACTCATTTTATTAAGGTTTGGACAGCCACAGCCATTTCAAGCACACTTTTGGGGTACCCTCCTGGAAAACTGAAATGCTATCTATTCTCTTTACTGGGCATCACAAGGTTCTCATTAATTTTGCAAAAACACTTGAAGAGTTTCAGCTAACCCTTTCAGAGTAACCACATACTGTTCATGTTTCACCTTAATTCTTGTAGCCTGTGGATCTGTGCAGTCATCAAACCGAATACAATATCCAACCTCATGCCCCAACACTGCTCCTCGTTCATCAGCAACTCGGCCTGCAACCTGAGAAAAGAGATTCTTATAAACAAGAGACAGCTCACAGCACACTTCATTGTATCATTATTTTGTCCATAGAGAATTGTCATCAAAACACAAACAGAGCTAGTGCTTCCAAAGAATTATTTGTTCTCATTCAAACACAAAATTCTGTTCAACATAACAGCACATACTGAACATACAACTGGTAAATACTTTAAAATGTTTTAGTGTAACTTAATAAATCTGTTTCACACTGCTTCTACTCAGGAAAGCTACAGAGGTACCTTTCTGTGATAAGTACTCTGACAGACCTACAAAGGCAACCACTCAACCAGTCACAACGCTGGGGAAGGACCACCTACCAGCAGCTGTGGGAGTGCAATTTAAGAACACAGTTGGCATGCAAAAAGGGAAAGAGTATAGGTATATGGCATACAGAAAAAGTTATCAATTAAGCTGATCTGTCGCTGAGCTTACTTAGACTTTTTTTTTTTAAATAAAGATGCTACTGTACTTTTCATAACAGAGAATCTTCTATGCAGAAAACAGACAGACAACTGGCAGAATAATTAAAAGCAGCATCCATTTTTGCAACAGTACTACCCTCAGCCAGTTTTAAGCCGATAGCTCCTTCAACTAAAAATCTTGAGTTATTCAGACTTATTCTACAGAGTATTAGGTATTATCAGGCCATGGTTTCAGCAAGCTACAAAGACATTTAATAGCTAAAGACACAATAAAACTCCACAATACATTCATTAGTCCTAGTAGAATTCCAAAAGCAAGCTATTTTCAGTCATTTGAATGACATTCTAAACTATACTGACAGGCAGTGAATTCATGATTTCACTTGGAATCTTATCACTCCATCACTTTCAGCCCAACCATTCAGGATAATTGTCAGTCTGGGTAATGCAAGCAGACGTTCAAGAATTTCTAAACTATGCCTTATGTCTTTGCAACTACCTAGGTTGCTCCTGACAACCCTCATACTCGAGATGGGAAAGCAGATATGTACACCTCTTAAAACAAAAGATCACTTTCAGTTCAAGACAAAGCAATAAATCATCAGCTATATCTCTCATCTCCCTGCAACAGCCATACAGTCCAGGCAGTTTGCAACAACATTCTTGAAGAAAAATCCTACTGTGTCTATATACTAAGCCCTAATTGAATAATCTATTTTAGGCTTAAAAGTAGCTTGTTAAGACATGAAAGGGACAAGAGAACTAAGTTAGTCACGAGAAATCATTGCAGTATACACAACATCTCCTGTAGAACCATGCACTGTCAGCTGGATGTGCTATGAAGGAGAAAACGGAGGACACTGCAGGCAGCCTGCCCAAAGCACAAGATGCAGATCACTGCTAGAGGCTGTTTCCTTAACCATGTTGGATCTGGTCAGAGAATACTGGATGAGATGAAACAGCAAGTTGTACAGCTGCTCAGTCTACTACATTTTTATCAGAGGCATAAACTGATTTGTTGCAGGTACAGTAATACATTATAAAGAAGAGGCAAAATGAGGGTTACAAATGGCACCTCAGTTTTCAGTACAAAAAGAATGCTGCAGCAGAAACTTCAGCCCAGCAAGTCAGTGTTTGGCAACATTTATGAAGACAAGGAGCACTGGATGCCTTCTGTGCAGACTGTTACCAGACTACAAGTTGCTGCCCTCAGCATCTCCTCTTCTTCCCCTCCTAATACATCTAGCTGACGTTATGTTCTCCTAGACATACTATGTATATAAAAAGATTTCTCACAATAGAATTGTTTCTTATTTTCCCCGACACTCTTACAAGGGGAAACACACAAAAAAACCACCAAAAACCCACAGCCACAAAAAAGCACAGAAAAAAAAGATTTTAAAAAACCTAGGTATGAATTGCTAGAAAGAGGTACACAATCTCCTCTTTCTTCCACTGGCTATGTTACTGTACGCAGATTTACATCACTACTTTATTTACTTTGTGAAAGAAGTTAAGGGTCACACAAGCATAGTTCTAGTCCAGAGTCCATCACAGCTCAACCCTGCACAGCCCTAACTTCTGTACACAGTTCTGCTGATACCACTCAATTTTATTTCAAAGCTTCTACATCTGCAATTCTGGACTTGGAATCTTTGGCACGACCTACTAATCAGGTTGAATTCTGTGTATAGTACCAGCAATTCTGGGAGGAAGATAAACAGAAACGTCTATTCGTTCAGGAGCTCATGCAGTTGTGATTCCTGCTATTCAGCAAAACCTGCTAATAAATTGGAGGTTATAATGACAACAAAGTGGGAAAATTTGGACACAGAGAAACTCACTGAAACAGCAGCAACCCGACGAGGCTGTGTCACTCCAACAACTCTTCCTTCAGCTGTCCAGCCAGCTTCTGCTAGGTACTGCAAACAAATATTGAGAATAAGAAATTAATTGGTCATGCTGTGATTACAGCAAGGTGTTAGTTCTCCACTCTATGTTCTTTTTTCTGGTTCTGACACTGATGCATGACCTTAGGCAAATCAGTTACTTAGAGATTTTGTGCATTATTAATCTCACCATTAAAAGTAATTTAGTACAATACCTACCTCCTAAGCACATATGCTTTCAGAAAGCATCTAAGAGCAGCTCTTTGGTTCTCAAATATTTTTTTAACTACTTCATTTTTTTTTCCTTTCCTTTATTTTATCACCCCTTTAAGAAAAAAAAGCTAAGCAGCACAAGTCCTGTGCTCACAATGAAGCGGATAACATTCATCATTAGTTTGCAATTTTTAAGTTAAAATCAAGAACTAACTTCGAAACATTCTCAGACTTTTTCCATTCCTGTCACAAAAGAGAACATTTTACAAAACCACAAAAAATACAATATTCCAGAAATTTCCAAGATGAAAGCTCGTAAGAAAAGTGTACCTTTTTTCCTTCTTGAAAACATATTCTCAACAAAATTTTAAACATGATTCTGATAGAGTAATAAACACCTACTATAGCATAGTGACTACTGTTTGTACCAGCATAAACTTATTTGTTGTATATGGTCCTTTCCTGTAGTGGAAGAAGGTTTTGTATTACAGATATACCAGCTCCTGCTATTTTCTCCTTATATTTCTCTCCTTTTAGTCACATACACAAGCACAGGTGACTTCAATTTTCACAGTGCAGTTCTGGGTTGCTGGTTTAACCTCTCATGTAAAATCCCCTGAAGGAATACCTGATTTTACCAAGTTAAACAGACACTTACTTGTGGAATCTGCGTTGATTTCCCACAACCTGTTTCCCCAACAATCACCAGAGTTTGATAGTTCTCCACTAGATAAAGTATGTGATTTCTTAGCTGAAAGAGAAGATGACATTTAAGCATCAAAAACAGATGCGTACAAAAATAAGAAAATAATTAAAATGACAATATTTACTTATCCAGCAGACACAGTAGATTCATGTTACATGGATTTTACTGCTGAAAGCTAAACAGTTCTTTAAAATCTATAAATGACACGTACAACATATAGTAAATAACATAAACCTACAAAGCCTGTAAATCTGTCAGTAACAGTTGTCAAACAGGACAATCAATTCCAACAAATAAAGAGAGCAAGGTCATAAAAACATTATTTTATGTTGCAAAGTGATTCTATACTGCTCTTGCAAAAAAAGACATAAAAGCCAGACATCATACAAAATATTTAATATATCAAAAAGAACTTCTGTACCTTAAAAACAGGCAGCTTTTGTCTTTGTTGTTCAATAGAAAGAGAAGCATAAGGATTATAGATGACAGTTATGCCACTACTCTCAGCAGGACTCTGTCTCTCCTCTGAGACACTGACACCAGGACCTTCCGTGCCTAGATGATATAAGTTAATTTTAACTGGAAAAATACACTTCTGCCTAGTGTATCACAATACAACCAAAATAAATACGTTCCTTACAAGGAGGAATCATGGGTAGCAGTATACTAACTTTTCGATGAAAATAATCAAAATATTAACTAACAGTATGCACGCAAAAATTCTTTCAAATGAAATATGTGTCTCCTGTTGGTTTAAAAAAAAAATTAATCTAATGTGAGTAAGTTTTGAATTTTAAAAGAAGAAAAAGGAGGAAAAGAAGCACATAGGAAACATATACAGCAAGATCTTGGCAACTTTCTTCTTTTTCTGGGCAACGGTTCTGATATATCTTAAATATCCTTCTCAGAAGTATGTCCATGGATTTTAAGCCAGCCAGACATGTAATAGAACTTCCCTTCACTAACATCAACTGTATAAACATTCAACCTTGCGCACTACTGAGATATGCCACTTGCTTCAGATCTGAATTTACTTCAGTAACTGAAACTTGATTTATTCCTGCTGCAGGTTACCATAAAACTACTGACAACCGAAAATGCTGAATCATGCAAGTGCACTAGAAACAAAAACTCATCTCAATAATGGAATGTATCATCTCCAGCTGCAGATTCCACTGGGGAAGTCTGAGAGCAAAGAGGATTGCCCTGCTTTGTAGGATTTGCTTGTTTGGGCTTTTCCCACTATTTCCACTGTTTAAAAACAGTTAGTCCCTATTCAAAGCTGCCAAGCAGGTTTTAGAGCAAATTGATCCAATTTTAAGAGTGATGATTAGCAACAATTCCAATAACTATTCACTCCCAAGGACAGATGGGGAAGTTAAGAACCAGAGACTTGAAAATCTGTATCTTGACGAATCAAGGAAGTTAACAGATATTGCTTCTCAGCACCCACTGATTTTCTTTCACAGCATTTTCTATGCTTTTTTTTTTTAATACGCTACTGTCAACATACTACTATACATACACATATTGTCTACACACACACATTACTATAATATTCAAATGATTAAGAAGCTGTTTGCTAAACTAATCTTGAGTCTGGAATAGCTTTGCAAACCACAGCATCCCACAACGTGGTAACCAATTAAAAAAAAATTTGCCAAACTCAGACTCACCAAGCTCCCCTTTGGGATAAGTGAATGGGAAGGTACACGCTACCCAAAGCCCGAGGGAAGGATCACAGAGTCACAGCACAGCGGAGGCTGGGAGGGACCTCTGGAGACCTTCTAGACCAACACCCTGCTTACCACAGGGTCACTTACAGCAGGCTGCTCAGGTCCTCGTTCAGTCAGGTTGGAGACCCCACAACCTGCCTGACTGCTTGTTCCAGAACCTGATCACTCCCATAGTAGAAAAGGTATTTCTCGTGTTTAAGCTGGCTTTCTCGTATTTCAGCTTGTGCTCATTGCCTCTTGTACTGTCAGTAGGCAATACCAGGAAGAGTCTGGCTCCATCTTCTTTACACCCCCCACCAAGTATTTATATACATCAAAAAGATCCTCCTGAGACTCCTCTTCTCCAGGCTGCACAGTCCCGGCTCTCTCAGCCTCCCCTTGCACGTCGCACGCTCCCACCTCTCAATCATCGCTGTGGCCCATCACTTTGCGGACCTCCTTCAGTAAGTCCATGTCCTTGTGGCGCTGGGGAGCCCACAGATCACCCCCGATATGGCCTTCCCAGTGCTGAGGGGAAGGATCACCTCCCTCAACCTAACAGCGATGCTACTTCTCACGCCACCCAGGATGCAGGCAACCTTTGCTGCCAAGGCTCACGCTCAGCTCGTAGCCCACAGGACCCCAAGGTCCCCTCAGCTCTGCTGAGCTGCTCTCCCTGACGTGTGGCACCTGGGGTTATCCCCCCTCAGGGACAAGACTGCTCATCTCTCCTTCTTAAACCCCTTGGGGTTCCCCTGCCCCTTTCTCCAGCCGGTCGAGGCCCCCTCGAAGGGCAGCACCCCCACCCCAGCGGGCTGAGGGCGGACTCCGTCCCCTCCCCCGCCACCGGGCAGACCCCGGCTGGAGTCACAGAGACCTCGCCGCCCTCCAGGCCCCGGCGGCGGAGGGACAGCGCGTTTCTCCGCTGCCCTCGGCGTCTGAAATCCGTGCGACCCCCAAGAGCCGACGGCTGCCGACGACAGCGCCGCGGCTTTCGCTCCGGCCCTCGCCACAGACAGCCCGGGAAGGAACTCTCTCATACGCAACCCCCGCCGCCCCCGGACCGCCGCTCCACACACCGGCCGCGCCCCCTCACCCGGCTTCCAAAACTTCACCGGTCCCACGGGCGCCGCCATCTTGGGGTGAGAGGGCAAGCGGAAGCGGCGGGGGTCACGTGACGTGCCGTGCGTTGCCGTGGTGCACCGGAGCGGGGCCCGCCGGCCCCGAGGGTCTCTGCCGGGCCTGAGGCGGCCCCGCCGCCCCGCCGCTTATGCTGAGGGAAGCCGCCTCCCGCCGGATTGCGGAGGGCGCTGGGCGGGAGAGCTGACCGCTGCCCCCGCTTCTCTGAAGGCAGGCGAAGGGCCCCGTCCGTCCCCAGCACTGTAGCGTAAAGGGCTGAAGCTTTGGATGTTTCCCACCCTTAACGGCAAGAACGGCTCCCCGTTGATAACAGCGTGCGTAAGGTCCGTGCTGTTAGTCAGACACACGGAAGGGATGTTGCTGAGGAAACGCGGTTGATAAAATCGTCCTCAAGTGTGACTGAAACCCACCCTTCCCCTCCGAGCCAAAAGGAAAAGAGTGAAGGAAAGATAACGCGGGCCCGGGGGGCACGTCTGAGCCAAGCCTTCCAGGTACTACTCCTGTTGCTAAAATGAAGTGTATGACCTGGGGGAGAACCTAGGATTTATCGGGATTGAAAGATCGCTTCCAAAAAGTCCTTGTCTCGGTAATTAAGTGAAACTAATCACTTCCTTTCTCCACAGGAAGGATGTCTGCACGCTGTGCGTGCCACAGCAGTTGCACTTTACACCAGGCAGCTGAAGAACTAGAAGGAAAACAATTACAGTAATAGTTAAAAGACCCAGCTGTGCCCTACCACAGGCTTATTACAGCCCATGAAAGTTATTATTGAATAAAATTTAATGTAGACTTTGAGTTAATTAAGCATAGGCTGGAGTAAAAAAAAAAAACTAACAGCTAGCTTCTAATAAGTTTAGTAATGCTGTCAAAAACTCATGCTTAAGGGGAAAAAAATTAATCCCATTTTATATTCTTCTTAATCATTTTCATTAATAACTTGACACGCTAGCAGTGCGGTTGTGGTAATTCACACAGACTGCATTTCACAACGCTGTACCTCCATGGTCACTTGTTATGCTAAGTCTCTAGGTAACCACTTGAAAAAGAGGTTATTCAGTCATAATTAAAGACATTCTTAAAACCCTAGCTATTTATTTCAATGTACTTTTCAGATTAAGTCCACTCTATCAAAAATAAACACAACTCTTATCACAGTATTTTGTATCATTGGTATATTAGCAAGTGTTGAGAAAAAGCCCTACTAACGGCACATGGAAAGAGTTGCCTACTAAAGTAATGAGATGACTAACAAAGTTAAAAACTTGTATTTGAGAAAACATATACAGATATTATTGTGAAAATAAGATTGCACAAACAATATTTTCCATGGATTACAACATTGTGTGGTTTTTGTATTTATGGAAAATACACTTAATAAAAATACACACTTCTGGATGAAAGCTAAGACTATATAAACTATTGAACATTCACAGATTAGGAAAGTCAGAACTATTACATTTCATTGAATGTAAGTGCAGAAGAAAAAGGGCGCAGGTTAGTTGTATCCTAATCACTACGTTACTGCATTGTCCATAAAGACCATTTTTGTAAGCTGCACATGTCCAATTTAATGTTATCCTGCTGATGTGGAGCATAGACCCATATGAAATTCCCCAGCTAAGTTTTAACCTTGCCCTTCAAAGCCCAGAACCCACAAGACACTTACACAAGCATATACCCAAGTTTTTTGCAGTAGCAAGAGCCTCAAGAACAACTTGAGAAATGGTGTCCCTTTGCTTTTGCCACAGCTGCCATGGTTGGACTAACAAGAGTTTCTGTACTGGCAGGCTGCTGGAATTTCAGTGCCTCAATGTACAACTGTTTGGGGGGATAGTTTACTCATTTAGGGTTTTGGTTTTTTGTCTTTGTCTCCAGAAATGAATGGATATATTTTTTAAATCTAGCTTGCCAGAAACCTTAAAAATAAATGGTTCTATTTATGATTTTCATGTTATTGTATGTCTGGTGGAAGTAAGGCTTTTGAGAAATAGCAGCAGCTTCACAGATTTCAGATCTACTCAACTTTTTTCCCATAAGATCAGACAGCAGTAACAACCATAGAGAAACCAAAGAGTATATACAGTAATGCCAAGAAAACGGTCTTATTTGGCTCTGCTACAAACATAATAGGCTCTTAGGAATACTGTTCCTTGCACACATTTATTGTATGATGTCCAACAATCCAAGTATTCTTATAATTAAGAAAGGGTCACTTGGAATTCAGTCACTGTGAGAGCCTTGTTCACCTGACGTGTTAGCTCGTTCTGCTTAGCAGCACAGCTTTGTGTAATGTGACATTTGAGGACTAGTAGCATGGTACTGATCTACTAGTTCCTAGATTAAGGTTACTGCTCTTCAGTTCTGTGTCATGAAACAGTTCGTGGAGAGTTCGTGCAACACAAGACTAAGCTTAGACTGATTTCAGAGCCATACAGCAGTCCTGCTATTCATCTTTGGAAGACGTTTAAGCAATATTCTTTTCTATACCTAGCTTCCTTAAAAAAAAAAAAGGTTTGAGCAACTGAGCTAAGACATTGCTAACCCATCATCTTAAAATGTGTAAGAATAGGTTGAAAAATGAAAATCTGACAGAATACTAGAAGTCAGTAATGACTTTCCAGGTATTAAAGTGTTTGGGTTTTTTTAAACAAATCTGAGCCTGACAATACCATAATTGTATCTGTTGATCTGCATTATAGTGGTCTTCAAAAAAACCCACAATTCCAGTATCACTTTCTCTCAGTTCGAGGTTTGTTTCCCAGCTGCTCTTACAAACATACTGTAAGACAGTACTGGACATGGACAGCTGGACGTGGTTCCTGAGGTTCTGCTTCCTGCCCTGAGTCAATGTGCAATTCATCTCTCTATGATCCAGTGTGGCCTCATAACTAGAGAGCCATTCCTCTTAGTCAGTGGAGGAGAGGCATGCATTGCATTATTCGACACATAGACTGCCTCCCTTGCAGCATGCAGCCAGCTTCGCTTCCATTTTAGATTTCCTACAAAAGCTCTAAGATACAAAAACTCCATTCTCAGGAAGTTTTCCCTGGTCAAGTCTCTGGAAGCCACTGTTATCCTGACCAGCTGGTCCAACACTTTATTCTTCTTGCAGCTGGATAACTCTTTGAGGTTGATAGGCTTTGACCGTGCATAAAGAATCCGAAATTCCAGATCAAAGTGTGCAACTGCGGGGCCTGACAGGATCAAAATGTTGCTGCTGTTCAGCTTCCCATCTGTCCACGTAAAACTAGCAAAAGAAGAATGAGAAAATTCTGAGTTAATTCAAAACAAATAGTACACAAAGTATTAACTGAAAATTCTCTTTCCTCACATTTAGTAAAATCATTCTTATAATCCAAATGATGAGCAGTGTGCTCTTTTTAGGACAAACATTACACATAAACTCTGATAAGGAAAGCAGTTTTGCAACATGGCTGTTTTTCCTTTCCATGTAAAGAAATCATGTTAAGCAACAGAAAGAAATTGGCACTTGCCTGTAGGAGCCTGTTGTCACTCTAATGCCATCAATTAACATGAACTTTTCACGGACTTTTCCAACAATTTTGGCACCCGACCTCGTGTAGTATGTCTTCCCAGTGATATTTCGAATTCTTATCAACTGTTAAAGATACGGCAAGCATCATGTGGATTTCAAAGTTAAATGATTGCTTTTAAAGGACTAACACAACAATAACCGTCACTGATGAACTAGCAAAGGTTGCTGTGCAGCGGCAAAAGATTCACTCTCTAGGAACCAAATGATAATTTTTTCTTGTTTTAGTAGGCAAAGAGGTGGCGTTAAGGGGCAAACCCATAAACTGATTGTGCACAATGTGACTGTAAAAACTCCTGTCGCCTAACCTTGGAGGGAGCCGAACTCCATAGACTCCTGAGAACCTGCCCCTCCATCAGCCTTCAAAGTCTCTGCAAGCCTGAGCAACTCCAGTCATGCTTTAGGAAGTGGACATTCCTCTTGCATTTCCTTGAATATTCAATTAGTA
Source organism: Haliaeetus leucocephalus (assembly GCF_000737465.1). Lineage (NCBI taxonomy): Eukaryota > Metazoa > Chordata > Aves > Accipitriformes > Accipitridae > Haliaeetus > Haliaeetus leucocephalus. The sequence goes on along the minus strand of NW_010973369.1, from coordinate 3,103,612 downwards.
TTTGTGCTCGGAAAGCACCTGTAACATCTGCTTACAAAGATTTCCGTTTTCCTAATAATTGCCTTCTTATGCAAGAATGGTTAAGTCTTCCAAGAAAGAGCTAGAGCTACATAAACCCCATTTTAAGTTGTGGCAGCAGGCGTAACAGTTTCTTCTTTTGATAGCTCAAAGATTACAGTCATAAGAGGATCAATTCTCTATCCCTAAAAATATGACAAGGCTTACCTTTTCCCGTTCAAGGTCAACTCCCAGATCCTTGCACATTTTTAGAAAGTGGGAAAATGAAGACTGATCTAGAAGGATATAGGCTTTAACTTGCCGCTGGCTACAAGCTTCCAAGAGGTCTTTGAAGATATCAGTATCTGTGAAGGAATCCATAACCAGGGCAATCATCTGCAACAAGTTTCAGAAGAAATCATTAGGCTGTTGCCACAGCATCCCAAGGGAGATGGCACATGAGAAATTTGACTTTCAAATTAAATATTCTCCCCCACACCCCTCCTGTTTTTTTCCCTAGTGGTTATGGAACAAGGTAGTCTTCTGTGATAGGGTATGTTCTTCTGTTGGTCACAGGACTGCTGAAACATTTAATAGACATATAAGAAAGAGAAGAGAAAGGAAAAAAAATGACTGATTAGAACAAAGTTCTGTGAAGAGAACGGTATTTCGGTAAAGGTGATTACTGAGTACAGTACACTGAGGCACAGGAGACACAATATACATTGCCCCTTCACTCTGATCACTTATTCCTATCCCTGTATAGTTAAATAGAAAAAAAGAATGTATTGAATTTATGGACAGAAATTGTTGTAAAAGATTATTTGCCCCAATTTTGTTGTCGCTTGACTGATTTATAGCAGATAACATTTAAGATTTTTATTATTGCATTGTAGAATCTCATCTTTTACTATAATTTCAGCAGCAGACATTGAAGCTTCTTTTGCCAGAATCTGTATCTTATTTGGTTCGACAGGAATGAACAACCTAGCCTGAAAGCCTATTGTGGAAAGACACTCAGAGTTCATCACTGATTAGCAGCAGTGATAGCTCCTGCATCTACTCAGTAGCACATTGCTCATGGTTTTTAATTAAGGTCATACTAAAGCCTTCCCTTTTTTACCACGTAACTTCACCTTCCAGAAAAAATTACAGAAATCCGAGCATTTTCTCCTTTCTCCCCACCTGTAGAGCAGTGCCAGGACTTACGAAGGCAGAGGGAAACTTGACACCTCTCTGAAAAAAAACCTAAGTGAGCTGATAAAAAAAAGTATTTTGCATGAGGAAAAGAAAGGCATTTTGCTGTCGGTTTTCTTCAGTTACATCAGTAACTTTTGGTGTAACAGGAGCACTGAGCTGATTGTGGAAGTGTTTGGGGGTGCTGAGAATATCTCGGAAGAAACAGAACAGTGGCAAAATAAATGTATTGCTTCAGGTTTCTTCCTCACCCTGAGATATGGCAAAAACAGGGGTCTAGTTCTGTGTTAGACAAATTTGGTCTCCGATTCCTAGGCAAGAGGTTTTTTTGCCTGCGAACAGATGTCTTTTCCTCAAAAGCACTGCTTGAAGAAAAAGGTGAGCTTATTTCCAAAACTTAAGTTTTCCAGAGCCTTTCAAACTTTTCAAACACGAAGGGAAAGAGTTAAAAAAAATGAAAATCACCAGTGTTCGATGGGTGATATTTACAACTCACCTCTCTATTTAAGATAAAAAAATGAGGTTTTTTTTCTTCAACTTATTATTCAGATTCTCATGCTATTTCAAGCCAAGATCTGATTACTCGCCCAAGCTCCTTGAGTAAAAAAACCTCCCTTGAGAGCCAGCGCCTGCCCTCGCAGATCTTTCCCACGGGCTGAACCCCCAAGGTCTGCTGCCTGTCCGCCGTACGATGTGGAAGCAACGACTACCTAAAGGAGCTGGGAAGGGGCGCCTTTAGGACGTATCGCTCGCAGGTGCCAACTCCCTGAGCGAGCTTAGCGAGGCCCGGATAGCACGGACTCGGTTTTCATCGATAGGGGGGAAGAAAGCTGGCCGGTAACGAACCTATTCAAAACATAAGTACAAGAGATGGGGAGGGAGCAATAACAAAACAGCGCAGTAAGCAAAACCGGGAGTTTATTTAAAAGTAAACGAAGGGGGCAGGACGAGGTGGCTCTGGGGAAGCCGTGCGGCAGCGGGGCGGCGGGAGGGCAGCGCGGCGGCAGAGCCCCCCTCACCCCCGACCCCGGGCGCTGCCCG